>NC_086104.1:79299536-79609536 GCF_963921235.1 Mobula hypostoma | reverse complement strand
ATATGTAAAGTATGGAAAGTTATTGAATGGTTTATTGTACATAATTTTATTTTTGAATAAAGTATATTTTGAAATAAAAAAAAATTCAACCTACATCATTGCCATATTAATTCTTATGCTCTGTGTTGCTGGTAATTTTTCACTGTGAGTCAAATGGCGGCACAGTAGCATTAATGGTTAGCACAAGGCTTTACACTACCAATGACATGGGTTCAGTTCCTGCCGCTGTTTGTAAGGAGTTTGTATTTGCTCGTCATGACTGCATGGGTTTCCTCCAGGTGCTCCAGTTTCCTCCCACAGTCCAAAGACGTACCGAGTGGTAGGTTAATTGGTCATTGTTAATTGTTGCGTGGTGAGGCTAGGGTTAATCAGAGGTTGCTGGGCGGTGTGGCTCAAAGGGCCGGAAGGGCCTTCTCTGCACTATATCTCAATAAATTGAATTTTTTAAATGTTGATAAATAAACATTTTCAGTAATTGGAATTTTCAGAATCTGCCTCCCCTAAACAACAGGAAAAAGAATATTTATTCCCTTTATCTGCAAGAGCAGGAAATGGGATTGTAGGACAGTGTGAAATAGTTGTTTAGAATTTGGAAGAATTGATTCATATATTTCTCAAATTCTGCTGTTATGGCTGCCTGGGAAGTAAGTATGGTGCATTGTGGAACTTTTTAGTAAATTGTTGGATGTGCTACTAAAAATCTGTGAATGTTCATGTGATTTATTCAGTGTTTTGAAAAATACACATGATTCAAATCAAAAGCCTCAAAGGAATTTTCAGCTTATTTCCATTCGTGTTGAAGAGGTTACTGTATACAGTGTTTCTTCAAGAAATAAAACTACTGCAAGATGCAGCAAATAATGTTTTATTTGACTAATAATTGATGGTTTGAGTACAATATCAGCTGGGTTTTGGCGGTAGCGAGAGGAACAAGAGAACTGAGCACCTTTATATGGTGGGTCTAAACACCAAAATTGCACTCAACGTCAGCAAGACCGGAACTGGGTGAACCTTGGATCATTTGGGAGACTGAGGGGGTGATAGTTAGAGAAGTAGATACACTCAACCTGTAGGACACAGGACACTAGGTGGCAGTCAGTAAGGGGAAAAGGGTTAAGGAGCCTTGAGGCTCTCCCTATCAACAACAGGTATACCACTTGGGATACTGTCAGGGGAAATGACCTAACAGAGGAAAGTCACAGTGCTTGGTCGCTAACACTGAGTCTACCTCTGACTCAGAAGGGAAGGGGAGAGAAAGGGCATGATGTGGTGATAGGTGATTTGTTAGTTAGGGGAACAGACAGGAGGTTCAGTGGGCCAGAACGAGATTCTCGGATGGTATGTTGCCTCCTGAGTGCTAGGGTCCAGGATATCTCAGATCAAGTCCTCAGCATTCTTAAGTGGGAGGATGAACAGCCAGAAGTCGTGGTTCATGTAGGTACCAATGATATGGGTAGGACGAGTAACGAGGTTCTGCATAGGGAGTTCAGGGAGCTAAGGTGCTAAGTTAAAGGGCATGACCTCCAGAGTTGTGATCTCAGGATCTCTACCTGTGCCCCTTGTTAGTGAGGCCAGAACTAGGAAGATTTTACAGTTTAATATGTGGCTAAGGAGTTGGTGTAGGAGGGAGGGCATATGATTTTTCTTGATCATTGGGCACTCTTCCAGCAGGGTGAGACCTTTACAGAAGGGAAGGTTTGTACCTGAACTGGAGTGCGGCTAATATCCTAGTGGGAAGTTTTGTTAATTTTGTTTTGGTGGGGTTTAAATAAAGTTGCAGGGGATTGGAACCAGAGTGCCAGAGCAGTTAGTGGAGAGATTGTGCAGACACATGTTGGTAAGTCCTCAGACAAAGTGAAGAATTGAAAGGTTGAGCATGGTGTGACTGGTGTTCCGAGCTGCATATACTTCAATGCAAGTTGTAGGAAAGGCGGGTAACAGTGCTGAAGATGAGGTACCTGGTTTACAAAAAGAGGGAATGTGTAGTAATCAGAGGCTGTGGAAAGGACAAATTTGAGTCAACAGGATGAGTTGCAATGTAAAAGGTGGCCAAAATCAAAAAGGGTGACTACAAGTGGCTGACAAGGGAAGTAAAGGACAGTATAAAAATAAAAGAGAAGAAGTATAACATAGCAAAGACGAGTGGGAGGGCGGAGGATTGGGAAACTTTTAAAGAGCAACAGAAGATAACTAAAAAGGCAATACGCAGAGAAAAAATGAGGTACGAAGGTAAACTAGTGAAGAATATAAAGGAGGATAGTAAAAGCTTCTTTAGGTATGTGAAAAGGAAAAAAATAGTTAAGACCAAAATTGGGCCCTTGAAGACAGAAGTGGGTGAATTTATTATGGGGAACAAGGAAATGGCAGACAAGTTGAACAGGTACTTTGGATCTGTCTTCACTAGGGAAGACACAAACAATCTCCCAGATATAATAGTGGCCAAAGGACCTAGGGTAATGGATGAACTGAAGGAAATTTATATCAAGCAGGAAATGGTTTTGGATAGACTGTTAGGTCTGAAGGCTGTTAAGTCCCTGGGACCTGATGGTCTGCATCCCAGAGTACTTACGGAGGTGGTTTTAGAAATTGTGGACGCATTGGTAAACATTTTCCAATGTTCTATACATTCAGGATCAGTTCCTGTGGATTGGAGGGTGGCTAATGTTGTCCCACTTTTCAAGAAAGGAGGGAGAGAGAAAACAGGTAATTATAGACCGGTTAGCCTGACGTAGTGCTGGGAAAGATGCTGGAGTCAATTATAAAAGATGAAATTACGACACATTAGGATAGCAGTAACAGGATAGGTCCGAGTCAGCATGGATTTACGAAGGGGAAATCGTGCTTGACTAATGATCCGGAATTTTTTGAGGATGTAACTATGAAAATGGACAAGGGAGAGCCAGTGGATGTAGTGTACCTGGACTTTCAGAAAGCCTTTGATAAAGTCCCACATAGGAGATCAGTGGGCAAAATTAGGGCATATGATATTGGGAGCAGAGTACTGACATGGATTGAAAATTGGCTGGCTGACAGGAAACAAAGAGTAGCGATTAATGGGTCCCTTTTGGAATGGCAAGCGGTGACCAGTGGGGTACCGTAGGGTTCAGTGCTGGGACCACAGCTGTTTACAATATACATTAATGATTTAGATGAAGAGATTAAAAGTAACATTAGCAAATTTGCAGATGACACAAAGCTGGGTGGTGGTGTGAAATGTGAGGAGGATGTTATGAGAATGCAGGGTGACTTGGACAGGCTGGGTGGGTGGGCGGATGCATGGCAGATGCAGTTTAATGTGGGTAAATGTGAGGTTATCCACTGTGGTGGTAAGAACAGGAAGGCAGATTATTATCTAATGGAGTCAAGTTAGGAAAAGGGGAAGTACAACGAGATCTAGGTGTTCTTGTACATCAGTCACTGAAAGCAAGCATGCAGGTACAGCAGGCACTGAAGAAAGCTAATGGCATGCTGGCCTTCATAACAAGGGGAATTGAGTATAGGAGAAAAATGGTCCTTCTGCAGCTGTACAGAGCCCTAGTGAGACCACACCTGGAGTATTGTGTGCAGCTTTGGTCTCCAAATTTGAGGAAGGACATTCTTGCTATTGAGGGAGTGCAGCGTAGGTTCACAAGGTTAATTCCTGGGATGGCGGGACTATCATATGTTGAAAGATTGGAGCGACTGGGCTTGTATGCACTGGAATTTAGAAGGATGAGAGGGGATCTGATTGAAACATACAAGATTATTAAGGGATTGGACACGCTGGAGGCAGGAAGTATGTTCCCGCTGATGGGTGAGTCCAGAACCAGAGGCCACTGTTTAAGAATAAGGGGTAGGCCATTTAGAACGGAGTTGAGGAAAAACTTTTTCACCCAGAGCGTAGTGGATATGTGGAATGCTCTGCCCCAGAAGGCAGTGGAGGCCAAGTCTCTGGATGCTTTCAAGAAAGGGATGGATAGAGCTTTTAAAGATAGTGGAATCAAAGGTTATGGGGATAAGGCAGGAACTGGATACTGATAGTGGATGATCAGCCATGATCACAGTGAATGGTGGTGCTGGCTCGAATGGCTTCGCAGTTAAAATAGTAATGCGATTTGTGCATAAATAGGGATGAGTGCCATTATCCTTACCATTGCATTGATAAGAATTTAGAGGCTCGTTAAAGGGCTTTGCATTGATTTGGAGGGCTAGGAGTGAAAGGAGTCAACTAAAATAACAGTTGTAGTTATTTAGATGTGTCCTGATCACTGAAGTTCTCACTACTGTGAATTTGTAAATTGATTGCCATATTGTTTTAGTTTGTGTCACTGTCTTGCAGTGATGGGGCATGAATGTCTTTCATTCACTGTTTGATAGCTTCTGTCAATGGAAGTACAATGATGAGCTGGAATGGAATGGAAGTGAGCGAAAGGAGATTTTAAAAAGTCTATCTAATATCTACTTATTACAAGATGTTATGAGTTCTTCCAGCGTAATGGAAACATACTGAGCTTTACTTCCCTTCTTTTGTTTCAGTGGTGCAAAGAGCAAGCCATACCTAACAGTGGACCAGATGACAGATTTCATCAATTCTAAGCAGAGAGATCCGCGTTTGAACGAGATACTCTATCCTCCGATGAAACAAGAACAAGTGCAACAGCTCATTGAGAAGTATGAGCCCAATGAAAGTCTCGCAAAGAGAGGTTGGTTCATTATGGACTTTATTCAGTTTGCATTCTTCGGGAGATTGCGAAGTGCCAGGGCTCAGCCAGGATTGCATTGCCCTTCACTGAATAAATGAGCATTTCTGCTGTATTAATAAATCACATATGTTGGGATGGGCACGTGCATGAATAGATAACAATATATAAGTAACATTACGAAACCAATTGGCAACCACAGCGAATAACATAAATGATGCCAATGACTGTAGACTGAAATTTGAGTGGGTTTTCAATATCTTTTCTATTCCAAGATTAGTTGCCACGCAAAAATGCATTTCAGCAATATTCTATGATTTTTTGCCAAGGACATTGTAGACATTTTACAATAACTTCCCAAATAAATGGCAGTAATTAATTCTGAATTACTTGACTCTAATGTAATGACTCCTATTGGACCGGAGCTTTTGCTTCAGTGTTGTTACAAATAGAATGGCAGATAGGCTAATTAAACAAGATGATAACACATTTAGGGAAAGAAACAATGTGCCATCAGAGATAATTACTTCTAAATGGTTGTGTCAATGTCATAGAGTCATCGAGCACTACAGCACAGAAACAGGCCCTTCAGCCCTTCTAGTCTGTGCCGAACTATTAACCTGCCTAGTCCCATCGATCTGCACCTGGACCATAGTCTTCCATATACCTCCATTTATGTACCTATCTAAATTTCTCTTAAATCTTGAAATCAAACCCACATCCACCACTTCCTCTGGCAGCTCATTCTACACTCTCACCACCCTCTGAGTAAAGAAGTTACCCCTCATGTCCCCCTTAAACGTTTTACCTTTCACCCTTAACCTGTGATTTCTAGTTCCAGTCACACAGAACCTCCATGGAAAAAAAAAACCTTCTTGCATTTAGCCTATCTATAACCCTCCTAATTTTGTACAACTCCATCAAATCTCCACTCATTCTTCTATGCTCCAGAAAATAAAGTCCAAACCGTTTCCCTGTAACTCTGATCCTCAAGTCCTCAAATCCCTTGTAAATTTTATCTGCAGTCTTTCAACCTCATTGCCATCTTTCCTGCAGGTAGGTGACCGAAACCACATCCAGTACTGCAAATTAGGCCTCCCCAACGTCTTATACAACTTCAATCGAACATCCGTTCCTGCACTCAGTACTTTGATTTATGAAAGCCAGTGTGCAAAAGAAGCTTTCTTTATGACCCTATCAACCTGTGACGTCACTTTCAAGGAAAGATGGATCTGTACTCCCAGATTCCTCTATGCTACCACTCTCCTCAATGCCCAAACATTCACCGTGTAAGGCCTACCCTGATTTGTCATTCCAAAGTGCAACACCTCACACTTGTCTATATTAAATTCCATATTGCACTTTTTCAGCCCATTTATCCAGTTGGTTCAAATCTCGCTGCAAGATTTGATAGTTTTCCTCGCTGTCAGTTACACCTTCAATCTGTTATCTGCAAATTTGCTGATCCAGTTTACTACAATATCATCCAGATTGTTGATATAGATGACAAATAACAATGGACCCAGCACTGATCCCTGTGGCACACCACTAGTCACAGGTTTCCAGTCAGAGAGGCAACCATCTACTACCACTCTCTGGCTTCTCCCTCAAAGCCAATGTCTAATCCAATTTACTACCTCTTCTTGAATGCTGAGTGATTGAACATTCTTGACCAACCTCCCATGCAAGAAGGCCATGATGAAGTCCGTGTAGACAACATCCACTGTCTTGCCTTCATCAACTTTACTGGTAACTTCATTAAAAAGCCCTATAATTTTGGTTAGACATGACCTACCATGCACAAAGTCATGTTAAGTGTCCCCAATTAGTCCTGGATCAGTCCCAATCAGTTTGAATGTGAGTATCCAAGTACTCATGTATCCAGTCCCTTAAAATACCTTCTAATTATTTACCTACTACTAATGTCAGGCTGACCAGTCTATAATTTCCTGCTTATTCTTAAAGCCTTTTTTAAACAATGGAACAATATTAGCTATCCCCCAATCCTCTGCCGCCTCACCCATGGCAAAGGAATGTTTTAAATATCTTTGCTAGAGCCCCTGCAATTTCTGCACTAGTCTTCCACTGAGTAGACCTTGACAAGGTGTTCCCTTGAACTGTATGGAAAGCAAGTGTAGAAATTACTAGGGCCCTAGCGGAGATATTTAAATCAGCCTTAGCAACAGGGGAGGGACAGGAGGATTGGAGGATAGCCAATGTTGTCCACTGTTTAAAAAAGGTTCTAAACATATAGGCTGGTATATCCCACAAGGACATTAGTCACCCTCCAGTACAGGTGCAAGCTCTACAGGTCCCACATTCCCGGAAAAAGAGACCAATTATCCAAAAATCTGAAGCCCTCCCTCCTCCTCCTCCTTAGCACAATTTAAACTGTAGAATCTTCCTATTTGTGGCCTCACAAGTACGCGACATTGGTAGCAATTCTGGGATCACAACCCTGGAGATCCTGTCCTTCAAACCTAGTTCCCTGACCTGACTTTGCAGGACTTCATCCAAGGAAAAACAATGCATCAAAAGGACAGACAGGTACGCAGAGGGGCTTTGTTGGTAAAAAAAAATGAAATCAAATACTTAGAAAGGGGTGACCTCGGATCGGAAGATGTAGAATCCTTGTGGGTTGAATTAAGAACTGCAGGAATAAAAGAAAACCCTGAAGGGAGTTATAAATAGGCCTCTAAACAGTAGCCAGGGTGTGGGATACAAATTGCAATAGGAGAAAGAAAACACATGTAAAAAGGATAATGTTACAATAGTCATTGGGGATTTCAATATGCAGGTAGATTGGAAAATGAGGTTTATGCTGGATCCCAAGAGAAGGAATTTGTAGAATACTTACATGATGGCTTTTTAAAGCAGCTTGCAGTTGAGCCCACTAGGTGAGAGGAAATTTTGGATTGGGTGCTGTATAATGAACTAGATTTGATAAGGGAACATAAGGTAAAGGAACCCTTAGGAGACAGTGACTATAATGTAATAGAATTCACTCTGCAGTTTGAGAGGGAGAAGCTAAAGTCAAATATCTCAGTATTACAGTGATGTAAGGAAAATTACAGAGACACGAGGCAGGAACTGGAAAAATGATTGGAAGGAGACACCAGCAGGGATGATGGCAGAACATCAATGGCTGGAGTTTCTGGGGGCAATTCAGAAGCCTCAAGATAGATACATCCCAAAGATGAAGAAGTATTCTAAAGGGAGAATGAGGCAACCATGGCTGTCAAGGGAAGTTAAAGACATCATTAAAGGGAAAGAGTAGGCATATAAAATAGAAAAACTTAGAAAGAAATTAGTGAATTGGGAAGCTTTTAAAAACCAACAGAAGGCAACTAAAAAAGCCATAAGGAGCGAAAAGATTAAATATTAAAGCAACGGAACCAACAATATAAAAGAGAATACCTAAAGTTTTGTAGATATATAAGGAGTAAAAGTGAAGCGAGAGTGGATATTGGGCCACTGGAAAATGACACTGGAGAGGAAGTAATGGGAACAAAGAAATGGTGGACAAACTTAATAAGTATTTTGTGTCATCCTTCACTGTGGAAGACACGAGTAGTATGCCAGAAATTTGAGAGTGTCGGGGCAGAAGTGAGTGCGGTTGCTATTACTAAGGAGAGGGTGCTTGGGAAGCTGTAGGGCTGAAGGCAGATAAGTCAACGAGCCCAGATGGACTACACCCTAGGGTTTTGATGGTCTATCCTCTCATGTTCAGAAAGAAGTAAGTGAAGAGAATGTGGAGGCATTAGTAATGATCTTTCAAGAATCGCTAGATTCCAGAATGATTCCAAAGGAAAGGAAAGTTGCAAACCTCACCCCATTCTTTGAGAAGAGAGGAAGGCAGGACCAGAGGGAACAACTTGAGAATAGAAGGACATCCATTTAGAACAAAGGTGAGGAGGAATTTCTTTAGACAAAAGGTGTTGAAACTCTGGAATTCATTGCCACACACCACTATGGAGGCCAAGTCATTGAGTATATTTAAAGCAAAGGTTGATAGGTTCTTGATTAGTCAGGGTGACAAATGTTATGGTGTGAAGGCAGGAGAATGGGGTTCGGAGTGATAATAAATCAACTATAATGGAATGGCAGAGCAGATTCAATGGGCCGAATGGCCTAATTCTGCCCCTATGTCTTATGGTCTTAGGGTCACATTTCCTACCATGTCATTGGTACCGACATGGACCATCACCACTAGCTGAAGAATGCTGTGGACTCGATCCAGTATGTCCCTAATTCTGGCATTTGGGAGGCAATATACCATCCAGTATCCCCCTCTCGTCCATAGAACTTCCTGTGTTTCCCTCTAGCTACAAAAATTCTACCATTACATCTCGCCTCTTCTGCCCCCTTTCCTTCTGAGCAACAGACAGAGCCAGGCTCAGTGAAAGAGACCTGACCACTTTTGCTTTCCTCTGCTAAGTCATCCCCCTCAAAAGTATCCAAATTTGTTTTCGCATTGTTGAGGAAATGGCCACAGGTTACTCTGCACTGGCTGCAAGCCCCTTTCCTGCTCCTGACGGTCACCTGTGTCCTGCACCTTGGCTATAACTACTTCTCTGTATGTACTGTTGATCAACCCCTCAGCCTCCTGAATGATCAGGAGTTCATCCAGTTCCAGTTCCTTAACATGGACTGATAGCTGGATGCGCTTCTTGCAGGTGTAACGATCAGGAACACTGGAGGTCTCCCTGTCTTCCCACATTTCGCAAGAGGAGCTTTCCACTATCCTGCCTACCATCCTCACTGTTCTTACTGTGCCCTAAGAAAGAAAGAAGTAAACAAAAATATCTACCTATCGCCTTCACCTCTCCTTGTTGAAGCCTCTATGAGCCAAAGTCTGAACACCCCATTCTCGTACTGGCCCACTCCCACAATGGCCACTCCACTTAAACTTAATTTCTTTTCATTGACCCTTGCCTAGGGCCTAATTATGCACAACCAAGTATCTCCTTTGGACTGCAGCATGCAGAATATCTTGACAGCCCCCGCTTGCTTCTTTTGAACTCTCTCTCCCACAATGCAATCTAATGTCTCTGTGGGATCTGTGGCATGCAGAAAATCCAGACTGTCCTTGCTCGTTTCTTCTGAACTCTTTCTCCCGCTACGCTATCCAATGTCTCCTCGGGAACTGTGGCACACAGAATGTCCTATGCATAGCCTTTGGAATCTCTCTCCTTGCCGTGATATTAGTGTGCTATCTCTGAAAGCAGATGTGTGTTAGCTAATTATTTTGGAGAATAACTATTAACACATATTGTTGATATTGCTAATTGCTCTAATGTAATCTAAACTTGACCTCAGCTGAAATTTGACGTTGATTGATGTGAATTGCAGTTGTATCTGGTTTTAGTTCTCAGCTTGTTAGTGGCATGAAAGTAATGCAATATTAAGTGGTGATGTGCTATTTCTGTAGAGCCTTTCACACTCATTAGTGAGCACGTACTGATGAGGACCACTCATCCATGTTCACATTCTCTAAAAACAGACACAGACACACCCACACCACACCGTACCTCAGGCACCACCCCTTGGTGAAGGCAGCCAATAGCAGCAGTGACCCCTCTCCTGTAAGCTTTTTGGACTTTAATCTGAAGGCACTGGAAAGATATTACCGATGTCACTGCTGACTGGTGCGAATCCCCGAGATGGTGATGTGACAATGATCGGGTAATCTGTGTTGATGAGGTTGACGGAGGGAAGAGAAACAGCCAGAACCCTAAGGACATTATTCTCGTTCCTCTTCAAATAAAAGAGTTACGAGATCTTTTACATTCACCGGAGAGCGCAGGCAGGGTCTCTTTTTTTCAATTTTTCTCACCTCAGTCAGTACTTCTGCCAGCACAGCATGCGCTACACCGGAGTGTCAGTTGAGACTCTGGTGCTCAGGTGCCTGGAACAGTCCCCAGTCCTCTTGGCTCGGAGATGAAGAGTTGTGTCGACTGACTGCAGTGGCTGGTTCCCGTTGTTCAGCTGCGTGGCTGGCCACTGGTGGTGGAGGACCACAGCTGCCTGCAGGTGAAAGCAGGCTGGCTATGCACCAGCTCTATTGCAAAAGCTCAGTGAGTGAAAAGAAGATTTAGGGTCAGAGGCTGGATTTCTTCTTCAATTATGAGCATTCTATATGAATCTCTGTAAAGTTGATTGCCAGCTGATTTCATACCCCTAATGCCAGATTCCCCTTCATTCTCCTGACTTTCCCACCCCTGGACCCAGTTACCAAACTGTATAGTTCAGGAAGACCCACACGCTGCATTTCTACACTGAAATGCTGGAGGGAGTTTCATCTTGTGATGAAATTTATTCTATCTAACTTCTGCCAAGTTGTGGTATCTTAGCAGGATCATCTTGCTGCTCTGGATTACATTCCAGTAAGCCGAGGACAAAGCCCTTGTGTGGTCTTAAGTGGAAGTAGCGCAGGTACTCATCTATCACTGGCATTGTTCTTTGCAATATATTTCAGCAGCAGAGCTGGAAGTTGTTAAACTCCCAGTGTTTATGCTGGCTGTCAGCTTTCATATCCTGTGCCAGGCTGGATCTAAGACTAATCCGCACAATTATGGAAAAGGATAGGAACAGAGGTTCTTTTAAAAATTATTTGTATTTAGGGTTTCATGAAATTCAATATTTAATTTCCAAAATCTTTTTATATGCTTTTGAATATTAGAAATTCCTGTCCATTTGTGGCCACTGACTTTGAATATTTCACTGAAGATTCAAGCAGATCCAGAGGAACACATACACGAAACGTCAAATATTTTGTGTGTGTTGAACAGTAATTAACAACTAACTCTTAACTACTGCTTCCCATAATGCACCGACAAATTTATTGCTCGCATGAACCAGAAGTAAAATGCCTTTCTGCAACTTTTGGGGTTGGTTGTTGAGGCTCAGGTGCACCAGTGCTGATTCTCTCAAACACTTTGGTAGTACTGTGTCATTAATGGGACAACTGTTTACGTGAGTCAATGGTTACGTGGGCTACTCATTTCCTCTTTCCAGAATTTTACTCTACAGGCTACAATTGTATTTGGCAGGAGTGGATGTTGCAGCTGGAATGGCTGCTCAGCTTGTGTTTGATCCTTCAGCACTCAGAGCATGTTACCTTCTAATCAGAAATGACTAAGTGCCTGCCCATTGACCTTTAGATGAACTATTTGCTACAATGCTCCTTCAAAGGCATTACAATAAATCTCTCAGCCAACCATACAACTACCAATAAACAAGCCAAGACACAACTGAGGATCATTTTTTAGTCCCATGCAGCCACCTCATTTAACCTAGGACTGTATATTTAGTATATTTACCATGCGCATGTGATTTCTTCAGTAATGAATACTTAGTCTGTCAGTACTTTTTGAAGCATCTGGCATATCTAAAGCAGTTGCTGTTTTAATAATCATTCAGGCCCTCAGTTTAAAAGGCGACAGAACCATTTGGACTTGCTTCACTTAGGCGTTTAACAGTGTGGAAGTGTGTGACTTGGATTTCACACCAATTAATCTCTGACCATGGGATACCTGCAATGTGCTGGTGCACTCTTCAAGGTGTCCAGTGGGTTCGAGCCGACTTCTGCTGTTCTCAAGCTAGGAATCTATCTGCCAAACCTGAACTGAGATGACAGAACACAGACAGTGCAACCCATTGATGTAAATAGGAAAAAGGGAAGAAACAATTAATGAGAAACCAGTAAATAGATCTCAGTTAATGTGTATTTGTGCCTAATTTTTTTGACAGCTTAACCCCTGCAAAATGGGAAAAAAATAACAGTAATACAAACTGCCAGATGTACTGAGCAGGTTAGACTGCAGCTGTTGAGGGAAATAAGCAAGCAAAGTTTTCTTCCTTCATCAGCTCTGGAAAGAAAGCCGGCATAAGAAAATGGAGGAAGGAGGTTGGAGCACAAGCTGGCAGGTGATAGATGAGAACAGGTGAACGGCAAGGTAGGTGGGTAGGGGACGGTGAATGATGTGAGTAGGTGGACAAAAAAGGAATTTAATGGGAGAGGATGGTGGACAATGGAACAAAGAAAAGGAAGCACTTTTCTTCTCAGATTTTGAAGTTTACTGACCTTGAGAGCAGAGAGACATTGCCCACTGTCAATGCCTTTCAAAGGATTACTGTTGGCCACACTCATAGGGAAAGGACCCTGTATTGCTGTAAGCTGCACTACAACTCTCTGAACATCTGAAGACAGGTTCTTGAAGAAATATTATTAGATTAGATTAGATTATGAGGACACTCAGTCCTCATTTATTGAAATTTAGAAATGCATGCATTAAGAAATGATACAATGTTCCTCCAGAGTGATATCATAAAAAAAAGCACAAACCAAAGACTAACGCTGACAAAACCGCATAGTTATAACATATAGTTACAGCAGTGCAAAGCAATATCATAATTTGATAAAGAGCAGACCATGGGCACGGTAAAAAAAGTCTCAAAGTTCTGATCGACTCCTGATAATCCCGATAGCAGGCGGCAAAAGGGAGAAACTCTCCCTGCCATAAACCTCCAGGCGCCGACAACTGCCGATGCATTGGAAGCACCTGACCACAGCTGACTCCGAGTCCGTCCGAAAACTTGGAGCCTCCGACCAGCCCCTCCGATACAGCGTCCCAAGCACCATCCTCTGCCAAGCACTTTGACCTCGCCCCGGCCGCCAAGCAACAAGCAAAGCCAAGAACTCGGGGCCTTCCCCTCCGGAGATTCTGGATCAGACAGTAGCAGCGGCAGCGAAGCAGGTATTTCAAAAGTTTCTCCAGATGTTCCTCCGTGCTCTCACGTCTGTCTCCGTCAAATCAGGATTGTGCACAGCACCCTACTTGACAGATAACAGATATCATTCACCAGAGTGGCCGCTGCGTCACGCCACCATCTTCTCCTCCTCCAATTATGATCCAAGGGCAGGAGACTGGTGAGGTTGGGCAGCTCACCAATGAATAGAAGTTCCATCACAACATCTAGAAGTCCATACTCTGGCTCGGCCCGGCTTCAAAAGGGAGATCCAGTTTTACATTCAGAGGAAAGGAGATATTTGGCGCTCCTCTGGTTGGTCTCAGAGAGGGCCATTCCATAAATGTGGCACAAGGTCAAATGAACTGACTGTGACTGTGCAGATTAGGATATGAACTGCAGAGATGTAAATATTCAGATCAATGACTGGTAACTGCACAGTTAGCATGCATGAAACTTCTCAACCCTATAGAATTGAGAATTAAACTGTTAGAATGTGGCAACTGCAACAGTAGTGAACTAGAAAAGTTCTTGGATACTTCGGCATGTTAAAGAGCACAGAGCACCACAGCTGAGAATAAATATGTCATTCATTACCATCAAGCCATGTTCCAGGGTGGGATTCACAGGATTTGTACAGGAGATCAGCTGCAACAGAACACTTGCACTAATAACAATTCTGTTTTGTGCACTTTACAGTATGGTGCTCCTACATTTATAAAATAGCTCATCCTCTGTCTGGTGTGAAGCTAATTGATTTTAGATTAGGAATAGCTGAGGTGTGGCCATTTCTTCCTGATTCCGTTCAGACATGCATATTCAGTCAAAGTCACGAGTAGCCACTGCTGCCAAGTTCTCATAGGCTGGCAGGGCTACTGCATGTCTCATATGCTGAGGGGGAGAAAAAGGTGAAGTTATTGAATTAATTTAGCTAACCAGGGAGGAAGTACAATATGTTAAATCATGATGACTGAATGAAAATTTTGGGATAAAAAGTAGTTTGGAGTGCCAGTATTTTTTGACTGAAAATCAAAACATTTATTGGAAAACTGAAATAACAACTGAAGCTATCGGAAAAAAACTCATTGGGTCAGCCAGCATATGGAGAAGGACAAACTGAGTTAACGCTTCAAATCCGAGACTGTCAGACATGGGAAAGACAGTAAAGAAGTTAGTTCCCATTGCAGAACAGTGAGGGAGGAACGTAGGCACAACAAAGGGAATGTGTCTGATAGGATGAAACCAAACGAGTAAAAGTAGCACTGATCATGCTTTTTTTGCGATAAGTGTTACTAAGAGCAGAAATATGAGACATTTTCAGCAGGCCAGAGAATGCAAATTGAAAGAGAAAATCTGAGCCAACATCACAAATGGTTGACAGGCAAAAATGGCCGTATCTGATACAGACAGGTAGAAAGACTGGAGAAACTCAGCAGATTAAGCAGCATCTCTGGAGACAAAAGGGATTGACAGTGTTTTGGTTCAAGACCCTGAATCAGGGCTTTGTTTTTTTTTGCTCCTGATTTCAATATCAGAAGTTTCTCATATTTCTAAGAAGAAATGAGTAATCTGTATACAGGGAAGGAGGGAGGGAGAATGAGAATCACAGACAATATGGTCACAATATGGCTCAACTCAATTTAAGGAAAAGTATCTCACCTAAGGTCCAGGTGTGTTGTAGCTTTCTCGACTCGGTATTCAATTCCCTGACTTTAAGTACTGTTTATGAGCTTAGATCTACTTAGAACTGTGACATTACCTGAATTTCTCTTTCTTCTTAATTCTGCTTCTGATGTTCTCCGACCCGCTGAGCATTTTCAGTATTTTCAGCTTTTATACCAATATGTTGCATAGCCATTTAAGAAAAAAATACTGGAATTTTATTTTCTCTCACTTTCAATTTTGCCTGCACATTTCCTCTCTTGAAGAAACTGACTCCAGCTAAGAAAGAAAAGGTTATTGATAATCCACACAAATATTCTCATTAGGTAAGCCTGAACAATGAGGTCTAAGGTTTGTGATCATGGGTGGTGTCATACCTCAACCTTGCCTACCTTTTCATTGGCTACATGAAAACACTCGGTGATCTAAGCCTTCCCCAGTGATGCTCCCCAACTCTTTCTGCGCTACATTGCTTCATGCAGTAATGCTGAACTCATCAATTTTATCAACTTTGCCTCCAACTTCAACCCTGTCCTTACATTCACTTGATTCATTTCTGACACCTCTCTCCACTTTCTCGATCTTTGTCTCCATCTCTGGAGACAAAATGTCTGCTGGTATTTTTTATAAACCCACGGATTCCCGTGGCTATCTTGACTATAACTTTTCCCACCTTTTCTCCTGTAAAAATGTCATTCCCTTTTCTCAGTTCCTTCATCTCTGTCACATCTGTTCCCAGGATGAGGCTTTCCTTTCCAAGACATCAGAGATGTCCTCCTCCTTCAAAGAATGGGGTTTCCCTTCCTCCACCATTGCACCCTCACCTGCATCTCTTCAAATTGCTGGACATTCATGCTCACCCCATCCTCCTTTTCTTGGCTGGTTGCAGTCATAACAAACTCTTCAGCACTTGGCAGGGGCCAATAAAAAGAAGCTACATGTAAGTGGAATTGCCATTGTTGGAGTAGCCAGGCTTTGGCTCAACAGGCAAATGGTTCAATTTAATATCAGAGAATGTATACAGTATACACCCTGAAATTCTTACTCTTCACAGCCGCAGGCCAGAACTTAAGCTTGAGAAGTTAGAGATAGACAAGTGTAGGCAGTGGAATGCTCCTCCTGTGAGATGTGGGATTGCATGGTACCTAACAGTCTCCAGATAGTAGACGGGTGACCATCAGGAGAAATAAAGAGAGTAAGCAGTTAGTGCAGAGTCCCTCCAGCAACAGTATACCCCTTTGGATACTGCGGGCAGTGGGTGATGACCCATCAGGGCACAGCAGCAACAGCCAGGTCAGTGGCACTGCGGCCTGCTCTGAGGCTCTTTTCCTTTCTCTCATGGTCTCCTCTCCTGTCCTATCAGATTCCTTCTTCTCTAGCCCTTTGTCCTTTTCACCTATCACTTCCCAGCTTCTTAGATTATTATCACTCTCTCATTCACCTGGCTTCACCTATCACCTTCTACTTTCCCTCTCCCTTTCTCATTTTGGCATCTTCTCCCTTCCTTTCTAATCCTGATGACACGTCTTGGCCCAAAATGGCAACTGATTTTTCATTTCCATAGATGCTGCCTGCCCTGCTGAGATCCTCCAGCATTTGCATGTGTTGCTGTGGATTTCCAGCGTCTGCAGAATCTCTTGTGTCTATAGCTAAACCTTGTGACAACGCATAGTTTCCAGAAACAGATTGTCTTTTGTGCCATGAGTTTTTAAGCTGTCAAGTAATAAATCTTCACATGTCTTGGGGGCTCTGTGCTTGATTGAAACAAACAACCAGATGTGGATGAGGGCACAAACCTTCCAGGCTCCATCATATCAGGCTCATGACTTGAGAGCTAAAAAATAATCGGAGTGCTTTTTATTTTTCTCTTTGACAACTGAAAATTACTTTATAGATTTTTTTGAACATAACAGGCAGCTCTTCAGAATAGAATGTAAAATTATCAACATTTTAAGGTATTTGTTTTGTTGTTCCTTAGTCATTTTTTTAGATTTGATCATCACGTCAAGACCAGCATTTATTGCTCCTCCTTAACTGCCATTGAGAAGGTGGTGAGCCACCGTTGTGAATCTCTGCAGTCCTTTTTGGAAAGGTTTTCACAAGGTGGAAGACATGCAGCATTTATGATAGAATAACCGTTGCTCTCCCACATCTTCAATTTTGTTAGGCTTGTAAAGTGGTAATGCAAATTGAAATAAGAACAGATGCTTAAATTCTGAAGTAACAACAAACGACTGGAAATGCTCCATAAACCAGGCAACACTTATGGAAATAGAAACAGTTAATAGTTGATATCTGACATCCTTCATCAAAGAGTTGATCTTACTTTTTCTGAGTCCACACTCTAAACCTTCTTGCTTCCTAACTGCTTCTGATGCAGTCTAACTTGCAGTGTGTACATCGGTGCTGCTGTTCCATTTCCTCATTGCTCCGTATCTCAAACAGCACTTTTAATGAAGCTCTGTGCGAGGAAATAACTGTAACTTAAAGTCAGTTTCTATCTATTGAGGTTTGGTGGCATGTGGAGAGGGGTTGATCAGGAGAAACGTGGTTTCCATGTTATCTGCTGCTTCACAGTCATCAGCCCAAAAACAGAGGAGCAATGTGCATTTTTTTATTGAGGGCGGAAATATGTTAGTCACCCTACATGACTGCAGCTACCTTCAAGCTCCCCCTTTTTTAGATGTACCTCCTGTCAGTTTTTCATTCCTATTTACATTTGCTGTAGCTGCTTCTCACTTCTTCACAATAAAGGTATTGCCAGTCTGGACAAGACTGTCAGACCAAAGCACTCAATATTTTCCTCAGCTCTGTCACCCACCACTTCCAGATCAGCTTCAGTTCGATCTCCATTTTTATCTGGCTAATTTCAAATGAAATCTCCCCTACTTGCACACCAATCATTCCCGTACTCTTTGACTGAGATCGCCGGTTTTGGTTTTGTGTTCTACATTTATTATTTTTAGTATAATTTATATAACGACAGTTTATATCATGGGCCATCAAATGGGCAGTTTTCTACTTTATGTATTGTTGATTACACCATACAAAGATTGATTTCATTTTACCATCCCCCAGTTGATATACAGTTCTTAGCCACTCTTGTTTTTGAATCTTGGCACCACAAAAAAATGCAGTAAAATTTTCCACTGTATTAGGGAGCTTGACTAGTAATTTAAACGCGGGGATATGTTGTGTGGACAAGGGGTTTCATTTTCACAGACATTCCCATGCTTAATGCATACAGGTTGCACTTGTGTGTGCGTATCCACAGTCACAAAGTTTACTTTGTCTGGTCATAGAGTACCATTGTTTGACAATGGTGCAAGAAAAATGGAACCACTATGAGTGTATTGAGATTAAATGTCTGTCCAGCGGGCATTTTAACCATGGAGGGTTGAGGAGGTGCAAGAATAAATGAGAAACCAGTGTCAAAAGAATGCACATTTGCAGAGGGAATGTTCTGTAATTGCTTAGTTTTTTTTTCTGGTATCTGGGCATAGCTAATATTTATTGCCCATTGCCAGTTGCCCTCTAGAAAGTGGTGGTGAGCTGCCTTCTCATATCACTGCACTCCTCCTGGTGTATGTAGTTTCACAGTTCCAGGATCTTGACGATAAAAGATTGGTGATAAAATTGTGATGCTTTGGTGATCCATCCTGATGAAGAGTCTCAGCCTGAAATGTCAACAGTTTAATCCCCTCCAGAGATGATACCTGACCTGCTGAGTTTCTCCAGCATTTTGCATGCATGTGTTGATAAATGTTGAAGGCAGGATTGTGTGCATTTGGATGGGTACTGTCCATGTGGCTCTCTGTGTTCTACTTGTTGATAGAGGTTAAGGGTTTTGCAGATACTGTTAGGGTATCCGAGGTGAGTAAATGCAGTGCATTTGTAGATGGTATGTACTGCAACCACTGTGCGCAAGTGGTTGGGGGAATGAGCGTTTAGCATAGAGGACGGGGTGCCTGCATTGCTGTAGGTGATGTGGAGCTACATTTGGTTGAATCTGTACACATCCATGCGAGTGGAGAGTGATTCCATCATACTCAATAAATGTGGCTTTGGGTTGTCTGGGTACCCAGATTTTGATAGACTCTTGTAATTATAGTATTTATGTGGATATATCCAGTTGAGTTTATGGTCAATAGTGTCTACAAGAATGTCAGTATAGGGGATCTGGCTATAGTACTTGACAGCATTGTTGATCACAGTTTCATCACTTTGTTAATGATTGCGACAAGGCTGGTTGTCCAGATTAGGCTTTTCCAACTTTTTGTCGCACCTTGGCAATTTTCCACATCATTGAGGGCTGCCAAATTATAACCAGACTGGAACAGCTTTATGGCCATATCTGGTGTGCAGTGCTTCATGCTATGGCTGAGATAGTGTCTGATCCTGTAAGCCTTTACTGTATCCCGTGTTCTCAGCTGTTTGATCATAGAGTCAAGGACACACATGTCCCACCAGTTCCACACTGAATATCAAGCACTCATTTACAGCAATTCCATTTTATTGCCCATCAACTCCCACATTCATCCACACATAGGAGGCAGTTTACAACGGTTTATAGGTTTATGATGAGGAATAAGAGAATTAGAGAAGCTCTGAGGCAGAAATCTTACACGCAGAAAGTGGTTACAATCCAGAATGCACTTTCTGAGAGACAGAGACTCCTGCAATGGTTGAGAAGTGTCTACAACGTTTGAATTGTTAGGGCATAAAAGACTATGGACAAAGTGCTGGTCAGTGGGATTAGTACTTGATGGCCAGCGTAGATGTAGTGGGCCAAAGGGTTTGTTTCGGTGCTGTTCCATCTGCCTCCACTACAGTCTCAGGCAATGCATTCCAGATTGTGACTGCCCTCCATTTTCTGTTCTCTGGGATTGGGACAGAAGAGGAATCTCTGAAGACTTCAAACTACAAACAGGCTGCACATAAGCAAGTTAGTTCAAAGACTTTTTGCAACCTCTGTTCTCACCTTGTTTCATTCTCTAGTCAGTTCAATTAAATAAGGATCACAAAGGCGAATCAAGTGGTATAGATTTGTGTTGAATATAGGCGAGGGGTTAATGAGACTACCATAGTGATCTAGTTTGGCAACCGTTAACATTTTTTTTCCTCAGATATTTTGAGTTTAATGAGCTTGAGATAAAAATCTCAGGGTCCAAGGCATTTAGACAAAACCTCATGCATAATAAATTTGTATCAAAGATGTTGAAGTAGATTCAGTAGGATTAGGATTTAACCAAGTGTCATTTATTAATTTTTGAGCCTATTGAAAGTTCAACAGTAAATTAAAACAGTTGCATATTCCCACAGAACTTTAATAATTTGACTGACGAAAAGCTAATGTAAAGTAGAAGGTCCTGTGGAAGTTTTGAGTCCAAACACCAGCTCCATGGGAACGTCACATTGCCAGTTCTCTTTCCATAGAAGTTGGAGATTACCCTTATTTGGTGCACTAAATGGTTGCTGTATTTATTACTTTATCTTTTGGATGACCCCCCCCACCCCCAGAAAATGATGAAATGGAGAAAATGTAATCTTTAAACAGTCCTTACATGTTTTTCATATTGACTAATGTGATTTATGCAAATACACAACAGGAGCAGACTGTAGTGATCACAATTGCTTTATCTATATGGACAAAAGTCGTGGGAAGCAAATCAGAATCAGAAGCAGGTTTAATTTCACTGGCATATGTTGTAAAATATGTTGTTTTACAGCAACAGTAGATTGTAATACATAATTTAAAAACTACAAAATACATTAAGAAATATATAAAATTAAATTAAGTAAGTCGGGCAAAAAGGTGCAAAGGAAAGAATAAAACAGTGAGTTCATTGACCATCCAGAAATCTGATGGCAGAGGGAAAGAAGCTGTTCCTAAAATGGTGAGTGTGTGCCTTCAGGCTGCTGTCTGCCTCTTTGATGGTAACAAAGAGAAGATGGCACGCCCTGAGTGATGTGGGTCCTGAATGATAGATGACTCCTTTTTGAGACATTGCCTTTTGAAGAGTCCTCAAGGCTGGGGAGGCTGGTGCCCACGATAGAGCTAAGTTTGCATCTTTCTGCCACTTTTTCCAATCCTGTACAGTCACGGTGATGCAACCAGTCCATGGTATATCTGTAGAAATTCACGAGAATCTATCTTTGGTGATTTGGTAGAATCAGTATGTTGGACCCAGGACAGATCTTCAGAGATGTTAATATCCAGGAACTTAAAACTGATCACCTTTTCCACTGTTGATCTCCCAGTGAAGACTGGGGTGTGTTCCCTTGACTTACCCTTCCTGAAAGGCACAGTCAATTCCTTGGTCCTACTGACGTTGAGTGCAAGGTTGTTGTTGCGACACCACTCAACCAGCAGATCTGTTTCACGCCTGTACGCCTCCTCGTCACCATCTGAAATTCTGCCACCAGTAGTGGTGTCATCGGTGAATTTATAGATGGCATTTGAGCTGTGCCTGGCCACATAGTTGTGTGTAAAGAGAGTAGAGCAGTGGGCTAAGCACGCATCCTTGAGGTGTGTCGGTGCTGACTGTCAGCGAGGTGGAGATGTTATTTCCAGTCTGCACTGACTGTGGTTTCCTGATAAGGGAGTCAAAGTTCCAGTTGCAGGGCCAGGATCTGGAGCTTGTTGGTTTGTACTGAAGGTATGATGGTGTTGAGTGATGAGCTGGAATCAATAAACAGTGCCTAACATAGGTATTGCTATTGACCAGATGATCACAGGTCACAGTCTAAAAAAAACTCTTGAGTGGTTGCTATGGAAGTTGGAGAATGTGGGCAGGTCGGGGGAGGGGTCCTTGTGCATGGCCACACATTAATGCCCAGCCTCTAACTATCCTGCATCTTTGCAGATTGTTTCCTGTGCTGTGAGTAGCCTCCCATCATGGCAAAGCACAAGCTCACCAAAAAGACATGTAGGAGTCAACAGCCAGATCAGCCATGGCAGAGCAGGCTCGATGGGCCAGATGGCCTCTCTACTCCTATTTCTTATGTTTTGATGATAGTGGCACCTGGTGCACTATCCTGATGGGCATAGCTTCAAACAGAAATGCAAATCAAAAGAAACAATGTGTGGATGGAGCAAATCTGAAGTAAATGCAGAAAATGCCGGAAAAGCTCAGTAGGTCAGGGAGCATCTGTGGAAAGAAAAATGGCCAGTGTTTCAGGTCTGAGACTCTTCATCAGAAGTAATCACTGTCTTGTTCAGACATGCACTAAATTGTTGTACGAGTGCAAATAGATCCAGTTTATTTGCACATACAAGTATAGTCACAGGAAAAGGAACCTGAGTCATAAAGCCATTTTTGTACTGAATACTTTTTTACTGAATCATAAATCCAGAGAGTACCCTACTTATTCTTGCTCAATGCTCTTGGCAACTTGACAATGTAAGCACACTTTGAATGCCAACACGCTGTTTGCAGTGGTCAAGGAAGGACACAGAACTAGGGCGCGGACTGGGCTTACAGCAGACTCTTGTCAAACTTTCCCACAACATCCCCTGTGTGTCATCACTTGCTGCGAACAACTCTGATACTCCTCGACAGCTCTCATAGGCATTGCACTGTTATTCAGTATCCTGCAGACAAAATGACACACTGACTACATCACATGCTGCATACAAATTGAATTCGGGCGATTTTGAGCTCCTTGTGTTTGAAATCCTTTCTCATGGGCTATGAAGAAAGAAAGCTAATGAATAAGGTTTATAATTAAAATATTAAGTAAATGGTTTCATTGCAACCTGTCACAATTCATCAATCTTCATATCACTCAGTGATAGTAGTCTCATATTAGTAACAATAACAAAGTACACTTTGACATCATTTTTATTTTGTTTTCTCAACTGTAAATTACCTCAATTATGGTTCGTTCAATTGCTTACAGTTTTGAGGGAAAATATTTTAAATAAAACACCTTTGTGACAGGAATTCTCCATCAGGGATGCAGAGGAAAATATCATTCCCTATACAGTGCTCATTTTACAGCCTCACGTGATCTTTTTTCCACACTGCAGCACCAAACTGGGTTGGCTAGCATGTATAGATAGTAGAAATTTACCACAAGAAGGTGGTGATTCTGGTTTAAAAAAATAAGAGATATTCAGACCAATCTCCTCTTCTGGCATTTGATTGGTTGCCTTGGAGTGACCAACTCTTCATGCATACATCCTGAATATAATGAAGGTTTCTGCCTGTACCACTATTGGGAATCAGTGGAACTGGTGTATTTGGACTTTTAGAAGATGCCAAACAATGCTGGGGCATCTTGCTTTGTAAGTAATGTACTAGCTTGAACTGAGGATTGCTTAAAGATCAGAAAATCAAAGGTAGTAATGGACAGGTTGGCTGACTGAATCAAGTGCAGTGTTATTTAATCAGCTTGTTATGTCAGCCTTGCTAAAATCCATGTACAATGCAGTGAGCACATTGCCATCATAGTTACTCCTTGTAAATGCCTTCAAATATTCTATATGGTCTTCAGCAAGCCCTTTGACAAGGGCCTGCATGTTAGGCTGATCTGGAAGTTTGGATAACATGTAATCCAGAGTAAGCTGGCCAATTGAATAGAAAAACAGAGACACCTCCTTATTAGGAGGAGAGAGAGAGAACCTGTGGTATGTCGAATACCGGGTGAAACGCAAAGTCTTTGGGGTAACTGCAAGTCTGTGTCTTTGCTCTTGTTTTGTTCATGCTTCAGTGCTCGGTAGTGGGTGCTGATGCGTTTTTTTTTTTGCTCATGGGGCGAGGGGGGATTGTTGCTCATTGCCGCTTAAGCGCAGGAGGAAGGGGAGCCAGGGAGGACTTTGGGGTTCTTACGGTTAACTGTCATTCATTCTTTTGGGCACTGTTCTGTTTTCGTGGATGTTTGTGAAGAAAAAGCATTTCAGGATGTATATTCCACACATTTCTCTGATATTAAGTTGGACCTTTGAACCTTTGAAGTTTGCTTGGTGGAAGGAGGCAAAGGTTGGTAGCAGAGGGTGGTTTCTCAGACTGGAGGCTTGTGAGCAGTGGTCTGCTGCAGGGGTTATTGCTGAAACCATTGTTTTTTGGTAGATATATTATTTGGATAACAGTGTCGTTAGCATAGTTATTAAGATTACAGATGACACCAAAATTGGTTGTGTAATGGAGAGTGAAGATAGTTCCCTAAGGGGATCTAGACCAACTTGGGAAGTGGACCAGAGAATGGCAAATGGAATTTAACTTGGGCAAGTATGATGTGTTGTACTTTGGGAAGTTCGACCATGGCAAGACTTGCACAGGAAATGGAAGGACCCTGGGAAGTGTCGTAGAACAGAAGTACAGATACACAGTTCTGTGAAAATGGAAACATAGGTAGACAGGGTAGGGAAGAAGGCATTGGCACTCATACTTCCATCAGTCAGGGTATTAAGTGCAAGAGTTGGGATGTCGTGATTCAGATGTACAATACATTGGTGAGACTGCATTTGGAGTACAGAATGCAGTTCTCAGTGCCTAGTTATAGGAAGGATACCATTAAGCTGGAAAGGATGCAGAAAAGATTCATGTGAATGTTGCAGGAACGAGAGGGCTAGAGCTATGAGAAGAGACTGGATAAGCTGAGACTCTTTTCCCTGAAGCACAGGAGGCTGCGGAGTGTCCAAGTAGAAGCTCATAAAGTCACGAGGGGCATGGACAAGATGAATGGTCACAGACTTTTCCCCAGGGAAAGAGAATCAAAGCCTAGAGGGCATAGGATTAAGACGAGAGGGGAAAGATTTAAAAGAGATCTGTGGGACAAGATTTTCACATGGAGGATGGTGGGTATGTAGAATGAGCTACCAGAGGAAGTGGTAGAAATGAGTACAATTATAATGTTTAAAAGACATTTGGACAGGTACATCGACAAGGATAGGCTGGCTGGTGATGTCGTAGCACCTGCACTGGACTCTGAGGTGAGTGGTCCTGGGTTCGAATCTGGCCTGCTGTTTGCGTGCTTTCCAACCGTGCTGGGGTGAGCATCGACCTAGCAACTCAGCCATGTGAAAAACAGACAAATGCTAAAGAAGCGGCAATATTACCACCTGATGCGCCACAAGGCGCGTGCAGGAACAACAACAATTGACAAGGAAGGTTTAGACTTTAGATAAATAGGGACAAATGAATAGAACCAGCTCAGGCAGAGAGCTTGGTTAGCATGGACAAATTGAGCTGAAGAGCCTGTTTCAAGCTATATAACTACACTCATTGGCCACTTTATAAAGTTTACCTGATCACCTGCTTGTTATTGCAAATATCTATTCAATCAATCATGTGGCAGCAACTCAATGCATAGGAGTATGCAGACATGGTCAAGAGGTTCAGTTGTTGTTCAGACCAAACATCAGAATTGGGAAGAAATGTCATCTAAGTGACTTTGACCATGGAGTGATCTTTGGTGCCAGGCGGGGTGGTTTGAGTATCTCAGAAACAGACACATAACAGTCACTAAAGTTTACAGAGAATGGTGTGATAAACAAATGGTGCAGTGAGTGGCAGTTCGGTGGGCAAAAGCACCTTGTTAGTAAGAGAGATCAGAGGAGAATGACCAGACTGCTTCAAGCTGACAAGAAGGTGATTTTACCTCAAAAAACCACACAGGGGAGCATCTCTTAAAGCACAATGCATGGGGCCTTGAAGTGGATGGGCTACAGCAGCAGAAGACCACTTTGTTAGGGATAGGAGGTACTTAATAGTGGCCGCAGAGTGTGTCACTCTACAAGTTACTCAAGCATTACAAAGCCATGCTGACTGTCATTGAGTGATTGTCTTTTTGTTCTCAGTATTACTCCTTTCCTGAGACATGATTCAAATAATTTGCCCACCACTGAGGTGAAACTAATGGTCTGTAATTACTCAGTTTGTTCCTTCCTCCCTCATTAACAATCCCTCAGACCTCTAGCATTGTTCCTGCAGCTAAAGGATTGAAAAATGAGGGGCAAAGTCACTGAAATACATAACTTCCTCACTATCTTTTGACATATTTCATCCAACTTAAATGATTTATACACTTCCGAAGATGCCAAACTCCTTATACTTTGTCTCTTGCTGTTTCTTCAGTTCAATAGCTCATCCACTTCTCACCTTCACTGTTGGCACTGCCCCCCCCCCCCCGTTCTTCAGTGAAGAATACCATGAACTGTTCGTGATGTACCTTAGCCACATTCTTGGACTTGGTTTAGAAGTCAACTCTTTCACCCCTGTTAGCTCTCCTCCTCTTTCCTTTGTTTTCTTCTTACATCATTAGAAAACAACCGGGAATTACTTTGACTTTCTTGCTCATATTTTTTTCTACTTTTCTTTGTTTCCCTAAGTTCATTTTTTTAACTTTAATCCCCACACTTGAAATTTTATGGCTTTCTGAATGCTAAGTTCTTATAGTATTGCTTAAAAGTGCTCACAGCCTGCTGACCCCTGCATTGATCTGTGCTGTATCTCTAAATAAAGTACCTCTCAGCAGCCCTGATGTCCAGCTCTCCTCCTGGCCGACACTTCATTGATACTGCATAAAGCCATCAACACCAGTGCTACACTATTTGCATTTTTATTCCCCCATATTCTCATCAGACTCCATCACTCACCCAACACTAGGAACAACTTACAGTGGCCATTGTCATACCATACCACATATCTAGAGATGCGAGACGAAACGACGGTACCTGGAGGAAATCTGCGCCATCGCAGGAGCAACGTGCAAGTTCCACACGGAGAGTTCCCGAGGTCGGGATTGAACCTCGGTCGCCTCTACTTGCTGCACCACATGCCTCCCTCTCCTAAAGCGTTGCCATTCCTCATTTTCATCCTCAGCCTCCATCCTTCAAAACCATTGCCAGTTCTTTCTTCTGCACCCAGATTACCCAAGTTCACAACTCCATCCTTCCCAACCCTCTTCCCCAAAATCCAAACTCAGGATTCCATTACCCTTACCGTCCAACACCCCCCCCCCCCACCCCACCAAACCAAAATAACAGAACTGACCCCAGGTTCAAAATCCCAGCTGGAACACTCAGCGGAAGCCCACATTATCATAGGAGGAACATGCAAACTCCACATAGAAAGCATGTGAGCTAAGGATTGAATCAGGGCATCTGGCAGTACAAGGCCTCAGATCCATTTACCGAACCTGCCCGCCTTACTTCACAGAACCCACTAAGTAGGAGAAATGGAAATGTGAATAGGCAGTTAGAGCAGAGCACCCCTGTGGCCATTCCCCTCAAAAATAAACACACAGGTTTGGATACTGTTGTACAAAAATAAGTACACAGTTTTGGATGACCTCCCAGGGGAATGCCATGGAGACTGGGTTTCTGAAATTGAGCATAGATCTGTAGTACAAAAGGGAAAGGGAGAGAAGAAGGGAGCAGTAGCGATAGGGGACTCGATAGTGAGGGGAACAGACGGGACACTGTGAATGTGAACGGGACACCTGGATGGTATGTTGCCTCCCAGGTGCACGGGTCAGGGACATCTCGGATCACGTCCACAGCATTTTTGAGAGGGAGGGAGAGCAGCCAGATGTTTTGGTACATATTGGTACCAATGACATAGGAAGCAAAAGCAATGAGGTCCTGAAGAGAGAATTTAGACAGTTAGGTAGAAAGCTGAGAAGCAGGATCTCCAGGGTAGTAATTTCTGGATTGCTACCTGTGCCACGTGCTAGTGAGGGTAGAAACAGGATGATTTGGCAGATAAATGTGTGGCGGAGAAGCTGGTGCAGGGGGCAGGGCTTCAGATTCTTCAATCATTGGGATCTCTTCTGGGGGAGTATGACCTGTACAAAAGGGACAAGTTGCACCTGAACCCAAGGGGGACCAATATTCATGCAAGCAGGTTTGTTAGAGCTCTTGGGGAGGATTTAAAATAATTTGGCAGGGAAATAGGAACTGGAATGAAGGGACTCAAGATGGGACGGATGGTAAGAAAGCAAAGATGGCATGCAGTCAGACTGTCAGGAAGGGCAGGCAGATGATAGGACAAAATTGCAGCCAGCAGGGTGAGTTTCAGTGCATTAGGGATGCAAAATCAGAGAGGGTAGCAAATATAGTACTCAAGGTATTATATCTCAGTGGACGGAGTATAAGAAATAAGGTAGATGATCTTGTTGCACTGTTAAGTATTGTCAAGTATGATGTTGTGGCCGGCAGTGCATCATGGCTGAAGGATGGCTGTAGTTGGGAGCTGAACTTCCAAAGTTACACGTTGTATCGGATGGCAGTTACATACAGGCCACCCAACAGTAGCTGGGATGATTACAACATTACAACAGGAAGTAGAAAAGGCATGTCAAAAGGGCAAGGTTATGATAGCCATGGGAGATTTTAACATGAAGGTCTATTGGGAAAATCAGGTTGGAAATAGATCCCAAGAGAGTGACTTTGGTAAATGCTTAGGAGATGGCTTTTTAGAGCAGTTTGTCGTTGAGCTTGCTAGGGGATCTGCTATACTGGGTTGGGTGTTATGTAATGAATTGGATGTGATTAGGGAGCTTAAGGTAAAAGAACCCTCAGGAGTCAGTGATCACAATATGATTGAGGTCAACTTGGAATATGATAGGGAGAAAGTGAAGTCTGACATAGCAGTATTTCTGTAGAGTAAAGGAAGTTACTGTGGTATAAGAGAGGAGTTGCCCAAAGTAAATTGGAAGGAGCTGCTGGCAGAGATGACATTAGAGCAACAATAGTGTGAGTTTCTGGGAAGAATGAGGAAGGTACAGGACATGTGTATTCCAAAAATGAAGAAATACTCAAATGGCAAAACAGTACAACCGTAGCTGACAAGGGAAGTCAAAGGTAACTTAAGAGCAAAAGAGAGGCCATACAACAAAGCAAAAATTAGCAGGAAGATAGAGGACTAGGAAGCTTTTAAAAGCCTATAAAGAGCAACTAAAAGAATCATTAGAAGGGAAAAGATGAAATATGAAAACAAGCTAGCAAACAATCTCAAAGTGGGTAGTAAATTCTTTTTCTTTTTTTTAAATTTTATTTTTATTTGGATAAGGAATTCACAATTATGTACTTTTTTCACACATATAACCTTTTCCATTTTTTTATATGTATAAAACTACAATTATTTATACATTCTTAAGTACACATTGAGATGATATAAAAGCAAAATAAACATTTAAATAGATAATTATGTACTGTGGTAAATCTAACCTATTAGGCTAAGTAATGAAATTAGTTGTTAAGAAAAATGGTAATAATAGTTTCCATACAACCCTTCTGGACCATTTCCACTGGTCCAAAATGTTGCATACAAGCCTATGTACCAACCATTGTAGGTGTTTATATCCCAATTTGTTCGTGCTTGTTCCTGCCCGCAGACATAATTATCCAATCCCTATGTACTTATTTACTTAATTTTTTCATTTTTTTTAAAAATCCCTTTCCCAAATCTTTCCCTTTACTTGTGTTAATTCTCTATTTTCCAAAAAAAAACATTTAGACTAGGGGTGCTTACGTTAGCAATATTACTGTGTTGATGAGAAGAGCAATATAAATCATTAGGAGAGTCATCTAAAGTCTGCTCGCATTGGGGTTATATATTCAATCCATTTATTCCAGATTTGATAAAATATTTCTTTTTGAGTTCTCAGGGAGTAAGTCAACTTTTCCATTTTAAATATTTCCAAGATAATTTCGTACCAATCTTCTAATGTAGGTGGTATTGGATTTAGCCATTTTCTAGTGATTGATTTCTTACTTGCCGCTAAGAGGGCCTGCAGCAACTTTATATCTTCCTTCTGTTCAAGGAACAATACATGCCCCAAATAGAGCGTCTCAAAGTTCAGAGGTATCTGGGACCTAAGTACCTTAACTAATGTTCTATGAATACCTTCTCAAAATAGACTTAATGTAGGGCAATCCCAGAAAATATGAAAATGATTTGCCTCCTTGGAGCCGCACCTTCTCCAACACATCACATTTGTATCTTTATATTTTTCTTGATATGGGGTCTTGAAGTATCTTATAATGTTTTTCCAACAATGTTCTCTCCAAGTCAAAGAATTAGTCGAGGACCATTGAAAGCTGCAGATTTTCCCCCAAGCCTCCTCTGAAAGTACCAACCCCGCTTCTTTCTCCCACTACTCTTTAATATACAGTGTATTTACATTTTTAGCATGGGAGAGTGCATTATATAGGCGAGAAACTGATTTACTAGGTATTGAACTGCAAGCCGAATTCAGAATCTTGAAAAATTCTAATTCTACTGTTGATAGGTCTGTATATCTACAACTCTGGTTAACATAGTTTCGTATTTGAAGGTACCTAAAAAAGTCATTATGTTCTAGGCCATGTTTGTCCTGCAGGATTTGGAAACTTTGTAATACTCTTTTATCTATAAATGAGAGGTAGGTTGTAAGACCTTTCTTTATCCATAGCTCAAATCTTTTATCTCCTCTGTTGGGAAGGAATTTGGTATCATATGCACACCATCTAAAGAGTTTTAGCATGTTATTAATTCCACATGAATTAACCACCTTCTGCCATACTTTTAATGTAAGATTTATCCAAGCATTATTAAATTTTTCCAACTGGGCCATCAATCCTTTGTCAGCTATTGAGGCCTGAAGAGGAAAACTGTCAACTAATCCAAATTCTATTTCCTTCCATCTAGCCTTATATTCCCTATTACACCAATATAACAGAGGGGTTATCTGTGAGGCATAAAAATAATTTCTCAGGCAAGGAAGAACCATACCTCCTCCTTCCTTCCCTAACTGTAAGGTGTTATATCGAATTCTAGGTTTCCTTCCTTGCCAAATGAAGCGGGAAATCCATTTGTCCCATTCCCTGAATTGATTATCATCCACCTCCACTGGTAAAGTACGGAAAAGATATAATAACCGAGGAAGAATATTCATTTTTATAGTATTTATCCTTGAATTTAAACTTAAAAAGGGGATAAGATTCCATCTATGCATATCTGCTTTTATCTCTGAGATTAATGGCCCATAATTTACCTGTGACAGTGTTGAAAGATCCTTCGGCAGGGTTATTCCTAAATATTTTAATGATTTAGCTTCCCACTTAAGATCGTATGTATCCTGCAATTTTTTGGATGGTGTATAATTTAGGGACATAACCTGCGTTTTCTTTACATTTATTTTATAACCTGATATTTTCCCAAAGTCATCCAACAGTGTAAACAATCCTATAAATGATTTTTCTAGTTCACTCATATAGACCAAAACATCATCTGCGAATAACGCCACTTTCTGTTCAATCCCTGCCACCTTGATACCTTTTACGATTTCGCTCTGTCTTATTAGTTGGGCAAGTGGTTCAATATATAGCGCAAAAAGGAGAGGAGAAATTGGGCATCCCTGTCTAGTGCCTCTCTCTAAAATGAAGGAGTCAGAGAGGTCCCCATTTATCTTAATTCGGGCTGTAGGGCTGTCATATAGAGTCTGAATTACTTTAATAAACCTTTCTTGAAAGCCGAATTTTCTTAACACTCTGTATAGGAATGCCCAACTAACCGAATCAAAAGCTTTCTCAACGTCCAATCCTACTACCATTGTCTCTGTCTCGTTCTTATTAACCTGTTCTAATATGTGCAGAGTTCTCCTTATGTTGTCCTGTGTTTGTCTTTGTTGAATAAATCCAGTCTGGTCTAAATGGATTAGGCCAGGTAAAAGCTTTTCCAATCTGCGCGCTAATATAGATGTAAATAGTTTGTAATCTAAATTAAGAACACTAATTGGCCGATTCTAGTTTATTCTAGTTTATCTTTACCCTCTTTAGGAATAACTGAAATAATCACTTCTCTCCAGGAAGGTGGAGTTTCTCCTCTCTGCAAGATCCAATTAAAGGTGTTAAGTAGTAATGGGGCTAACTGTGTCTTCAGGGACTTGTACCACTCTGAGGTAAACCCATCAGAACCCGGGGACTTTCCAGCCTTTAACCTAGAGATGGCCACGTTCAGTTCTTTGACAGTTACTGGTTCTAATAAACTTTCATTTTGTAGATCTGTAAGTTTAGGTAGATCTAAAAAATTCAATACACTGTCTATATAGGGCTCTTTGGGGGCCCGGGGTTGGGAGTACAGCTCTCGGTAATATGTTTCAAAACTCTCTTGAATTTTCCCTATTGTACTCTCCACAAGCTTTGTCTTTGGATTCTTTATTTTATGAATTGTATTGTCTGCTTGTTATTTTTGTAATTTATATGCTAATAATCTAGCTGATTTACCTCCTACTTCATAATTCTTTTGTCTCAGGTAAAGAAAATTTCTTTGAGTTTCCAACGTATAAATATCATCAATTTCACTTTGCAATTTCCTAATTTCCTGTTTTCGATTTGAATTACTTTTGTTGCTATCTCCAACTTGAAGTTGTTTTAATTTTCCTTGAAGGTCTGCTAATTTTTGTGCATTGATTTTTTTCATGTGAGTAGTAATGGAAATAATTTTCCCTCTCAGTACAGCTTTCAATGTATCCCATAAAATCACTGGTGATGTTTCTCCCGTGTCATTAAGGTCTAGATATTCTTTGATTTCTCCCCTTAATCTCTCCATTACTTTCGGGTTATTGAGTATATGTGAGTTTAACCTCCATAGTGTTTTCCTCATTTTCCTTTCCAGGATTAGAGACATAGAGACTGGGCTATGATCCGACAGATCAATTGTTGCAATATTACAGTTTTTTATCCTGAGTCTATCTGTATTAAAAATAAAGAAATAGTCTATCCTTGAATAGGCTGAATGAGGGAAAGAGTAATATGTATAATCTTTACTAGTAGGGTGTAATTCCCTCCAGACATCTATAATTCCCAACGCCTCCATCAATGAATTCACTTTCCGAGTCAGAGATTTATTCTGAGTAACTATTCTTGAAGAATCTAATATAGGATTTAATCTAATATTAAAATCCCCTCCACAAATTACTACCCCTCGAGAACTGACCATTAGGTCAAAAATGTGTCTATAAAATGACCATTCACTACCTGGAGGAGCATAAACATTCAGCAATGTTATTTCTGTACCTTCTATTCTTCCTGTGATTTTTACAAACCGTCCTTCTTTGTCTCTAGTCTCTGAAATATGTTTATAATTAAGAGTACTTGATATTAAAGTAGCTACCCCTCTTTTGTGACTCAATTTATATGATGAATAAAATACATGCTTAAAGCCCATTCTTTTTAATTTTCCATGTTCAGATTGGCTCATATGTGTTTCCTGGAGGAAAGCTATTTGTGCCCTCTCTTTTTTCAATTTAGACATAATCTTATTTCTTTTAATTGGATTCAAAACCCCATTAACATTATAGGAAATTATTTTTACCAATTCAGTTTGCATTTTTCTCTAGTAGAAAAAAAGCACTCTCCTTTTCTAACCAAACAGTAAGCAATCCCTTCTCAACAGTAAACCAAGACATATAACCACACCCTAGACATTTCTGAACGTATAACATTTGAAAATTTTTCCCGACTTCCCACAGTGAGGCCTGAGCACCGACCCGCCTCAGTTCAGAGGGATAACCTCTATCTTCACCCTGTGTTAGAGGGCCCTCAGCAGTTTGAATAATCATAGAGAATTTTCTCCTATTTATGTCTCGACCATGTTGCTATCATTCAAGTTATTCCGCCTAGTTTATTTTCAGTTACCAGTTTTCATTTTACTTTTAAGTCCGATTTACTCTTTTCAGTCATTTCTCTTAATTAATCTGTATTCTCTGTACATTCGCGTCTGAATATTTGCAGCTTTTCCTTGTAGTTTGACACTCTGGTTCGAGTGGAGCGTCCTCGCCCCACTAACTGCCACGACTTCTGCCGAATCCTCTCCAGTAGCGACTCCGGTTGGGTGATAACTTTAATAGGTAGTCCCCGGTCCGCCAGGTCCAACGTTGCCTCCTCCACCGTAGCGTAAGTTTTTGTCCCTTCGTCGTAAAAGACTCTCAGCCGAGCTGGATACAGGGTCTGGAATCTGATGTTGTTTTCCTTCAGGACTCTCCGTGTTTCCGTATAGTCCTTCCGTCTGGCAAGAATCCCCGGTGCGTAGTCGTGGTCTAAACTGATTTTGCAGTTGTTCCACATGAAACCTTTCTTTTGCCATGCTCTTTTAAGCACCTCTTCCTTCGTTCTGTAACTGAGAAATCTGATCAGAATCGATCTGATGCCAACGCACGGTGAGCCCTTTCTATCTGTAGGTCTTTTGCGGCCGGTATATCAAGGTTCTCTCTAAGCAGCTTCTCCACGAAGGGAATCATCAATCCAGGTTTACCTTCGGTTCCTTCGGGAACTCCGTAGATCCTCACATTTTCCCTTCTCGAGCGGCCTTCTTGATCTATTAGTTTCCACTGGAGCTGGTCTTGTAGCTTCAGCATTTCTGCTATCACTTCCTCGGCGTTTTGTAGCTTCTCTTCAATTCCAACAATCCTCGCTTCGGCTTCATCTATCCGCGAGTTAGTTTTTACTATTTCTCCTTTAATATCTTCCAGCTGTTTGCTGTTATCTTGTCGGAACTCGCGAATCTCTCCGAGAATCAAAGACAGAGTCACCGATTCCCCCTCATTATCTCCGTCCTGGCTTGCCGTGGGGGAGCTAGGCCCGTCGCCTTGCTGCATCTCTCTATGTTTATCAGCCTTCGAAGCGGACTTTTTATTCTTGTTCTTAGACATCATCCCTTTTATTAATATAGTTATGCAATATTAAGTATTTGTCTAAATTCGATTTTGGGGCAGTTTACCTTCTTTTTTGTCGAGAGACCTTTTCCTTACGCCGCCATTCCCTTGATGACCCAAACTTGCATTTCCGTAAATTCTTTTTCAAGTATGTAAAAAATAAAAGAGGGATGAGAGTGGATATAGAACCACTAGAAAATGAGGCTGGAGAAATAATACTGGGAGACAAGGAGATGATAGATGAACAGACAGAGGTTCTAAGTAAGTTTCTAGTAAGTTTTTTTCCCTCTTTCTTTGTCTCATATTACGTAGCTAGTGCATTGAGAGTGAATCCAGAATTAGTGGTATATTTTTCAAGTGAGATGTGGGAACTCGGGGAGATCTCCAGTCTTCCTGATTACTACATCTGCATGAAGTGCGCCAAGCTGCAGTTCCTTAGAGACCGTGTTAAGGAACTGGAGCTACAGCTGGATGACTTTCAGCTCATACGGGAGAATAAGGAGAATAAGAATAGATAGATGGAGCTACAGGGAGGTAGTCACCCCTAAGTTGCAGGAGGCAGGTAGCTGGGTGACTGTCAGAAGAGGGAAAGGGAGAGGCAGCCAGTGCAGAGTAACCCTGTGGCTGTTCCCCTCAATAATAAGTATACTGCTTTGGATCCTATGGGGGGGTGGGGGGGGGGAGACGATCTTAAAAGGGGGAGCCGCAGCGACTGGATCTCTGGCACTGAGTCTGGCTCCGTGGCTCAGGAGAAAAGAGAAAAGAAGAGGAATGCCGTAGTGATGGTAGATTCCATGCTCAGAGGAGCAGAAAGCAGATTCTGTCGACGTAAAAGAGATATCTGGATGGTATGTTGCCTCCCACTTGCCAGGGTCAGGGATCTCTCAGATCACGTCCACAGGATCCTGACGGGGGAGGGTGAACAGCCAGACGCCGTGGTACATGTTGGTATGAATGACATAGATAGGAAAGGGGAAGAGGTACTAAAGAGAGAATATAAGGAGTGCGGTAGAAAGCTGAAAAGCAGAACCTCAAGGGTAGTAATGTTTGGATTGCTGCCTGTGCCTCGCACCAGTGATGATAAGAATAGGATGATTTGGCAAATGAATGCATGGCTGAGGAATTGGTGCAGGTTGTAGGGCTTCGGATTTTTGGCTCATTGGGATCTCTTCTGGGGCAGTATGATCTATACAAAGAGGGCACGTTACAGCTGAGCCCAAAAGGGACCAATGTCCTTGTGGGCAGGTTTACTAGAGTAACTGGAGAGAAATTAAAATGAGTTGGCAGGGGGATGGAAACCAGAGTGATAGGGCTGAGGATAGGGCAGATGGTATACAAGTAGATGCAAAGTGCAGTAAGACGATGAAGAAGCACAAGCAGGTGATATGGCAAAATTGAAGTGTAACATTGGGGCAAGATTGAAAAGGGTGATGAAAACAGGACTGAAGGTGTTATATTTGAATACATACAGAATAAGGTAGATTATCTTGTAGCACAGTTAGAGATTTACAGTATGATATTGTGAGCCTCACTGAGTTCTGGCTGAAATAAGATGATAGTTGGGAGCTTAACATCCAAGGACACACATTGTATTGAAAGGACAGGCAGATACGCAGAAGGAGTGGTTTAGCTCTGTTGGTAAAAAATGAAATAAAATCCTTGGAAAGTGCTGACATAGGGTCAAAAGATGTAGAATCGTTCTGCATCAAGTTAGGAAACTGAAAGGTAAAAAGACCCTGATGGGTTAAATATAGGCCCCTGAACAGTAGCCAGGATGTAGAGTACAAATTACAAAGGGAAATAGAAAGGCATGTAAAAAGGGTAATGTATCGATAGTCACGGTGGGTTTCAATATGCACAAAGATTGGGAAAATCAGGTTGGTGCTGGATCCCAAGAGAGGGAATTTGTCGAATGCCTCCGAGATGCCTTTTGGAGCAGCTTGTGGTTGAACCCACAAGGGAAAAGACAATTCTGTATTGGATGTTGTGTAATGAACCAGATTTGATTAGGGAGCTTAAGGTGAAGCAACCCCTAGGAGACAGTAATCATAATATGCTGGAATTCGCCCTGCAGTTTGAGAGGGAGGATCTGAAGTCATGTATCATGATTACAGTGAAGTGAAGGGAAATACAGAGGCATGAGGGAGGAGCTGGCTAAAGTTGATTGGAAGTATTAGAGAACAGCAACAACTGGAGTTTCTGGGAGCAATTCAGAAGGTGCAGGATAGATTTATCTCGAAGAAGAGGTATTCTTAAGGGAGGATGACGCAACTGTGGCTGACAAGAGAAGTGAAAGACAGCATAAGAACAAAAGGGAGGGCATATAATATAGCAAAAATTAGTGGGAAGTTACAGGATTGGGAAGCTTTTAAAAACCAATAGAAGGCAACTAAAAAAGCCAAAATGATAGAAAAGGTGAAATACGAAGGTCAACTAGCCATTAATATAAAAGAGGATACAAAATTATTTTTCAGATACATAGCAAAGAAAAGAGAGGTGAAAGTGGATATTGAACCACTGGAGAATGACACTGGAGAGTTTGTAATTGGAGACAAAGAAAAGGCAGACAAACTCAACAAGTGATTTGCCACTAGCAATATGCCGGAAATTTGAGAGCGTCGGGGCAGAAATGATTGTAGTTGCTATTACTAAGGAGAAGATGCTTGGAATGCTGAAAGGCCTGAAGGTATACAAATCACCAATACTAGATGAACTACGCCTGGTGTTCTGAAAGAGATAGCCGAAGAGATTATGGAGGCATTAGTAGTGATCTTTCAAGAATCACTAGGTTCTGGAATGGTTCCGGAGAACTGGAAAATTACAAATGTCACTCCATTCTTTAAGAAGAGAGGGAGACAGAAGAAAAGGAAATTATAGAGCAGTTAGTCTGAGGTCACTGGTTGACAAGATATTAGAGTCCACTATCAAGGATGAAGTTTGAGGGTACTTGGAGGCACATGACAAAATAGGCCAACGTCAGCATCCTTATTTGGATTATCAGAAGGCCTTTGACAAGGTGCTGCATATGAGGCTGCTTAACAAGATAACAGCCTATGGTATTACCAGAAAAATACTAGCATGGATAGAAGATTGGCTGACCGTTCGGAGGCAAAGAGTGGGAATAAAGGGGCTTTATTTGGTTGGCTGCCGGTGACAGGAGGTGTTCCGCAGGGTTCGGTATAGAGCTGTAAATTTTCATGTTATATCTTAATGATTTGGGTGACGGAATTAATAGTTTTGTGGCCAGGTTTGTGGACAATATGAAGATCGGTGGAGGGGCAGGTAGTTTTGTGGAAGCAGGAAGTCTGCAGAAGGATTTAGACAGATTAGGAGAATGGGGGGTGGGAGCAAATGTGGCGGATGAAATATAGTGTAGGAACATGTATGGTCGTGCACAATGATGGAAGGAATAAAAGCATGGACTATTTTCTAAATGGCGAAAAAATTCAAAAATCAGGGGTGCAATGGAACTTGGGAGTCCTCGTTCAGGATTCCTGGTGCAGTGAAAAACTTAATTGCAGCAACATCACAGGCACATAGCATTATATAAGCAGTATTCACAAGAAAAACATAAATGTCAATTATACATGATTTTTACAAGAACATAAATAGAACAAAAATCATTCATTTTACTGCAAACCCGTCAAAGTGATCATGGTGTTTCCATAGCTGTGGTGATTGGGGTTGTGTTGGATGGGTCAGGATCTGAGTGGTTGGATGGAAGTGGCTGTTCTTGAACTTGGTAGAGTTGGACTTCAGCGTTCTTGTCCAATGGTAGCTGCAAGAAGATGGCATGGTGGGATTCTTCATTGATGGATGATACTACCATTATCTACATATGTGTTCGAGGGAATATGCCCATGACGTATGGAACTGAGTCCACTTATTACATTCCTGCATGTTTGAACTGCCATACCAGACCATGATGCAACCAGTAGTGTTGTGCTAGTACTGTAGTCCAAAGGCAGTTGTCTATGAAGTCAGCAGAAAGTCTGGTCCCAAAGGGCCCAGTCCAATTTTCCATGTTCCTTCGTGGTTTTGTCATGGCCAGAGAATGAATAGGTCTCTATACATGCAGCTCCGGGCAGCACCTCAATCTAACCTACCGTGGACAGTTTTAATCTGCTGCTAGTGTTCTTCTGTAACATAATGTCAATAAGTAAATAGCAAATAGACCAGATGGCACTGCCGGCTCCATTCCCAGCTTTATTCATTTTCATCACACTTACTCCTATCATCCTTGCTTTTTGTTTTTGCAGTATGTGAATTATTACTGATATAGAGGTCTTTATGATTGTAGAAAAGTTTTATAGGACAGGCACAGTGAAGGTGGCTCAGATTTGGCAACAGTAATGACTGCAAAGCTTTCAGGGGTCACTACTTCCCTTAATAAAACTAACAGCAGCTTCAGGATTTCTGCTCATGCAGCCCTGTTTGCAATTCAGGGCTCCTCTGTGCATTGCACTTCTGTAGCCCTCTCTATTGCAATCAAGGGAAATCACTTAAGTTGATGTGAAATTAAAACTGCTTGTAAACCAGTGGCGCTATTAAGCATCTTAAAGGTTTTTGATCCATTGCATGAAATATTGCATGACTTTTCAATTGTATGAGGAAAACAAAACTTTATTTGCTGATGATCATTGGTGAATTATTTGGCCCTGAAATGTCAGTACTTTCCTTTCAGAAAAGGAATTAAAAAATTAAAAAAACAGGTTTTGTTATCTTTTAATTTTAGTTTATATCACAATCATATTGTGTGCTTCATTCTTTAGTTATCAGCCTGTAAAAGGCTCAGAAGGTTTACATTAATTGTTCTTTGTGCCATCTCAAGAAATTGGCTGGTTGGCATGTTGAATCATAATTGGAGGATGCCAGATATCCTCTTGGATAGATGTGGGAAAAGAGGAAAATCTCACCATAGAGATCATCATGTCTTTGCAATGAGAACAGATTAGAGGAAAGTGTCCAAAGACCACAAGATATATGGGCAGAATTAGGCCATTTGGCCCATTTGAGTCTGCTCTGCTAGTTGGGCCTGGTTGATTTATTATCTCTGTCAAACCTATTCTCCCTGTGATAGTTAACACTTCTAATAATCAAGAACCTATTAACCTCCACTTTAAATATACCCAATGACTAGGCTTCCATAGTCGTCTGCAGCAATGAATTCCACAGATTCACCATCTTTTCCTTCTAGCTAAAGAAATTCCTCCTCATCTCTGTTCTAAAAGGGACCTCTGTTCTGAGGTTGTGCTCTCTAGTCATAGGCTACTCCTATATAGGAAACATCCTCTCTATGTCTCCTCTATCAACGCCTTTCGATATTTGATTGGTGTCAGTGAGATCACCCCTCATTCTTCTAATCTCCAGTGAATACAGGCTCAGAGCCATCAAATGCTCTCATTAACCCTTCCATGCCAGGGATGATTCTCGTGAACCTCCTCTGAACCCTCACCAATGACAGCACATATTTTCTTAAATAAGGTGCCCACAATTGATCACAATATTCCAAATGTGGTCTGATCAATGCCTTATAATCCTCAGCCTTACTTTTATATTCTAGTCCTCTCAAAATGAATGCTAACATTGCATTTGCCTTCCATGCTACGAACTCAACCTGCAAGTTAACCTTTAGGGGATTCTGCACAAGGACTCCCAAGACCCTTTGTACCTTTGATTTCTTAATTTTCTCTTGATTTAGAAAATGGTCTACACCTTTATTCCTTACACCATGGCGCATGACCATGCTCCACACTGTATTCCATCTGCCACATCTTTGCCCATTCTCCTAATATGCCCAAGTTCTTCTGCAGACTTCCTGTTTCCTCAACACTATCTGCCCCTCCACTTATCTTCCGCAAACTTAGCCACAAGCCATCAATTTCATCATCTAAATCACTGACAAATAATGTGAAAAGAAGCAATCCTAACACCAACCCCTGCAGAACACCAATAGTCACTGACAGTCAATCAGAAAAAATTCCCTTTATACCCAATCTTTGCCTCCTGCCAGTCCGCTGATCTCCTATCCATGCTAGTATCTTTTTGTAATACCATGAGCTTTTAATCAGACTCATGTGTGGTCCCTTATCAAAGCTCTTCTGAAAATCCAGATAAACAACTTCCACTGACAACCTTTGTCTATCCTTAAAGAATTCCAACAGACTTGCCAGGCAAGATTTCCCCTTAAAGAACTTCGGCCTATTTTATCATGTCCCTCCAAGATCTCCAAAGCTTAATCTTTAATAAGAGATTCTAACATCTTGTCAACCACTGATCTCAGCCTAACAGGCCTATAATTTCCTTTTTTTCTGTGTCCTTCCTTCTTAAAGAGTGGAGTCAAATTTCCAATTTTCTAGTCCTCCAGAACCATTCCAGAATCCAGTGATTCTTGAAAGATCACTACAGATATCTCAACAATTTTGCTGCACACAGTCATAATTTTATCTGGATGCTCTGGAATACTGCAAGCGTAAGACCCCACTGACAGTATTAAGCATTAGCTAACATATAAGTCATTATTGTTGTTAAAGCCCTCGCAACATATTGGGTATTTGCATATTTTCCCTCAACTTCCCAAGGCTGGGTCTGTCTGCTTGTCAGCCACATGCCAAAAAGAGAGAAGGGGACACTGGGCCCCTGCACCTTTGGGTGGAAAAGGGGCATTCGTAGCAGGATGGAAGACCTTCTCAACCATAAGGAAATTGGAGATGATTGGCATTTTGAGCTTGCAGGCAGTTATTTTATTGTGGATCTGTGGATTAAACAGGAAAAGTTCAGGAGTTCTGGAACTTTGAGGTTGAGTTTTGGGAAGGAGCATTGGAAAGTTTGAAACTTTGAACCTGGAGATCTGAGTGGTGAAGAGAGTATTGGCAATAGTTTTAGGGTGGAGGTCTATAGGGAAAGGCTGAGGATGAAAACTAGGAGTGGCAGCACATCAAAAGAGGGAAACACTGTGGCAAAACAAATGATCTCTGGTACTGTCCACATGCAGGTTGCATGACTGTATGTATTTCCTTCTGGAGCTCCGGTTTGTCCTCAAATACTAAAAGTTTGTAGGTTGGTGGTTTAATTGGTTACTGCACATTGCCCCGATTGTGTAGGTGAATGGTAGTATCCAGGCAAGTTGATAAAAATGTGGAGAGAATAAAAATGGGATCAATGTAGAATGGTGCAAAAGGCCTGTTCCTGCTTTGTGTCTATTGGTCTATGTCTTTGAGATATGACAGACGCACTGGTGTCAGGTGATAAGTATGTCCCTATTTTCTGGCATCTTGTTGAAGTTTAATGAGAAGCATTGAAGTTGTTGAGTACTTCAGTAAACTACTTCGTAATACTTCAGAAAACAGCTTGAAAAACTTCCAAAATAACTTTAGAGACATGAATTATTTAATGTGTTACGGCTCAAACAGCCCACTAAGCTGAGTGTACTGTATTTCTGAATATATTAGATGCCTTATCAAATAAATTGGGCTGTTCTCAGGACTTTGCCACAATAATCAAAAATCAAAATAAGTGAATATTATTATACTTCAGTTTTGAGCCAAATCAGTCTTGGCTGCAAACTGTTGGATTTGCTGCAAATGCATCACACAATCCCAAAAGCATTAGCCCACTGGCATTATCCGTGGGAGATTTCTTTGAATTTGAACAGACAAGCCATACTTTAGTGAAGACATTTCAATGTGTTACTAACTTTCCTAGACAGTGCAGACAGCACCACCAAACTTAAGAGTGTTGTCACATTTTCTCTGTTTGAGATGAATTGGAAAATGTTACTGTCATTGTTTAAGATAAAAGAAATGTATGCTATTTCTTAGATAAGGTAACTGTCCCACCAAGTGGCTGCCTTGGGCTGTTTGGAATGAGAAATGCTGCATGCTTGAAAGATGTTATTCACAGTGAAGCATTTACTAGTCCACAGCATTATCAGCATACACTCCAAGTTACATGAAGTTAGTGCTTGCACCGGAAGAAGGGCAAGGGCGGGTCTTTCACTTGACACCCTAGTCTTTTTTCCAAAATCACTGAGTTTCTTCTGTGTTCTTTGGTTTCATCCCACACTCCTGTGATGTGCTTTGTAGGTTAACTGGCTGTTTTTGATATCAGGAAAAGAAGGTTGTTAATGGGGAGGCGGAACAAAAAATAGGATTAATAGACATGGTTCTTCGTGGCCAATGCGAACAAGAACCTCTTTCTGTGCTGCATAGTCTGTGATAATCACAGGTGTTAACTTACAATCAGGGGCCTCAGTGGGAGGTATAATAAAGTGAACTGGGACGTAGCTGGGCAGCAGGTTTGGTCCTGAGGGTGAGAACATGGGGTGGATGGTTGGATGTTGAGATTAAGGGAAGAGTAGAGGAAGAGCATCTCCCCTCTCCGTCTAGCACCAATATGCTTCATAAAGTACCCATCTTGGCAAATGGACAATCGGGATCTGATCTCTAATGGTTTCAGCCCCCCTATTAGCAAGAAAGGACGTTCAACAAATGCCTTCTGCTCTTTGTTGGCAGCTAAGCCTTCCCTGAGTGCGTAGCCTGTTAAGGCAGCCATAATAGCAACAAACTTCCTCATACGATGAGTTTGAATCTGGCACACCACAGGGATCTAATTCCTTGCTTCCACCTACAGGCCAGAACTTGCAAAAGCATGCAGTCAAATTAAAGAAATTTACTCCCCGTTCCTGAAAAGCAAGAATTAATTCAGAAGGAGAACCAAGAAGAGTGGTGGGGCCTACATTCCCACAAAACTGCACTGGTATACTTGGTCTTCAACCACAACTTTGCTGCCTCACCCTTTCTCCATATGTTTGCATAGACAGTTTCAGTGTTCAATAAAAGTGTGACTAACTAGTGGCATCAAAATGTTCATCCTTATACAATATTTAATCAGCCATTCTAAAATGTACGGCTTGAATGTGACTCACACACCAGATTTGCATTGATGGGATTACAGGAACATATGAAGTCCTTCTCCTTACCTTAGAAATGCATTGACTGTTATTACAAAAGCTAAACTTTGTAAAGAAAACATAATCTTTTTAGATTTTATGGTAACACAAAATGGACCCATATATACTTACAGCGAGAGCTACTTAGAAATTGTGTTCCACCCACTTTGATTCATTAAGTAAACTGTATTTTGAAATTATACAGTTGGATCTCTCAGAAGGATTTGTGAAATTGAATAAATTAGAAGCAGCACCATGTTATTTTGAAAATAGAACCATACACTAAAATGGATCTGTGTGGTTGTTAATGCATGAAAAGCTTGCAAAGTCCACACAGAAGAACTACGGATGTTAGAGGAAATGGGGAATACCTTTGGTAAAGACTGCAGTGGATATGAAGAAAATGTGATGAGGGGTTCACAAAAAATCTACTCAATACATAAGCACCATTCTATCCATGCACGAACCTACTCCGATGAGCCCTGTGCTACATTGACAGTTGTGGGTAGATTAAGGGCCAGTGTTTAAAAATACCCAGCTGGAGTATGATTTGTACAAAATGGCTATGAAGAGTAACGGGAGAACCACTGATTCAAGCTTCATTATGGTGACTGAGGCTGATAGATGCCAAGGGCAAGGCATCAATGTCACGCTGCAGAGTGCTAGTGGCTGAGGATGGGGCAGTTGGTATACAAACAGATGCAGTGTGTAGTGACACTGTGAGGAAGGACAGGCGGGTGATAGGGCAAAATTGCACTCTGAGATGCACTGAAGTGTAACATGGAAGCAGAATTCAAAAGGTTGACGAATGCAGGACTGAAGGTGTTATATTTGAATGCACATAGAATATGGAATAAGGTCGATGATCTTGTAGCACTGAGACTGGGCAGATATAATGTGGACATCACTGAGATGTGGATAAAAAGGATCATTGTGGGGAGCTTAACATCTGAGGATATACATTGTATCAAAAGGACAAGCAAGTAGGCAAAGAGGGGGGAGTGGCTCTGTTGGTAAAAAGGTGAAATCAAATCTTTAGAAAGAGGTGATATTGGGTTTGAAGGTGTAGAATCCTTGAACGTAGAGTTAGGAAACTGCAAGGGTAAGAAGACCCAGATGGGCATTACATACAAGCCTCTGAACAGTACCAGGATGTAGGATACAAATTACAACAGGAGATAGAAAAGGCATGTAAAAAGAGCAATGTTACAATAGTTATGGGGGGATTTCAATATGCACATAGATTGGGAAAATCAGGTTGGTGCTGAATCCCAAAAGAGGGGATTTGACGAATGCTTACAAGATATCTTTTAGAGCAGCTTGTGTTTGAGCTTTTTAGGGAAAAGGCAATTCTGAGTTGGGTGTTATGTAATGAACTAGATTTGATTAGGTTGAACGAACCCTTAGGGGCAGTAACATACGATGATAGAATTCACCCTGTGATTTAAGAGGGAGAAGCTAACGTCAATTGGATCAGAATCACAGTGGAGTAAAGGGTCACACAGAGGCGGGAGAGAGGAGCTGGCCAAAGTTGAATAAAAGGTGACACTAGCAGGGATGACAACAGAGCAGCAGTGGCTGGAGTTTCTGGGGGCAGTTTAGAAGGTGCAGGATAGATACATCCCAAAGATGAAGATGTATTCTAAAGGGAGGATAAGGTAACCATGGCTGACAAGGAAAGGCAAAGACAGCACAAGAGCAAAAGAGAGGCCTTATAATATAGCAAAAAATTAGTGGGAAGTTAGAGGATTAGGAAGTTCTTAACAACCAACAGAAGGTAACTGAAAAACCTAAGGAGAGAAAAGATGAAATCTGAAGGTAAGCTGGGCAATATATAAAAGAGGATACCAAAGGTTTATTCAGTAGAAGAGTGGCAAGAGTGGATATCTAATGGAGGACAAAGATCAAGAAACTCCCAATTTGGCAGTCAAGGAATCTCATACAGAGTGTGCCCAACAACATCATCTGGTGTACAAAACACTTAGGGAGACCTCAGTCACACAAAGGTTACTAATGCACATCAGTCTCCAGATCACATTCCTGACAGGTGTCATTTAATGGGTGCTGGCATGATCTACGTCAAGTAAAATTGCTTGAAAACTGTGGGGAAATGGATCCAATTTGTATTCTATTTAAAAACCACTTAATAAAAAGAAACTAGAGTTAAATTTTAACAGTGGTGGTGATGAACAAATTGTTTTTTAGTTAGCATTTTCATTTTTGGTGAGACTTTGTAGGTATCAATCAAAGGAAAATTTGCTTTGGGGGAAATTAGATTTATCATCTAGTACAGGCATGAACACTGTTAAATACATTGGAGTTCAAATATGAACAGAATAAAGATCCTGCAGTTTCCTTTGAAAGACACACAAGCTGAACTAGCTTAAAAGGGTTCAATTTATCCCTTGGAAAGAAGGAATCTTCCACCATGGTATTCCTTGGTGAGGTTACTAATTTCATGCCTCTTCGTGGTTAACTATGCATCTGAGGTTATTTTATGATTACTGGAAACTCTAAAATTGATATCGACCGAGTCAATATTAAACAGGTTATACATAAGTCATAGAAGCAGAATTAGACTCATCGATACTTATCCGTGTAAGCGGAACAAGTGCTACACATGCCCTTACACTTCCTCCCTTACCACCATTCAGGGCCCCAAACAGTCCTTCCAGGTGAGGCAACACTTCACCTGTGAGTCGACTGGAGTGATATACTGTGTCCAGTGCTCCCGATGTGGCCTTTTATATATTGGCGAGACCCGACGCAGACTGGGAGACCGCTTTGCTGAACATCTACGCTCTGTCCGCCAGAGAAAGCAGGATCTCCCAGTGGCCACACATTTTAATTCCACATCCCATTCCCATTCTGACATGTCTATCCACGGCCTCCTCTACTGTAAAGATGAAGCCACACTCAGGTTGGAGGAACAACACCTTATATTCCGTCTGGGTAGCCTCCAACCTGATGGCATGAACATCGACTTCTCTAACTTCCGCTAAGGCCCCACCTCCCCCTCGTACCCCATCTGTTACTTATTTTTATGCATTCTTTCTCTCACTCTCCTTTTTCTCCCTCTGTCCCTCTGAATATACCTCTTGCCCATCCTCTGGGTCCCCCCCCCTTGTCTTTCTTCCCGGACCTCCTGTCCCATGATCCTCTCATATCCCCTTTTGCCTATCACCTGTCCAGCTCTTGGCTCTATCCCTCCCCCTCCTGTCTTCTCCTATCATTTTGGATCTCCCCCTCCCCCTCCAACTTTCAAATCCCTTACTCACTCTTCCTTCAGTTAATCCTGACGAAGGGTCTTGGCCTGAAACGTCGACTGCACCTCTTCCTACAGATGCTGCTTGGCCTGCTGCGTTCACCACAACTTTGATGTGTGTTGCTTGAATTTCCAGCACCTGCAGAATTCCTGTTTGCGTTTAAATTAGACTCATCGAGACTGCTTTGCCATTCCATCCTGGCCGATTTATTATCCCTCTCAACCCCAATTTCTTGCGCTCTCCCCATAACTTTTGATGCTCTTGCTAATCAAGAACCTATCAATCTGTGTTTTAAATATACCCAGGGACATGGCCTCCACAGATAATTGTGGCAATAAATTCCACAGATTCACCACTCTCTGGCTAAAGAATTCCTCATTATCTCTGTTTTAAAGGGACGTTCTTCTAATCTGGGACTGTGCCCTCTGGTCCTAGACTCTTCCATGATAGGAAACATCCTCTTCACATCCACTCTTTCTGGATTTTATTCAGTTGACTGGGTAAATGACTGCTTGTACTAATCTCTGCTGTATTCCAGGCCAGTGTAGTGCTTTGGTGCTTCCAGATTTTTGTTTTTTTTTGTTTCTTTCTTTCATCCTTTTCCCAGTTTGACACTTTTCTCCTTGCATTGTTCAACTAGCTGTGGGTTGTTTTGCAGTGACTTTTGAATGTACTTTTAGTTATTAATCATCTCAGAAGTCTCTGTGACAAAATAAGTCCTCACTGACCTGAGTTAATCGGCCCTTGGTTTTCTGAAGAAGGCAAGGAATTCAAATTGAACTTTTGTTTCTTTGGTAGTTGAAAGGCTAATTTTTCAAACCTAAGTATAATCTCTTTGGAAGGATAAATTTAATTAGCAGTAAATATGTACAAGAGTCATAGGATGCCACAGCACAGAAACAGGCCTTTGGCCCATCAAGTCCGTGCTGACCTGGTCTTCTGTCTAGTCCCATTTACCTGCACCCATACTATAGTCCTCCATACCTCTCTCATCCATGTACTTTGTCTCAATATGATAATTGAACCCACATGTGCCACTTCCACTGGCAGCTCGTTCCACACTCTCACCATCCTATGAGTGAAGACGTTCCCCCTCAGATTCCCCTTAAATATTTCTCCTTTCTCTTTGAAGCTATGATCTCTGGTTGTAGTCTCATTCAAACTGAGGAGCAAAAGTGATCTTGACTCATAACATAGAAACATAGAAAATAGGTGCAGGAGTAGGCCATTCGTCCCTTCGAGCCTGCACCGCCATTTATTATGATCATGGCTGATCATCCAACTCAGAACCCCGCCCCAGCCTTCCCTCCATACCCCCTGACCCCTGTAGCCACAAGGGCCATATCTAACTCCCTCTTAAACATAGCCAATGAACTGGCCTCAACAGTTTACTGTGGCAGAGAATTCCACAGATTCACCACTCTCTGTGTGAAGAAGTTTTTCCTAATCTCGGTCCTAAAAGGCTTCCCCTCTATCCTCAAACTGTGACCCCTCGTTCTGGACTTCCCCAACATCGGGAACAATCTTCCTGCATCCAGCCTGTCCAATCCCTTTAGGATCTTATACGTTTCAATCAGATCCCCCCTCAATCTTCTAAATTCCAACGAGTACAAGCCCAGTTCATCCAGTCTTTCTTCATATGAAAGTCCTGCCATCCCAGGAATCAATCTGGTGAACCTTCTTTGTACTCCCTCTATGGCAAAGATGTCTTTCCTCAGATTAGGGGACCAAAACTGCACACAATACTCCAGGTGTGGTCTCACCAAGGCCTTGTACAACTGCAGTAGTACCTCCCTGCTCCTGTACTCGAATCCTCTCGCTATAAATGCCAGCATACCATTCGCCTTTTTCACCGCCTGCTGTACCTGCATGCCCACTTTCAATGACTGGTGTATAATGACACCCAGGTCTCGTTGCACCTCCCCTTTTCCTAATCGGCCACCATTCAGATAATAATCTGTTTTCCTATTTTTGCCACCAAAGTGGATAACTTCACATTTATCCACATTAAATTGCATCTGCCATGAGTTTGCCCACTCACCCAACCTATCCAAGTCACCCTGCATCCTCTTAGTATCCTCCTCACTGCTAACACTGCCACCCAGCTTCGTGTCATCCGCAAACTTGGAGATGCTGCATTTAATTCCCTCATCCAAGTCATTAATATATATTGTAAACAACTGGGGTCCCAGCTTGATTGCTTCTGACAGTGTTACTCTTTCCCCAGCTTGCACAGGTTCTCCCCAGGCTACCATGCTTCGGTTCCTACGAATAACAGTGTGTAGCAGAGAGTAACAGGGACAGAGTGAGCAGGCATGGGTAAAGCCGCTGCCAGCCCGCCTCGCTGGCTCAGTGTGTGAGCAAGTGAGTCTGTTCAGTGATCTCAGCTCGACCCAGCCCATCTCTCCCCCTCCCCAGTGATGGCAGTTCAGATGAGGCGAAGTGACAAGTGGCAGGCGGAAATTCCCCGCTTCTGGTCCCACCCAGTGCAAGATGCCTGCAGCCTCTCAGCAGCTGGCAAACCCATCCTGCAAACCTCCTGCTCGTTTTTCTATATGAGCTAACCATAAGTCAGGCCTTCAAAACCTGGGGAGGATTTGTATGTTGACAGCTTAAGAGGGGTGTAATGATAATATGAAGTCTTATTTAACTGGAAACACTCTATTTTACTTAGCTATTTTTCCCAATTACAATTTTTGGAGGTGTCTACATAACCTTGCTTTTACCAATTCTTTTGCCAGGTATTTTTGTTTAATTTAGTTTCGTCCCTATCCTAAACCTTAACCAACAAAATGGTAATGCTCAAAGTCAGGGTCACTTGGGGCCCTGCTCAAATACTCCAATGGTATCAGGTCAACTCCTCTTGGAGACATTTAAACACAAGGAGCTGGTTCCGATTTTTTCATTTTGCGGGTTATTAGTTTTGTTGACGAGGACAATATTTATTCCCCGTCCATTATTGCCCCCAGAGCAGTGCAGGTAAGTCAGTTTCGCAATCATATTGTGGCAGTTGTGGTAAGATGAGGATAACCTGGGCAGTTGTAGTCAAGTGAGACTGCTGCAGACACTTCTGCTTACTACAGACATGACAGGCTGGGTTCACTGTGGCAATGTGCACTCAAACCAGATGAGCGAGGCCTTCATAGTGAGACTTTTCCAGAAAGATCTTCCTGAAACATAGGATCCTCTTACACAATAGGGGTGCTGGAGACAGACGACATAAGAATAATGGGAGGATGTGAAATATACCCAACAACCAAGGCGCTATTGTCTTTACTAACTTCAAAATATCATTGGCTGTCCACTTGAAGGTTTGACTGACTTTGACACCTCTATTATAAGTGGCGACTGATCTTGCAAGTAAGGAATTCAAATATATACAAAATACAATGATCAATAACCATAACTGATAAGCCAATTCTGTATAAAAATAGCAGTTTTCTGTTCAGACTTCAGAACAGTGTGGGCGACAAGGGCCCATGCTGTTCCCCTTGTGCACGAGTAAAATAAAAAAGAATGCTTGTAAGAGTGCGTGTGTTCTGGGCCCAATTATTTTAGTTACTTTATTTTAATATTGGTAATGGCAGTATAGTCCTGCTGTGAAGCTGCTTCAAATATGTTGTTGAGAATAACGTTCTAAGATTTAGATTCAACAGCAGTAAAGATGTCATGATGTAGTTTGTGGTCAGGAAGATGTTGGAAGCAACCTGCAGGTGGTGGCCTTTCCATTGCACCTGTCTCTTTTCTCCTTGCTGGTGGAAAAAGGTGTGGGTTTGAGAGGTGCCTTTGGTACAACCTGAGTGAATAACTGTGTGAAGCATTTGGCTGATTGTACACAGGATGTCTGCAGTGTGTACCTCTTACAAGCAGCCTTTTTCAAACCACATCATATAATGCTGAGGAGGCTGCGCTAATCCAGACAAGTGGAAAGTATTTCATCACTTTATCAACATGTGCTTTATAGACGATGAATGGGTTTCGATGCATGAAGCGCTCACTAAAACATATCCAGTGACATGCCCAGGGTCCTCATTCAGCTGGTGCTGTTCCAAGATTTCTTGGCAAGGGTAATACTATTCATTCAATGTCAAGCATACAGTAGGTGTTCAGGCTTTGTCTTGTCCATTTCCTCATTCTAACCAAAGGAAATAATAATATTGATTATGATAATTTCTTATTAGAGCACCAGCATGACTTAGAGAGTAGCAATTTTAACTCTGAATCAGAAGGTTATGGCTTCAAGTCCCACTGCACAAAAAATTAGGCAGACATTTGAGAGTGTGACACTGAATGAATGTTACCCTGTGGTAGATTCTGTCTTTCAGATAATTCATTAAACTCGGGCTCCATCTACCTTCTCACATGGCTGTAAGAGATCTGATAGCACCAGTTTTCAGATGACCAAAGTATTAGGTCCTGGCATGGATTTATCAGCTTTACAAAAGCAGACTGTACAGACTGTCTATGTTTGTTTGTGGTAACTTGATAAGATTGGTTTACAGTATTACAAGAGTCCCTGTATTTCAAATGTGCCTTTAAAGTATTTCGGAGGCCACTGGAGGTATTATCAAAATGCAAATCATCCTTTTAAGGTTATAGTTCAGTATTCTAACTTTTGCTGGATGAATCTATTTCTATGTTGTGATTCTTTTTTCTTCCTGCTTTATTCCAAAGAAGACAAGTAACATCGGTAACTACAGTTGATATGCAGTTTGTCTTTGTGGCAGCTAAAATATCTTTTCAGTGTTAATAGATTTGTCAGGTGATTTATAGTCTGTTGGATTGTTTATCTGATAGCTCTTTGACATAACGTCATGTAGCCAGTGAACTGACAAAGGGTGAAATGGCAAAGGGTCTGTTTAACTCCTCAAGGGTCTGTCGAGCATCTCCACACCATCCACTACAAGCAGAATTTCCCGGTAGCCAAACATTTTAATTCCCATTCCTATTCCGATTCCGACCTGTTGGTCCATGGCCTTCTCTTCCGCCAAGATGAGGCCACCCTCAGGGCAGAGAAGTAACACCTTCTATTCTGTCTGGGTTGCTTCCAACTTGATGGCATGAATATTGATTTCTCCTTCCGGTAAACAAATTTCCTCCCCCTCTTTCCTCTGTTCCCCACTCTGACCGTTTACATCTTCTCACCTGCTTATTATTTCCCCCTGGGTCCCCTCCTCCTTCAACTTCTCCTATGGTTCACTCTCTCCTCCTGTCAGATACCTTCTTCTCCAGCCCTTGACCTTTACAACCCACCTATCATCTATCTCCTTCTAGCTAGCCTCTTTCCCCTCCTCCCACCTTTTTATTCTGACATCTTCCCCCTTCCTTCTCAGTCCTGAAGAAGGGTCTTGGCCTGAAATGCCAGCCACCTATTCATTTCCATAGATTCTGCCTGACCTGCTGAGCTCCTCCAGCATTTTGTTTGTGTTGCTTTGGACTTGCAGCATCTACAGACTTTCTTGTGTTGATGTTCAGCTCCTTGGTTATTCTGCCGCCAGCTTAGATCTTCTTTCTGCACCATCTCATCGTCGGGTGGGCATAAAGGACTACTCGGTTCTTCTTGGGAGAAAAGAAATTCCCCTTCTTGGTGCCATAGCCATATCTTTCAACCAGCACTTTAAAAAGATTGCCTGATCATTATTTTATTTCTGTCTCTGTGTGTAAATTAGTTTGGGCATTTCTAAATTAAATCTATTCTGAAAAAAATACTCAACTGTAAAGTATATTGGAACAAATTGAGGTGGTGAAAGTTACTGTATAAATGAATCTTTCTGGATGCTCAAAATGATAAGTTAATTTCAGTTAGATTTAATGAGTAAATCAGACAGGCTGATTATTTGTGTATCTATTTTATTCCTGAGGATTGAATGTAAGTACTCATCCTTCGATCGGAGTAATGCTATTTCTCACTTGTTTTGACAACCATTTCTTTTTCACAGGAGTCATTTTATGAAGGCATTTGACTGTCTGTTGATAATATCTGAAAGGTGCTCACAGCAAACTTCTTCTAAGTTTTTGCATTGTTTGCAATGTTGTGGACCCAACAACAGATCTTATGGCCATCAACAAGACTTACAAGATTATTTTGATTCCTAGCCATGCAGAGTATGATTGTGAAATTCAGATGGTTATCCAAACATGCACTATATTTGACCAGCCCTAGGGTCCCATGTAATTTACTGCTCCATAGCATTCATCAGCAGTTAAACCAATCGATTAATTGACTGTGTAATCAACTGATCAGTCTCTCCTGAGGCACTGCTCAGAATCTTATGTCATAATGGTCAGTTCTATTCTGCCTTGATATGTCAAGCAGGAAGCATTTATAAACTTCTAGTCAAAACGGGCTGCCTGCCATATTGGGAAGGAAAGCCATTGGACTTGGAAACCAGGCCAGGTTATTCGTACGTGCTAGAAGTGCATTTGTTTGAAGCCCCTGTGAAGGCATGAATTGTTTCCCAACAGAAGGTCTGGGGCTATCACCAGTTGACTCAGTGAAACCCAATTTTGATTTGCAACCAAAAGGCTGAGTGTAAAATTGGCCTCAGTGTTTAGTCACTAGGGTCCTGGTCTGCAATGGATACTGCTGTCACTACTGCAGCCTCTGAAATCACCTGCTCCCCAAGTTCATCTTCATTCCTCTTCTCTCATCCCAGGATGTTGACCTCACTTACCTCAGGGCTGGTAATTGTGGCCCATTTTGTCAACCCCGTTGGGCTCCTTGTTTGACATCAACCCTGTGTTTCAACAGTCAGGGAATGTATCTGCTCTCCCCTCCCTTGCACGCATTCTAATTTCTACCCCACGTGTACTGCCCTTTAACCAGCTACCTCTCCAGCGCTCCTCAGAATGCCGTAACTCTTAGTGCTGCACTTTGTTTTCCTTCCTGTACTCCCACTTAGAATCAGTAGCATAACATTTATCAACCCTGTCAGTAGCTGAGCTCTCCGGCAAGGAAATCTGTGTGGGAAGTTCCATTTTCTACCAGTTTTGCAGAATTCAGGAGTGTTCTTGCAGTAAACAAGAAATTAAGTAATTGCCTACGGGATGGATAATTGAGTTTACACTATATTTTATGAGTGAACTGTGCATCAGCTTTCTGTACCATGCTTTTCTGGAACTTTGTTCTCATGTAAGTTTAGCTGGTACTGTAGAGCTGAAGTGTGGTTGATACCCCCAGCTCAGACTGCCTGTATACACAAAATCCCTCAGCAGCATCTGACTTTTCAGCTGCGTTGTATATTACCAAGTTGTCTTCCTTTATCGTGACCCATCACACCTCCGTGTCATTCCCTTCCATCCATTACTAACAATTCCTGTCACTGCTCGTCATCCAATCCACGAGCAGCTTTCCAGCCCGTAACTAGGCATGACTTCCTCCTGGAATAAGGAAGGCAATGAGTTGGATGACTGTCTCGCAAGGTCTGTAAAGAATGTGCTCGTCCTGGTGGACCGCCGTGATTTCCTCCTGGAATAATGGAGGGAATGTGTTGAGTGACTGTCTTGCGAGGATGTGCTCATCCTTTGGACCACAGTGTGTAAGACAGAATCATAGAGTTACACAGCATAAAAACCAGCCTTTCAGCCCAACTCGATCACACTAACCAAGATGTTCATCCAAGCTAGTTCCATTTCCCTGAATTTGGCCCATATCATGTACTTGTTTAAATGCATTTTAAACATTATAATGGTATCTACCTTTGGCTGGTCATTATATATACCCATCACCCTCTGTTAAAAAAATACTTGCCCTTGTTTCTGTTTTAAATTTCCCCTCTCTCATCTTAAATCTGCATACTTCCATTTTTAGACTTCCCTACCCTGGGAAAAATACTGTTACCATCAAGCTATGCTCTTCATGGTTTTATATGCCCCTGCTTGGCCTGCTAAGCTCTGGGAAAGAAGTTCCAGCCTGTCTGGCCTCTCCTTATGCCTCAAGCCCTCCAGTTCCAGTAACATTGTCGTGAAACTTTTCTGTACAATTTCTAATTTACTGACGTCCTTTGTATATCTGGGCAACCAGAGCAATACACAGTTATTTTGAGCGTCAGCCCAGTGGTAACTTCTGTATTTGCATATGGTGTCCCAACTCCTGCACTCTTTCCTGCCTGATGAAGACAAGTCTGTCAGATGTCCTCTTTATTAACTTATCTAGCTGTGTTGACACTTTCAGGGAACTATGTACCTTACCCCAAGGTCGCTCTGTCTGACAACAGACTGTGGGAGTGAGTGCAAATTTTGCTGAAGTGACAGCTGGAATAGAATCGGCTTATTGCAGAGGGATGTACGTAATGATGCTGGAGCTGTGAAGTTAAGGGAACCTTGACAACTCCAGTGAGATCTTTCAACTTGTACTATTCTAGTGGCCGTGACTAAGAATGAAACATGAGGCATTCACTTTCTTTTCCAATCTACCCCTGTTGATAGCTGGATGACTTCCCAATTTTGGTGGAGGATGCCCCTCCCAATATTCCACCTTTACATCTAAGTCCTCAGTGGAGTAAAGCGCAGGAACACGGCCTTCAGCCCACGTTGTTGTGCCAAACTAATTAAACTAGTAATTAAATGCCTAACCAAAGTAATCCCTTCTGCCTACACAAGGTCCATATTCCTCCCTTCTCTGCATACTCACATACCTGTTAAACATCTCTATTGTATCTGCTTCCACCACCACCTGGCAGCACAGTCCAGGTACCCATCACTCTCTGTGGAAAAAAGTTTTCTCTCACATGTCCTTTGAAGTGTTTCCTTTCTTCTGTGTCAACTTGCCCTCCCTCTTCCAAAGATTGTCACTTCTGAAAGCTGGCATTAGAAATGCCAGATGTCCAGCATTGCCTCAGCCAGTGTTTCCAATGGTTAGTGTGAGCAGTGCTGACAACCCACTTTCAGTTACAATCTGATAGTGTCAAAGGGTGGTAATTCAGCTGATGAGACCAATGACGGGCCTAGATAAAGTTATCGCTCTCTCTTCAAAACGGTCTCTGGAACTACCTTTCTGATGGAGCTCCAAATGAGCCCTGTGTCACCTTTTATTCAATTATATTTCTGTGAAGCCCTTTTGGGTGTCTCCCTCCAATTAAATGGACTTTATAAATGCAGTGTGGTGGTTTTTTTGATTTGTTGGAAGCCTCCAGCGAGACTGAAGGACAGAAAGCTGTCCCAAGTGGCTAGTGTGGTCGATATTCAGTCAAACTTTTCTCCACCACTGTATCCAACTCTTAGGAATGATATAGAATGATTAGAAACATACATAGTCATAGTCATATTTTATTGATCCCGGGGGAAATTGGTTTTCATTACAGTTGCACCATAAATAATAAATAGTAATAGAAATAGTAATAGTAATATTACTATTAGTAAATAGTAATAGTCATAGAAATAATAAATAGTAATAGAATAGTAATAGAAAATAGTAATAAATAGTTAAACAGTAATATATAAATTAAATTATGAAATACGTCCAGGACCAGCCTATTGGCTCAGGGTGTCTGAACCTCCAAGGGAGGAGTTGTAAAGTTTGATGGCCACAGGCAGGAATGACTTCCTATGGCACTCTGTGCTGCATCTCGGTGGAATGAGCCTCTGGCTGAATGTACTCCTGTGCCCACCCAGTACATTATGTAGTGGATGGGAGACATTGACCAAGATGGCATGCAACTTGGACAGCATCCTCTTTTCAGACACCACCGTGAGAGAGTCCAGTTCCATCCCCACAACATCACTGGCCTTACGAATGAGTTTGTTGATTCTGTTGGTGTCTGCTACCCTCAGCCTGCTGCCCAGCACACAACAGCAAACATGATAGCACTGGCCACCACAGACTTTCATAATACAAAATTATGAAAAGGATAGATAAGATAGAGGCAGGGAAGTTGTTTCCACTGGTAGGTGAGACTACAACTAGGGGACATAGCCTCAAGATTTGGGGGAGTAGATTTAGGACAAAGATGAGGAGGAACTGCTGTATCCAGAAAGTGGTGAATCTGTGGAATTCTCTGCCCAATAAAGCAGTGAAGGCTACCTCAGTAAATATATTTAAAACAAGGTTGGATACATTTTTGCATAGTAGGGGAATCAAGGGTTATGGAGAAAAGACAGGTCAATACAGATGAGCCAATGGCCAGGTCAGCCAAGATCTTACTGAATGGTGGAGCAGGCTCGACAGGCCAGATGGCCTATTCCTGCTCCTATTTCTTATGTTCTCATATTGCTGACACTGAATGGCTCAGTAATATCTTTCCATGCCTGCTGAGCCATCTGCGGTGATCAAGACCTCAGAAGAGATCTGACTCGCTCAATATGAATCTCCGCACCATTGACTGAGGGTGACCCTGTTCCCTGGCTGATTCCGGCTCCTCCAGAAATCAAGGCTCAGGATACCACTGATAAAACAAACACACTCCCCTTTAGGAAAGAAGAAACTCCCAGCAGTGAGTTTGATAATATTCACTAACAGGGGCAACACAATATGTCATTAGAATCACTCAGATTTTCTGCCAGCAGTATTGGTGATCGAACAGAACAATTGACAAAAACACTGCCTGACAAATGCAGGCCATGACTGAATATTAACCCAATGCCCAGATTATGTCCTTTAGCTTTGTTGACAGCTTTTCTGCAAACCAAATCCACCTGCATTTATAAAGTTACTTAAATTGGAGGGAAACATCTCAAAAGAGCTTCACAGAGGTATAACCAAACAAAAGTTGACAGAGCACACTTGGAGCTCTATGCTTCAAGGGTCCATTGGAAAGGTAGTTCTAGGGAGCAACTTGTGAATAGAGAGGAGAAGAGTTTAGGAGGGAACTGGAGCTCAAATTAAAGAGACCACATCCAATTACATTCACATTGAATGAGAAGCATTTTGTAACAAAAGTTTATTCTGTGAATTCAACCCAGGAAAAATGGAAACCAGATTTTCAGAAGAGTCTGTTCTATAGAGTTATAAAGACAGAGAGCATGCATATCACTGCCACCACTGGGCACCCGCATTAATCCCACCATCCAGCAGTTATTTAATATGCTACAAATCTATGAGATTCAAGTGCTCATCGAGAGCCTTCTTAAATACTGTCAGTGACCCTACTTCCATCACTCTCTCAGACAGTGGATTCTGGGTGCTTATCAATCTCTAGGTGAAAGTGGTCTCCCTCATATCCCCTTTAAATCTCTCCCCACTTCCCTAAATCCATGTTGGGATAAGTTTCCAGAAGTCCATCAATATACCTTCTTAACCACATTATCCACTTGTGCCACCACCTTCAGGGATCTCGATCTGCTACTTATCAGCCCATTTTACCAACATGTCACTATTGCTCAATACTTTGAGGCTCCCCTCTACGTTATCCAGACCTCTGCTAATCTTAGTATTACCTGCAAACAGACTGATCATGCCTCCTACATCAACATCCAAATCATTCAAATATATATCACAAACAGCAAAGGTTCTTGCTCTGTTCTGAGGAATACCACTAATAATAGCAACCCTCAGCCATCACCTCCCACAGACGCTGCTGAATTCCTCCAGCAGGTCATTTGTGGCTCCACATTCCAGGATCTGCAGTCTCCTGTGTTTCTTCTACCATTATCCTCTGTCTTCCCATTAGCTAACTTGCTCTAGATCCCAGAGAACCAAACTTTTTGGACCAGTTCCCCATGTGAGATGCTGTCAAAGAGCTGACTGAATCCATGTAAATCTCAAATACTACTCTGCCCTCATTGAATACACTCAAAAAAAATTCATTCAGATGGTCAAATAGGATTTGCCATTCACAAAGCTGTGTTGGCTATAACTAATTAAACCCTGTTCCAAGTGGTCAATAATCCTGACCCTCAGCCCTTTCTCCAATTACCTTCCTTCCAGCTGGGTAATGTTGTCTACATTTCAATATATCTAGGTAATTGGCTTAATCTGCTCCAACTAGGACTAATTCCATAATCTTTTATTAAAATGTGCATTTTGATATGATTTTATTTGCAAATTGAACTTACTTATGTTTTTCCTTTGTCTGTTATCAGGTCAGATTTCAATTGATGGCTTCAAGAAGTATTTGAGTGGTGATGAGAATGGAGTGATTCCACTTGAGAAATTAGATCTGAGTGAAGATATGACTCAACCTTTGTCCCACTATTTCATCAACTCCTCACACAATACCTACCTCACAGGTAAGAAATAATGCTGCCTGGCCTGCTGCGTTCACCAGCAACTTTTATGTGTGTTGCTTGAATTCCCAGCATCTGGAGAATTCCTGTTGTTTGCGTAAGAAATTGTCACTGCACATTTTGCTCAAAGTTTCTTCACATCAGATGTAAATATTTCATCAGGGGGTCTTTCCGAACAATTGCACATTCATTGCAATAGCACAGAATAGAGGAAAACAGAGAGATTGTGGGCACATCTTCAACCGTTGGCTGACTGCTTCTTATCCGAGAAATACTGCCAGCTGTTAAATATTAAAATCAGCAAAAGGTCCCCCACAGCTGATGCCTAGTTGTTCTTGATGCAGTTTGCAGAAAAATCTGTAAATAGGAAAAGTATGTACTAGTATGAAACAGGTGGGAATTTTATGGTATTCATTGAATTTGTGTTGCTAGATATTTAGTCCAGACTTCTAGAATATTGGTCCAGTACTTTAAACTTTTTATCACCAGTCTCCTGATTGAAACTCAGCATCAAAAACAGAAAATGCTTTAAAATAATCAACAGGTCAGGCATTATCTGTGGAAGGTGAAACAGATGGCGTTTAGGGTCGAAGACTGGGAAAGAGAGGAAAATAAGTGAATTTTAGTGGGAGAAAAGGTTGGGGAGGTGCGCCTTCGGCAAAATCACACATTAGGTGGACTTCCACATGTCTTATTACAAGGTCCTTGGCTCACCATGACCACAATGATGCCTCCAATAATGGAATGCTATTAAGAATTATCCCTACTGAGGCACCCCCAATGAACTTATTGCTGGAGAAAACACTTTCTGATAATATTAGTACGTTGTGGAATGTGGCAGATGCCTGACCAATGATATTTTGCTTCCAGCGGTTTGGAATAAGTTAACATCATGAATACGTCCACCAGATTTCCTTTTGAAATGTCATATTTCTTTATAATACTGAGTTCCATGATGATCGCAAAACTTTAATAGGGTAATTTCAAAGCATCAAAAACTGTGTTGTTACTTGTAATGATTTTTATTGCTTCTTCTCTCTCTCTCTGAGATTATAAATTAAATGTCTGCCGTGCACTGTTTGTGGCTGGAAGTGATATCAAACTCCATACAGGCTTTCTCATCAATGTGTTACTGTAATGCAGTTACTTTTTACTTTGTGTTGTGTTATCACAGCTGGACAGCTGGCTGGGAACTCTTCCGTTGAAATGTACCGCCAGGTCCTCTTGGCAGGATGCCGGTGCGTCGAGCTGGACTGCTGGAAGGGGCGTTCAGCTGAAGAAGAGCCAGTCATCACTCACGGATTTACAATGACAACTGAAATATTATTCAGGGTGATTTTCTTTCGTTTATTTTGCAAAGTTATCCTTGATGTGTTGAATGTATCCATGCGGCACGAAAAACCTGCTCATTACAGGAGAGCCTTTTTGTTCTATGGATGTAAAGGGAGCTACAGACAGGACTTAATTCATTATAGGGATATGCAGTACCTGCACACAGCAACCCAGCTAATTAAATATGTTGTACATGTTTGGAATACACAATTCCAGTACAGGCTGCTAAGTTACTGGTTTTTAGTTGTTGGACATTCAAAAAGTAAGGAGAAAACTTGGTGCATGATTTTAATTGTGAAGACCTTAATTATTTTCTTTGATACAACTTCGTCTCAAAATTTAGAAATATAGAGTTATAGAAAAGTACAGCACAGAAACAGACCCTTCAGCCCTTCTTGTCCATACTGAACCATTTAAACTGCCTACTCCCATCGACCTGCACCGGGACCATAGCCCTGCCATCCATGTGCCTATTCAAACTGCTCTTCAGTGTTGAAATCAGGCTCACATGAGGAAAAGTAACAAAAAAGTAATCACTTCAAGGGCATTGTGAACTGAGAATTTGGTGGCTGAATTATGTGACCACTGAATATCTATTCACCCAATATAAATAGCAATCAAAGTACCCAGCACAACAGGGAAGAAGATAAGAAAATGAGGCAGTGCTGGGTCATTTGGCGTCTTATTCTTGAGCTCCCATTCATTTTAGATCATGACATATCTTTTACTTCACTGTCGTGTTTCATGCACAAAGCCCACACTCCTAATATCTAAAAATATAATTAGAGAGCAATATGTCTTATTAAAAAGGCAGATGTCAACAATATTAATAATGAGTTTTTAATAATGCATGTCAATGGAAACTTTTGTGCAAGCACTCCAGTGATTTGACCTGCAATTTTGACTGACTGCTAACAATGGCTGTAGGTTAAACCTGTGATTTCACAGACGCTACACTTAAATTCACAGTGGCCCAAAATAGACAGTAAAAATAGCAATGTGGTCATCAATGCTGACCATTGCAGTATGCAAGTTCGAACATCCACAGATTTACAGTTAGAAATAGACAGTGGAAGGTGCTTTCAGAGGCTTAGTTGAGAGATTTAACATACAATCCCTGAATACTCACAAAAGATTAGGTTTTTAGTTCAAGTAATTTTGAATTAATGGAGAACAACTGCTCCAGGAAATTCACTTTTAGAATATGGAATCACACTCATTCAGATTATTATTTCAAACATTTTAAATTATGTTTCCTTTTAGTCTGTGTTTTCTCTTTCCCTCTCACGGTTAATTATTTTACATTGAATTGAGGATTGCTTAACAGATACCAAATGTTTTCACTTTGATAATGTAGCTACTGAGATATAACAATGAGCACTTAGGGCACAGCTAATAAAAGCCAGTGTTGTTACCACAGGTGAGGTGGTAATATGATGAATTACCATCAACAGAAAATTAAGGGGGAGAAAAGTGTGAGGTGGACCCAGTGAAGGCAGAAAGGGATATGGATACGTTAAGTGATTGGGCAAGAATGTACCAGAGTGTAATACAAAGAGAAGCAAAATTATTCACCAGAAAGACATTTGGCCCATAGTAGTAGTCATAATTTATTGATCCTGGGGGAAATTGGTTTTCGTTACAGTTGCACCATAAATAATAAATAGTAATAAAACCATAAATAGTTAAATAGTAATACGTAAGTTATGCCAGGAAATAAGTCCAGGACCAGCCTATTGGCTCGAGCCTGCTCTGCTATTTCATCATGGGCTGATCTACTTTTCCTCTCAGCCCCAGTCTCCCGCTTTCCCCCTGTATCCCTTCATGCCTTGTCTAATCAAGAATGTATCAACCTCTGCCTTAAATATACATAAAGACTTAGCCTCCAGAGCTGCCTGTGACAATGAATTCCACAGATTCACCACTCTCTGGCTAAGGAAATACCTCCTTATCTCCATTGTAAAAGGATGCCCCTCTATTCTGAAGATGTATCCTCTGGTCTCAGACTCCCCCACCGTAGGATACATCCTCTCCACATCCATTCTATCAAAGCCTTTCATCATTCAATTAGATTCAATAAGCTTCAATTAGATCACACCTCATTCTTCTACTGTAGGATATAAAGTTTCAGGCCCTTTGTGATTAAATTAAAGCTGAAGACTAATTCTGTCAGCCTGATGGAGGTTTTATATTGCTTCCGGACATTAGTAGTAGCCAGAGACTGTGGGTAATACTTGCTTTGGCAGCATTTCTACCAAATTAAGTTGCACACGCATTTGCTACAAATAGTGTTGGGGTGGGGCCACTGAAACATGAGGCTGGTTCTGAGCAGCTCAAAGTGGTGGAGTGCTGACCTAGAGTCTCACCATGATATTTGATCTCCTTGAAGGTAAGGAGCAGTACGTAAAGCACAGAGCCAGGCACTTCAGCCCACAATGTTGTGACAAGTTAAAATAATTCCTTCTGCCTACAGAAGGTCCATATCCCTCCATTCTCTGCCTGTTCACATGCCTATCTAGGAGCCGCTTAAATGCCTCTATCGTATTAGCCTCCGTTATCACCCCAATGGCAAATTCCAGGCACCCATCCACCGCTCTCTGTGCAACTCAACTTGCCCTGAATATCTTCTTTGAACTTAACTCTTCTCATCTTTAACATTTAGCATTGGACATGTCAGCTCTGGGGAGGGGTGGGGTGGGATATACCAGCTGTCTACACTATCTATGCATCTCATAATCTTATAAACATTAATCAGGTCTTCCCTCAGTTTCCTCAGCTGCTCTAGTGAAAACACCCCAGGTTCGTTCAACCTCTCTTTTTTGCTCATGCCTTCTGATCAAGGCAACATCCTGATAAACTTTTTCAATAGGTTCAGTAGGTACACTTAATGTCAGAGAAATGTATACAATATATATCCTGAAATTCTTTTCCTTTGCAAACATCCATGAAAACAGAAGAGTGCCCCAAAGAATGAATGATAGTTAAGTGCTAGAACCCCAAAGTCCCCTCCCCCAGTTCCTCCCCTTCCACGCACAACAGGAGCAAGGCAATGATACCCCCACCCCCCACCAGCAAAAAAGCATCAGTGCCCTCCACTGAGCACTCATGCGTGCAGCAAAGCATCAATAAAGACACAGACTTGCAGTACCCCAAAGACTACTCGTTCACCCGGTAATTCGACGTACCACAGGCTTTCTCTTTCCCTAATAAGGGAAAAAGAGGTGTCCCCATTTCTGCACCCTTTCTAAAGCCTCCACATCCTTCATATCATAGGGCACCCAGAAATGAATGCAATATTTTAGATATAGCCTAACCAAAGCTTTATAAATCTGCAGCATAACTTCCTGACTCCCGAACTCAATTTGTCGACAAATGAAAACAAGCATGCCCTGCTCTGTTCTTACCGCCTTATCAACCTGTGCAGCCATTTTCATGGAGTGGTGGACTTGGACGCCAGTATCCCTCCGTGCATCAACACGGTTAAGGATCTTGCCGTTAACAGTGTTCTGTCCCTTTACATTTGATCTTCTGAAATGCAGCACTCCACACTTGACTGCATTAAGCTCCATCTGTTATTCCTCCACCCATATTTACAACCGATCTAAATCAGCCGTATCCTTTACAGACTTCTACACTGACCATGACACCAGTCTTTGTATCATCTGCAAAGTTACTAACCCAACCATTCACATTTCCATCCCAGTCATATACTCATATATATCCATCCCTGTACAGATCTCTGCAGAACACCACTAGTCATGACCTCCAACCAGAATAAGTCCTACTGACCACTACCCTCTATCTTCTATGGGCAAGCCAATTCTGAATGCAAAAAGGGCCAAATCACTGTGGATCATGTCCATTCAGATTTCAATTTGCCTGCTGCATCCAGTTCCTTTTTGGCATTTGGCCTTTGGACCTACCAGCATCAGACCTTGGAGCAACCGTAAACCAACTCCTGGTTGCAAGCCGCTCAATATCACCCCTTCACACTGTTATCCCTCCCCACCTCCAACCTCTGATAACATCTGACTCTTCTGCTATTGCCATAACAGTTCGCCATCTTTGTTTTTCCTGACAAAGGGAAGTCCTTTGTATGTACTTGTGAGACACTCCGAAGCTCACAGTATTCTGGGACTCAGGCTCTTCCAAGCTTTGCTGGGGGGAAGCTGAACAACTAGGTAGGCTGCTCGTGTAACAGGTTAATGTAAGGGAATTTCTAATCCACGACATTTAACCTTTAAAAGGAAGATTTGCGTTAATGTTAACACCTGTCACTGCTTGTATCAACAAACATTATAGCAAGGAGTTCCTTTTGAAGTGTGAGCAATATTATAGGCAACATTGCAACCCACAAGATTCTACTGACAGCCACAATTTAATAACAAGGCAAAGTGCTTGTGCACTCCTGAAAGCTAAATGTTTGTCAGTGTGGCAAGATCCTCTGCATTCAGTGGAGAACTCAGGCCGTTGCAGTAATGTCATATGCACAAGACAGTATCTCTGTCCATGTGGTAACCCTCAGAATTTTTTCCTTGTCACTGGAGTGGAGATTGAACCGATATTCTTCTGACTGACAGTGCTGGCAATTGAGCTAATTTTGGAGTAGAACATTACACTATAAAACATAAGACATAGAAACAGAATGAGGCCATTCAGCCCATGAAGTCTACCCCAATATTCAATCATAGCTTACTTATTATCCCTTCCAACTGTATTCTCCTGCCTTCTCCCCGTAACCATTGACACCCTTACTAATCAAGAATCTATCAACCTTCACTTTAAATATACCAATGACTTGGCCTCCATAGCTGAATGTGGCAATGAATTCCACAGATTCACCACAGCCTGTCCTCCTTGTCTCTGTTCTGAAGGATATTGTTCTATTCCGAGTCTATGCCCTCTGGTCCTAGACACTCCCATTATTGGAAACATCCTCTTTGTCCTTTTTATCTTGGGCTTTCAATATTTGGTAGGTTTCAATGAGATCCCCCCTCATTCTTCTAAATTCCAGTGAGTGCAGGCCCAGGGCTACTGTATCAGATGCTCTTCATACTTTAACCTTTTCATTTCTGGAATTATTCTTGTAAACCATCTCCGGACCCCCTCCAATGCCAGCAGATCCTTTCCTAGATTTGGAGCCCAGTACTGCTCAAGTGTTAATATAAGTGTAAATGTAAAAAAAATTAAATGCTGTGGATTAGAAATTTCCTTTGTTAACTTGTTACGTGTGCCTCCAAGTACCCTGAAACCTCATCCTTAATTGCTTAATAATACTTAACAACTTGCCAACCACTGAAGTCAGGTTAACCAACCTGTTATTGCCTGTCTTTTGTTTTCCTCCCATCTCAAAGAGTGGAGTGAAATTTGCAATTTTAGTAATAGCAACTGCACTCACTTCTGCCCCCCAACACTCTCGGATTTATGGCGTGTTGCTGTTGCTTTCCACGCTGAAGACTGATACAAAATACTCATTTAGTTTGTCTGCCATTTCTTTATTTCCCATTACTATCGCTTCAGCATAATTTTCCAGTGGCCCAATGTCCACTCTTATCTCCCTTTTATTCCATATATCTGAAAATATCTTTGGTATCCTCTTTAATCTTAATAGCTGACTTAGCTTCATATTTTGTATTTTCGCCTTATTGTTTTTTTTTAGTTGCCATCTATTGGTTTAAAAGCTTCCCAATCCTCTAGTCTCCTACTAATTTTTTCTCTATTGTATGCCCTCTCTTTCCTTGTCAGCCACAGTTACTCATCCTCCCACTCGAATGCTTCTTCTTTGGGATAAACCGATCATGCATTTTCTGAATTACTTCAGAAAATCCAGCCATTACCCATGAACACTGCCTCACTTTTTTGTGATATATTATTTCTGCTTTTGCACTACTTTTAATCTGTTTACTGTAGTTGATTTACTTATTTTTTTCTTTCTATATTATCATGTATTGCATTGAACTGCTGCTGCTAAGTTAACAAATTTCATGGCACATGCCGGTGATATTAAACCTGATTCTGATTCTACTGCCATCCCTGCTAGTGTCCTCTTCTAGTCAACTTTAGCCAGTTCACCTTTCATGCCAGCTCATCTTTCAAGTGTATTTACACTTACACCACTGTAATACTAATACATCAGATCTTAATGTCTCCTTCTCAAACAGCAGGGTGAATTCTACCATATTATGATCACTGTCATCTAAGGGTTCATTTACCGAAAGCTCCTGAATCAAATCTGGTTCATTACACAAAACCTAATCAGAATTGCTTTTCCCATAGTGGGCATTGATTCACTTGGGATCCAGCACCAAACTGACTTTAACCAGTCTATCTGTTATATTGAGATTCCCCCATGTCCATTGTAACATCAATCTTTTTACATGCTGTTTCGATCTCCCGCTATGATTTGTATCCCTGGTTATTGTTGGGCGGCCTGTATGTATCTCTCATCAGGGTCCTTTTCTGCCCTGCAGTTTCCTAACTCTACCCACAAGGACTCCAGGTCTTATGTCACTTCTTTCTAAGGCTTTGATTTCAATTTTTTGCCAATCTAACCCTCTGCTCACCTGCCTATCCATTTGATATGATGTGTATTCTTGGATATTAAGCTCCCAGCTGTGATCCTCTTTCAACCATAACTTAGTGATGCCCACAACATCATGCTTGCCAGTCTCTAACTGAATTACAAAATCATCTACCTAATACAATATGCATTCAAATATAACACCTTCGATCCTGTATTCACTACCCTTCTCAATTTTGTCTCCATGTTGACTGATCAAATTCTTAACTCTGTATAAACTTTATGTCTTAATCTTTCTTCTAGAGCCTTCAGTAACCTCTCCTGTACTCTTCTTCCTTTTTACTTTATCCATACTGTTGAACCCACCCCCAGACTATTTAGTTCGAAGCTCCACCTACAGGCTTGGTTATGTGATTCGCCAGGACCCTTGTCCCACTATGGTTCAGGTAGAGCATGTCCCATTGGAACAGCTGTCTCCTTTCCCAATATTGGTGCCAATGTCCCACAAATTCAAGCCCACTTCTCCCACACCAGTCTTTGAGCCACACGTTTAACACTCTGATCTTATTCACTCTGCGCTAATTTGCACGTCACTCGGGTAACAGTCTAAAGATTGTTACCTTTTTGGCTCTGCAGTTTAATTTAGTTCCCAGCTGTTTAAATTCCCTCAGCACCACCAGGTAGACAGTGTAGCCTGCAGGACACTTGATCTAACTGATAAAAAAAAATTGTGTGTATTCCCCTGACTATACGATCCTCAATTACAATACATTTGTCTTCTCATCGCCTCTCTGGAATGGCTTCCCCATGGTGCCACGGTTCGGTTGCTCATCCTTCCTATAGACCACCCTCTCGTCCTCACACAGAGCAACAATCTCAGGCCTGTTGTGCAAGCGCAGGGACAGAGCCTCCTCCAGCTCTTTGAACCTCTACCTCCCTCACTCGCAGCTCTCAGTCCCTGTCCATAGACTGAAATTGAAATAGTTAATCCAAAAGGTGTGACTGCCTCCTGAAACAGTGTCCGGGAAACTCTCCCCCCTCCCTAATGCGTCAGATTCGAGGTCATCACGTCTGAGTCTGGAGTTCATCAAGCCACTAACACTTGCTGTAGGTGTGGTGATCAGGAACCACAATGGGGTCCACCACCTCCCATATCATGCAGCTACAACACATCACCTGATCCTTATCCCTAATTTGTTTAATTAGTCATAAATTGGGATATTAAATATTAGTTTAAAGAATTCCTATTGACATATCGATCCTTAGTGAATCATTGCTTGGATTTCTATATACATTTTCACTCTTCTTACCCAACCAAAGATATCTGGGAAGAGGAAATTATTTTGTTCCATGTGATTGACCCAACTGGATCAATGCTCCACAATGTTTAGAGAAATAAGAGAATATCTCACTTACACATGTAACATTCTTAAAGGGCCGATTATGTGCTGGCTTTTAATTACTGGGGGCGGGGGGGGGAGGTTGAAATACAAGTATAAGGAAGTAATTTACAGGACTTTGGTGAGATAAAACCTTCAGATCAGTTTGGATTTTTAATCTCCCCCCTTTTAACCATAGTGTTAACCATTTTCTTGCAAGCATTGAAGCACAGAGTAGACCCCACTCATATGTCTATTGCCTTCAGAGAACAAACCGTGTTTCATTGCACCATTTGCACTGATCCTCATTGATCTTCAGCTGATTTCATTGCAGCATTGAAGGATTGTTTCCTAGGACTTCACAGTCCAAAAACTAGATTATCCATGTACAATTACAAGTGTACTGGCAATTATTATAACAAAATCTAGACTATTGTATTGGAGTATCTGAAAAACAGTTTGATGTTGGTGGGGGTGTATGGAAGATGCAGCTGCATTGTCTCCAACACGCTATACCAGATCAGTCTGAGCCAGTGCTGCTCTCTTTCCATATTCCTGTAAATCTTTCCTTTCAGGTACTTATCCAGGTCTCTGCAATTGAATCTGCCTCCTCTAATCCAGACCCAAATCACGTCCTGCATTATGTAAAAAAAATCTCATTAACCTGTCAGTGAAGCCCTTAGAATTTGTGTAGGATGCCTCAGCTCTCTGGAGAACCAAATTCACAGTTGCAAGTGAGGAAGTCCAGAATGTACTTAATTTGTTTTTCCTACTTCCCTGTCAGATGGATGAATATTTCATTGTATATTGATGCAGCCAAGCTTAATTGAATGAGTTTAAAGTCTGCTTTGTGTTTTTTTTCCTTCAGTTTTGACTTGAAATGCGCTTCATCTCTTCTTTCACAACTTTCAGTCATGAATATTGAAACTTTTAAATCTAGTGTGAAGTTATGGCTAAATATGAAATGATAAACCAATTAATTATAATGCTTTCAAAGCAATGTGCATCATTTGGTGAGGAATTCAGACTGTAAGTGTCCAGTCCAGAGGATTTTGTTTTTATTTTAAGATGTAATTAATGGTTATAGAAAGTTTGTAAGATATTGCAGACACTCAACTATAGCTATTGAGTGGAGAAAAGTTGGCAGGTAGAATGGAGAATCAGATTATCTCCACAGATTGCAGCAAATGTACAAATTTGTTTCTTTGTCTTGTAGGAAGTAATTGAAGCTATCGCTGAGTGTGCTTTCAAGACATCCCCGTATCCAGTGATTCTTTCTTTTGAGAACCATGTTGACTCGTAAGTGCAGGCAACCCCTGCTTTATGCTGTTTGGGTTAAATAAAACGCTCCCTTAGAGAATTCATAAATTACTACCCAAAAATCTGAGCTAAGGAATAAAATTCACTTTCATGGAATTTATATGAAAGAAAAGCAAATAAATCAATACAATTTTATCTTCAACTTGCATTTCTTGACATATGTGCAGGTGACATAGAACCTTCACAGTGCTTTGAAGCATACATAGCTGGAGTATTGTTGCGCGGAGACACGGTGTACTAAGATGTATTTACCGTTTCCCGCTCCTCTGAGTTTTCAGACTGAACCGTGAGCAACTGGCTCATATACTGCTGAGACACAGGAGACTGCAGTTGCTGGGTTGAGAAAGCTGCAAATAGGCCTGAGTCAAACCCAATCCACACTGGAGGAGTACAACTTATATTCCACCTGTGTAGTCTGCAACCCATTGGCATGAATATTGAGTTTTCCAATTTAAGGTGAACACTCCCACACCTTTTTCTATTTTCTCTTTTCCCAGCCCCTTGTCTCCTTCGTCTCCTTCTGATGCTCCCATTTGTCCCCATGCCCCAGCCTGCTGTCACCCATCTTTGTCCCCGCCCTCTGCTGGCTCCATCACTTCACAGTTTTCCCAGCCATCCTCCATCTGGTTACAACTGTTATTCTCTTCTAATGGTTCCCATTCTCACCTCTACTTATTGGAATCCGGTTCTGGTAGTGCTTTGTGTTCCTGTTGATCTCCCTCCAGCAGTTTTCTCCCATCTTCGCGCTCTGCTCCACCACCTTGTTCCATCTGTTGTTCTTTTTTTCTTTCCCCCTCTTTGTCTGCCTCCAACTATCATTCTCCTGCCACAGGCTTCCAACTCTACCCCCTGTGTACCTCCTCTACCTGGTGCCACATGCCCGACACACCCCTCTTCAGTCTGCTAGTCAGCTCAGAATCCTTTCTCGCCACTCCCCCTTCCCCTCTTTATGCTGGTCATCTATCTCACGCCTCTGCATTCTCAGTCCAAATATAGGGTTTCAACCTGAGACATCATCACTCAGCCCGAAATGTCAACTGTTTATTCATTTCCATAGATGCTGCCTGACCTGCTGAGTTTCTTCAGCATTTTGTGTGTGTTGCTCTAGATTCCAGCATCTGCAGAATTTCTTGTGTCAATTTCTTTCCTCCCTTACTGTTGAGATGGGGAGAAAAAAACTCAATAAGGAGGCTTAAGGGTTTCTTATGTTTGCAAGAGTTGGATGACGTTGAAAACATCAAAGAGAGGAGAAACTGAAAAAGAAGAGAGCACTTGTTATGTATGTTTCAGATCTGATTAGTATTGCTTCATCACAATTTGTGTTTCTGTGCTTTTAGTCCCAAACAACAGGGAAAAATGGCAGAGCACTGCAGGTCAATATTTGGAGATGCGTTGCTAATAGAAGACCTGGAAAAATATCCGGTGGGTACATGATTCCTTTTCATTGCATTTTAATGACTTGTGCTTAATAAAATCATTGATTTTCATTCTTTTTTGTTTCATCTTTTTTGACTCTTGGATTAATGAAGGTTTAATCTTTCCGTAACAACATATGAGACAATGACTTTGTTCCGCTGTAATTAAAGCTTATGAAAGGCAAGTGTTTCTTTGTAGCTGACCATTTAAAAGACTATAATTTGCATTACAAAGTCAAGGGAAAAGGCTTCTCTTATGATTTCTCAGATTCACACGGTAAACTTGTGGTGTAAAATCTGCCGTTAATGTTATATTTACCAAAGTAATCTGTCCATCATCTCTTACTGAACACTCCCTTATCTAGGATTAGGGCATTAAACCAACCTAGACGCAAATATGAACTGCTTGCCTCTGTCAAAAATTGAATCTGCTGTAACCTTTTAAAGCAGATATTGCACCAATCTTAATATTATGGACACTCTGAATTTTGTGTCCCCATCTTTGTGTCTTTTTATGTCACTTGCATCATCACATGCCCATTTTTCCTTTGAATTTTCAACCAAATTTTATCAGCAATCAAGCCTGTCCTCCTAATCGTAAAGATCAAACTGCCTGCTGATGCTTCAAATCTGAAGCAAAACCAGAAAATGCAGAGAACATTTAGCAGGTCTGAGGAAAGAGAACCGGGGTTAATGAGTAAGGTCAAAGATCCTTCTGAACATTAAGTATGTTCCTCTTTCCACAGATGTTGCCTGAAATGCTGAGTGTTTCAAGCATTTTCCGTGTTTATTTCATGTGATTGTGATTCCATGAATAAAGCCACACTCTTCCACCCACCCAAAAGCCACTGATTTCCTAGGAGTTCCAAAGCGAAGTAAATAATAGGCCAGGCCAAAGTGACCGGAGGCTGACACTAGACACTAGAAAACTACAGCATAGTACAGGCCTTTCGGCCCTCGATGTTGTGCCGACCCATATATTCCTAAAAAAGAAAGTACTAAATCCACACCACCCTGTAACCCTCTATTTTTCTTTCATCCATGTGCCCGTCCAGGAGGCTCTTAAATACCCCTCATGTTTTAGCCTCCACCACCATCCCTGGCAAGTCATTCCAGGCACCCACAACCCTCAATGTGTAAAAAAACTTACCCATGATGTCTCCCCTAAATCTTCCCTCCCTTAACTTTGTACATATGCCCTCTGGTGTTTGCTATTCATGCCCTGGGAAACAGATACTGGCTATCCACCCTATCTATGCCTCTCATAATCTTGTAGACCTCTATCAAGTCCCCTCTCATCCTTGTACGCTCCAAAGAGAGAAGTCCCAGCTCTGCTGACCTTGCCTCATAAGACTTGTTTTCCAATCCAGGCAATATCCTGGTAAATATCCTCTGCACCCTCTCCATAGCTTCCACATCCTTCCTATAATGAGGTGACCAGAACTGAATGCAATACTCTAAGTGTGGTCTCACCAGAGATTTGTAGAGTTGCAACATGACCTCTCTACTCTTGAACTCAATCTCCCTATTAATGAAGCCTAGCATCCCATAGGCCTTCTTAACTATCCTATCAACCTGTGCAGTGACCTTGAGGGATGTATGGATTTGAACCCCAAGATCCCTCTGTTCATCCACACTCTTAAGTAACCGACCATTAACCCTGTACTCAGCCTTCTGGTTTGTCCTTCCAAAATGCATCACCTCACACTTATCCGGATTGAACTCCATCTGCCACTTTTCTGCCCAACTCTGCATCCTGTCTATATCCTCTTGTAACCTTCGACAACCTACAGCTCCATCCACAACTCCTCCAATCTTCGTGTCATCCGCAAACTTACCTATTCTTCCGCCTCTTCATCCAGATCATTTATAAAAATCACAAAGAGCAGGGGTCCCAGGACAGATCCTTGCGGCACTCCACTAGACACCGACCTCTGGGCAGAATACTTTCCTTCCACTACTACCCTCTGCTTTCTTCCTGGAAGTCAATATTTTATCCAGACAGCCAAAGTTCCACTGATCCCATGCCTCATGACTTTCTGGCTGAGTCTCTCATGGGGGACCTGGTCAAACGCCTTGCTAAAATCCATGTAGACCACATCTACCGCCCTACCCTCATCAATTTCTTTTGTTACCTCTTCAAAAAACTCAATTAGGCTAGTGAGGCATGACCTTCCCTTCACAAAGCCATATTGACTATCCTTGAGTAGACTGTATTTCTCCAAATGCTCGTAGATCCTATTCTTAAGAATCCTTTCCAATAGTTTGCAGACCATCGACGTAAGACTCACCAGTCTGTAGTTCCCAAGATTCTCCCTATTAACTTTTTTAAACAAGGGAACTACATTTGCCATTCTGCAATCCTCCGGCACCTCCCCTGCAGCCAAAGAGGATTCAGAGATCATAGCTACTGCTCCAGCGATCTCTTCTCTCACTTCCCACAGCAACCTGGAGTATATCACGTCCGGCCCTGGGGGCTTATCAATCTTGATGTTTTTAAGAAGATCCAACACTTCTTCTTCCTTAATCTCCACATTGTCCAGCACACAGGACTGTTCTACTTTGACCTCACCCTGATCAAGGTCCTTTCCAATGGGGAAGGAAGACCCAGGAAATTCCTTTCCAACTCTGAAGGGTATGACCCAGGTGCTGGTCATTCAATAATTCGGTTCTGGCCCAACCTCCTTCCATGAAATAATATCAGCCTCAATAGGAGACAGATCCAGCTTCCCTTTGAATCCACACCCTATGCACAAGTAGATGAACCGTGTGCGTGTTCTGGATACATAGCCCTCCGCCCGATTACCAAAGCTAGTGAAGGAAAGACAGCCATTCTGTCTGTTAAATGGATGTAGGCAGGATGGCGAAGTAACAGTTTATTTTCCCTGTGTCTTTTCTGCCTCATGGATAAAAGAATGGACAGCAGAACATTGTAACGAACACTGATATCAAAGTTAAATCCTCAGGCATGGCTCCACCTCCTCAATCGTGTAAAGAAAGCAAACTTTCTGTCTGAGGATTGAAAGGAGCTGGTACCGAAGCTAGCTGTCAGCTGTGCTTCCTCAGTGTTGCATAACACTATCTGACATCCTAAACTCTATAATCCACACCATCACAGAGCAGGGGCACACTGTTTTCTGGGAGGACATTATCAACAAAGTAAGTGAAGGGTACAGGGAGCTTTTGTTCATTGCCCAGTTATTTTCCTGTCTATGGATGTGATCTCCTCTCATTTGTCTCATATGTGCTCATCTTTGTAAAGTACAAACACAAAGCACTGGAAACACACAGCAGCATCAGAGTTAACTATTCAGCTCAGTGACCCTTCTTGGTGATTAACATCTCTTTGAAGGTATAATAATGTGAAAATGAAAATTGGGGGATGGGACTTGGATGAGAAGGAAGTAATTGGCAATCTTACTGCTTCATTTTCACCAACCATTTTAATATTTTATAGGCTTCATTGTGTTGTTCATAACAAAAAAAAGTGTGAGGTGAAGTGAAAAAAGAATTTATATAATTACTAAATCAGGGGTTCCCAACCATTTTTATGCCATGGACCAATACCATTAAGCAAGGTGTCTGTGAACCCGAGGTTGGGAACTCCTATACACTTCATCTGAAAAAAAATCCATACTCATAACTGAGTAATATAGAGTTTAATAAAATATTTGATTGTGACATTTCTCCTGTACCAAGTTTGGATGAAAAGTTGTTTTAGCATTCCTTCTTATATTTTAGCTTGAGTCAGGCATTCCTCTTCCAAGCCCACACGAGATGATGGGCAAGATTCTTATCAAAAACAAGAAGAAAGCACACAAATCTTCCGATGGTAGTGCCAAAAAGAAGCTGTCAGAGCAAGCATCAAATACATACAGTGACTCATCCAGTGTTTTTGAGCCCTCTTCTCCAGGAGCAGGTACGTTAAACCCAACTTCATATTTGCAGTGTGTGGTTCCTATTTCCTCATCGGGATGAGGGTTTGTCTCTGTAATGGTCATTGGACAAGGAAGCCAATCAATCTGTCTTTGAAAGTCTGACTAAAGAGAGCTAGTTCTCTTCTTCCCCATCTCTCTCTTGTTTCTTCCTTAACTCCATGGATGTTGCTTCATTTTTAAAAGTGATTTGAGATTCAAGTATTTGAGAAACGTCTGCTTGTCACCAATACAAAGTTTGTTGTACACCAATTTAACCCAATTTCTTTTCTTGTGCTCTGGTTTAACATGAGATGGGCAACTGAGAGTTGAACTGTATTGGGGATAAAGACACTGGAGACTGCAGATGCTGTAATTTAGAGTGTCAAATGCAGAAATCAGCATGTTAGGCAGCTGTTGGAGGGAGGTAGGCAGCCAGTGTCTCAGGTCGAGACCCTTCAACTGGTGCAGGTGAAAGTTATCCATCTGAAATATTGACTGTACATTTCCCTCCGCAGATGCTGCCTGACTTGTTGAATTCTTCCAATATAATCCGTGTTGGGAATGAGTTTCGTTATGTGATCCTGCATTTATTGGTTAAAGTTTCTCCAGAATTGCCTTCCAAATTCCCAATGCTGTCACCAAGAAAGACCAGGGTAGCACACTTATGAGAACATTGTCACTTCCAGGCCCCGCTCCGTCTTAACTGAGAAATCTCAGTGTCCTCTGCATTATCATCAGATTTAAATCTTGGATCCACTTTATCCTCTGCAACCACATTATGCCACTTCTTCAGCAGAAGGACCGCATCACCATCTTCTCAATGGCACAGAGAGATGGGTGATGAATACTGCCCAGAGCAAAGCTGTACACCTCTCAAAAAAAGTATGGGAATAAAGAAAATTACTATCTGTCTAGGGTTTATATTTGACAAGTATTTGTATCCAATCAGTAGCAGAATGCAACAGTTGTCGTTTCTTAGGGCTTCCATGCATCTTCTGCACTTGACTGTCCTGTTGGCCAAAGTCAGGGATTTGGGAGAGAATTGCCATAGTAACCAAAGTGAGTAACTGGGGAATAACAAGGGAAACTCATTCCTAATGCACTTTTGGCTTTCATTTTGCTAAACCAGGGCATGAAAAAAAGGACCTGGTTAAAATTAATGATAGGTAACTTCAGGATTGATTGCATTATATCGGTGCCACAAAACGACGAATTATATGTCATATAAGTCAGTGATAATAAACTTTATTCTGATTCTGAAAAGATGCTCTCAAATGATTGAATCATATGCAAGATCAAGCAAAATATGAAGCAACACCTTATGAGCTTAAGAAGACACAGGATGGAGTGGTTCTTTGGAGACAGGCTGTATTGACGTGCTCAGGGGTCTGATGCAGGGTTTTGAACCAAAATGTCCACAATTCCTTTCCTCCAACAGATTCTGCTCAACAGACTGGGCTCCTCCAGTAGATTCTTTGTTGCAGGAGAGAAAAAGATGTTGGGATGGTGGGTTAAGGAGGAAGGAGCAAGCCTAAAACACTGGAATATTTTTGTGTCTCTGGGTGGCTGAATTCATAGCTGCCACAAGCAGGCCAAACAGGAAAATTAAGTGACAACTAAATAATTTGCTGCACTAATGCCAGCTACATCAGCTCTGTTATGTAGTGATGGATTAGGCACCAACTGAGTAATAGAATAATTCTAATTTCAAGTGAAAATAATGGAGACTGCCTGAGTTTGAGATCGATTTTGAAACTAATTTTTTCATTTTCACACGGCCAAAGTATGAAAAATTCTGATCTAGAGGTGATATATGGACAGGGAGAGTGCAGGAGCCAGAGGCAGTGCAAAAAATATGTATTCTTAAATGAATATCGAGAGTGTAGACCAAGAGCACTTAATGTTCATTGATGATGGCTTTCAGCTGGACGCACATTCTACTCAACGTAAGATTGAACACTGTCTTTGTGGATTTGACTGCTGCACTTTCTCAAGCTGTTATATCATGAGATCAAATACGCCAAGTCAGCTCTGTGGTTGGCTGCATTACAAGAAATATTGGCCTGCAGAACTCTTTATCGAGTCAGCCAAAACTTAGGCTCACTCAGATTTGTAATTGGATAAAACAGATGACAGATACGTTCTACTTTTGCATCTGGTCGCCTTCAAGTCATTCCTATTAAAAGTAAGGTTAACCATTAAATGCCACATTGGCCCACAATAAGGGGGCCGGAAGGCATGTAAAAAAAATAATAGAATGGTACTACCTTTCCTCCGGCATCTGTGTGTAGCTTGGCATGTTAAGTTATTGATGCAGTGAACCAGCATTGTATCCCAAACATTATAGAGGGGAGCATTCTCAGAGGTGGAAAGTATCAGTGTTTAGGTCATGGTTTGGGATGCAATCCACCATCAGCAATCCCCACCACCCAGATCCTCTTTTCTCACAGATGCCATCGGGGAGAAGGCACAAGAGTCTCAGGACTTGCACCACCAAGCATAAGAACAGCTACTACCCCTCAACCATCAGGCTCTTGAATAAACAGGGATAACTAAACTCACTTGGCCCCATCATTGAAATGTTCCAACAACCAATGATCTCATTTTAAGGACACTTTATCTCATGTTCTCAATATTTATTGCTATTTATTTATATTTGTATTTGCACAGTTTGTTTCCTTCTGCTCTCCGGTTGATCTTTCATTGATCCTGTTATAGTTACAATGCTATAGGTGTGCTGAGTATGTCCAGAAGAAAAAGAATCTCAAGGTTGTATATGGTGACAGATATGTACTTCGAAAATAAAATTTACTTAGAACTTTGAAAAACAAGCCGCTCATCCAGATTCTGAAACGTGCAACTGGGATATGCATAGTTTTAAATTTAACCACATCCTAGTGTTGTGCCCTAAGGTTTAACCACATCCTAAGGTTTACTCATAAACCTCTCTCCATTTTTTATTAGATTTTAATTTTTTTGTTATGATCTCAAATCCTCAGAATGCTGTATTTTGTGGAACTGCAGGCAAGGCAGAGTGGTCACTTTATTGTGGAATATGACAGAAAAAGGCATTGCTGGAAGAAAGTGATGGAGCAAGTCTCCCTGCCCTGGTAATTTAGCTAAGAATGTCATGTTTGAGGCTGAATGGCCCCATACTTAGACTGACGTTGAATTTTCACTCACTCGTAGATCGAGGTGAGTTCCTCTCGAAGCCAAGCCTTCCAACCAGATGGTGTAAATGAAACAGTAACCTGCTGCCTTGATAGGGACTTATTTGACTCACCTAATGGACTCATTGAGGCAGTGCTTTTCATGAGCAAAGAGTGAGACTCCGATGCTACGCTGGGAGAGAGCAAATTGAAATGAGTAGCTGAGATGAACCGACAATAGTAAGCATTTCCAAAGCAGACATACAGCGAGGAGCCACCCCGTTAGGAGTGCTGGACTTGTGTAGAGCCACCGAAATAGGAATTCCAAGCCTTGTGGGTAAAGTGAAGAAAGGTAGGTAAGTTTTGTCAGTTTCCATAAGACAGTACAGCACAGGAAAAGGCCCGTTGACTGTACTGGGCATGATGCCAAATGAAACTACTCCCTACCGTCTGCGGGTGATTCATGTTCCTTCTTGACCTGCTTATTCGTGTGCCTGTATAAAAGCCTCCCAAAAGCTATTATTGTATCTGCTTCCACTACCATCCCCGGCAACACATTCCAAGCACATGTGCAAAAAAAACTCAACCTGCACCTTTCCTTTAAACTTCCCCTCCCTTACCTTAAAGCTCTGCCTCCCAGTATTTGACATTCCTACACCAGGAGAAAGATTCCGGCTGTCCACAGTTCCTCTGCTTCGCACAATTTCTTCAGCTCTTATGTTCCCAGCGAAGAAGGCATGCGTGTCCTATGTTTTCCTTACCATCCTATCGACTTGCATTAACACTTCCAGGAAAGCATGGGGACGCCAAGATATCTCTGTACCTATATTGTTTAATTATTTTAGTGTTTTGTGAATTACTGTGTTTAATTCTTTAAAGCATTCAATAATTTTTATTTTCTTAATTATATCAATCACGTTTTTAACATACTTTTGAATATTGGAGGGCTGTTACAAAGTTTTAGCAGAGATTGATCAGAGATTTCTTTGCCCATTTTTCCAATCAGTCTAAGGCCTTCTGTAGCCTCCCTATTTCCTCAAAACTACCTGCCCCTCCGCCTATCTTTGTATACTCAGCAAATTTTGTAACAAAGCCATCAATCCCATCATCGAAATCATTGACATATAATGTAAAAAACATCAGTCCCAACACAGACCCCTGTGGAACACCACTACTTACCGGCAGCCAACCAGCAAAAGCTCCCTTTATTCCTATTCTTTGGCGCCTAGCAATTAGCCACTGCTTTATCCACGCTAGAATCTTTCCTGTAATACCATGGGTTTGTAGCTTGTTAAGCAGCCTCATGGGTGGCCCCTTGCAGAAGGCCTTCTGAAAATCCAAGTACAGAACATCAACCAATTCTCCTTTGTCAATCTTGCTTGTTAGTTCTTCAAAGAATTCCAACAGATTTGTCAGGTAAGATTTTTTTCTTGAGGAAACGATGCTGACTGGCCTGTTTTATCATGTGCCTCTAAGTACCCTGAGACTTCATCCTTAACAATCGGCTCCAATGTCTTCCCAACCACTGAGGTCAGACTAACTGACATAATTTCCTTTCTTGTGCCTCTCTGGCTTCTTGAAGAGTGGAGTGACATTTGCAATTTTCCAGTGCTCTGGGACCATTCCAGAATCTAGTGGTTCTTGAAAGATCATTACCAATGCCTCCACAATCTCTTCAGCCACCTCTTTCAGAACCTTGGGGTGTACACCATCTGGTCCAGGTGACCTATTGGCTTTCCAGTTTCCCAAGAACCTTCTCTCTAGTAATAGTAACTTCACACACCCATGACCCACATCTGGAATTCCACCGTACAGTGAAGACTGATGCAAAATACTTGTTAAGTTCATCTGCCATTTCCTTGTCTCCCATTACTACCTCTCCAACATCGTGTTCCAGCAGCTTGATATCCACTCTCACCTCTCTTACACTTTATATATGTGTAGAAACTTTTGGTATCCTCTTTAATATTATTGGTTAGCTTACTTTTGGATTCCATCTTTACCTTAATAACTTCTTTAGTTGTCTGCTGCTGGTTTTTAAAAGCTTCTCAATCCTCCTAACTTCCCCCTAATTTTTGCTCTATTATATGCCCACTCTTTGGCTTTTATGTTGGTGTTGACTTCCCTTGTTAGCCATGGTTGTGTCATCTTGCCTTTAGAATATTTCTTCCTCTTTGGGATGTACATATCCTGTGCCTTCCAAATTGCTTCCAGAAACTCCAGTCATTGCTGATCTGTCATCATCCTTGATAGTGTTCTTTTCCAATCAATTCCGGCCAACTCCTCTCTCATGCCGCTGTAATTTCCTTTACTCCACGCTAATACTGATACATCTGACTTTAGCTTCTCCTTCTCAGACTTCAGAGTGAATGCAATCATATTATGATCACATGCTCTGAAGGGTTCTTTTACCTTGAGCTCTCTAATCAATTCTGGTTTATTGCACAACACCCAATCTAGAATAGCTGATCCTCTAGTGGGCTTAACCACAAGCTGCTCTAAAAAAAACATCTCATAGGCATTCCAGAAATTCCCCCCCTTCGAATCCTGCATCAACTTGATTTTCCAAGTCGACCTGCATACTGAAATCCCCCATGAATATTGTAACATTGCTCTTTTGGCACGCATTTTCTATCTCCTGTTGTAGCTTGTAGACCACATCCTTACCACTGTTTGGGATCTGTATGTAACTCCCATCAAGGTATTTTTATCCTTGCTGTTCCTTAGCTTTATTGACGACAATTCAACACCTTCCGACCCTATGTCACCTCTTTCTAATGATTTAATTTTATTTTTTTTACCAACAGAACCATGCCACTCCCACTGCCTTCCTTCCTGTCCTTTCAATACAATGTGCATCCTTGGATATTAAGCTCCCAGCTATAATCTTCTTTCAGCCATGATTTAGTAATGACTACAACATCATACTTGCCAATCTGTAACTGTGCTGCAAGTATATAACCATATAACAATTACAGCACGGAAACAGGCCATCTCGGCCCTTCTAGTCCATGCCGAGCTCTTAATCTCACGTAGTCCCACCAACCTGCACTCAACCCATAACCCTCCATTCCTTTCCTGTCCATATATCTATCCAATTTAACTTTAAACGACAACATCGTACCTGGCTCAACCACTTTTGCTGGAAGCTCATTCCACACAGCTACCACTCTCTGAGTAAAGAAGTTCCCCCTCATGTTACCCCTAAACTTTTGTCCTTTAACTCTCAACTCATGTCCTCTTGTTTGAATCTTCCCCACTCTCAATGGAAAAAGCCTATCCACGTCAACTTTATCAATCCCCCTCATAATTTTAAACACCTCTATCAAGTCCCCCCTTAACCTTCTACGCTCCAAAGAATAAAGACCTAACTTGTTCAACCTTTCTCTGTAACTTAGGAGATGAAACCCAGGCAACATTTTAGTAAACCTCCTCTGTACTCTCTCAATTTTATTGACATCTTTCCTATAATTCGGTGACCAGAACTGTACACAATACTCCAAATTTGGCCTCACCAATGCCTTGTACAATTTCAACATTACATCCCAACTCCTGTACTCAATGCTCTGATTAATAAAGGCCAACATACCAAAAGCTCTCTTCACCACCCTATCCACATGAGCTTCCACCTTCAGGGAACTATGCACCATTATTCCTAGATCCCTCTGTTCTACAGCATTCTTCAGTTCCTCAGTTCCACCCAAGTAGCCTCCTTAGACGAGTCCACTAATCTATCCTGCCAGAGCACCGCTGTTATATATTCTCTGACAAGCAATGCAACATCTCTCCCTCTTGCCCCTCCTATTCTATCACACCTGAAGCAACGAAATCCTGGAATATTTAGTTGTCAATCACACCCCTCCTGCAACCACGTTTCACTAATAGCTACAACATCATATTTCCAGGTATCAATCCATGCTCTAAGCTCATCCACCTTTCTTACAATGCTCCTAGCATTAAAATAGATGCATTTAAGAAACTTTCCACCTCCCACTCTTTGTTTATCCATCTACCTTATTCTGTATACAGTGAGCATTCTAATGTGATACCTTTGGTCCTGTATTCACCCTTTTCGATTTTGTCCACCTTTTACGTTGCCCTATCATCACCCTCTCCTTGCTGGGGTCTCATTATGCATTGCCTCTGTTTGTAAACCAACAACCTCATCTTCAGCACTATCACTCCAGTTCCCATCCCACTGCCAAATTAGTTTAAATCCATCCGAACAACTCCAGTTGACCTGCCCTCGAGGACATTGGACATCTTGGGTTCAAGTGTAACCGGTCCCTTTTGTACAGGTCATATCTTACCCTAAAGAGATCACAATGATCCATAAATCTGAAACCCTGAGCCTGCACCCATTCCTCAACTATGTATTCACCTGCCAAATCAGAAACAAGAGAAAATTGTTTCTGCAGATGCTGGAAATCCAAGCAACACACACAGAATGCTGGAGGAACTCAGCAGGCCAGGCAGCATCTATGGAAAAAAGTACAGTCGATGTTTTGGACCCAGACCCTTCGGAAGGACTGGAGAAAAAACGCTGAGGAGTAGATTTGAAAGGTGGGGGGAGGGAAGAGAGAAATGCCAGGTGATAGGTGAAACTTGGAGGGGGAGGGATGAAGCAAAGAGCTAGGAAGGTGATTGGTGAAAGAGACAGAAAGACATGGAAGAAAGAAGGTGGGGGGAACACCTTTCAAGGGAGGTGTTGGGCAGGCAAGGAAATAACATTAGAGAGGGACAAGAGGATAGGAAATGGTGAAGAGGGGGTGTGGAGGCATTACTGGAAGTTTGAGAAATCGTGTTTACTAGAAATTTGAGAAATTGGTGAGACCTGACATAGATTGGGAGACCGCTTCACCGAGCATCTACGCTTTGTCCGCTTTCTGTCACCAATCAACTTCCTAGCTCTTTGCTTCATCCCTCCCCCTCCAAGTTTCACCTATCACCTGGCGTTTCTCTCTCCCCTCCCCCCACCTTTCAAATCTACTCCTCAGCCTTTTTTCTGTCCAGTCCTGCTGAAGGGTTTCAGCCTGAAACGTCAACTGTACTTTTTTCCATAGATATTGCCTGGCCTGCTGGTTCCTCCAGCATCTTGTGTGTGTTGCCAAATTATCCTTTTCTTACCGTCACTGGCACATGGCACAGGCAGCAATCCAGAGATTACTACCCTAGAGGTTCTGTTTCTCATCTTTCTACCTAGCTCCCTAAAAATTCTCTTCAGGACCTCCTCACATTGTCTATCTATGTCATTGGTGCCAGTATGTACCAAGACTTCTGACTGCTCACCCTCACCCTTGAGAATGCCATGGAAATGACCCAAGACATGGAGGCAACTTATCATCTGGGTATCTCTAGCGTGACCACAGAATCTTGTATCTGTTCCTCTGACTAAGGAATCTCCTATCAACACTGTAGTCCTCTTCACCTCTCATGATTAATGCCCAATTTAATGAAAGATTTAATAAATAACATGGAATTCATGGAACTTGTTTCTTCCACGACTTTATGGGCAACTTTTTACTACAATAGTACTTTTGACTGTCTGCAAGAAAACTCTTCATTTTGGAGGTACCATGTTCCACATTTATTCTTGGATGGGAATGTTGACTTGGTGTCCCATCAAGCTTAAGATTTTTACATAAATATTAAGTGCAGTTGTATCTTTACAGACTGGCCATACCATGTGGCATGGAGGGCTTACTCACATCAATAATGGATCATCTGTCACATGTTCTAGTCCTGTTACTTACAATACTAGCAGCTTAGAGATGCCACAGTATCCCAATATTTTGCCCATCAGAGTTTGTATATTGTGAAGTAATGAGCTTTTTCTTTCAGATCCTAATAGTTCTGATTGCTAAAGCAGTATCTCAAATATTGTTCTTTCTGTCATTTAGGCCTCGTGAGCAACTGCATGTTTTATCTTCCTGGTTGTCTAGGCTTAATTTATTTGTTTGCTTAAGATAAACACTTGATGGGATACTTAATCTTTTGTAATTTAATCCTTTGGGATAATATTCTAAGAATTATCTTCTCTTGAGGATTTTCTTGAAGTCACCAGGGGTTATAGGCAGATTATTGTGTGGGCAAAGATCTGACAAATGGAGTTTAATGTAGGAAAATGTGAAATTCATCAAGAGCTAGAATTCAGGACAGACTGTTAGAGACTCTAAGAAATAGAAAAGGAAGTGGTCTGTATAGTCGCTTGGGTTTGCTCTGCCATTCATTAAGAATATACTTATCCAACTTTCTTTAAGTCCTCTTCCCAGCTGTCTCCCCCAAAACTCTTGATTCATGACTCATCTAAAATCGACTTCAGCCTTGAAAGGATATACCCTCCACAATTTTCTGAGCAATGAATTCCACACATAGAGAGAAGACATTCATCCTCATGTGAGCAGGCTCCCACTTGTTCTGCAACCATGCCCTCTGGTCTAACACTCCCCTGCAAGGCGAGATACCGTCTCAATATTGATGCTGTCAAGCCCCCATGCTGCTTTTCTGATTCAGTTAGGTCACCTCCCAATCTTCTAAAGTCTTGTCAGTAACAGGCCAAATCTTCCATTGAACACAGTCCTTTTGTTCCAGGGTTGTCCCAGTGAATCTTCTTCGAACTGGCTCCAAGGACAACATATATTAAGTCTGGGGTCCAGAACTGTACACAATACTTTATATGTGCTCTCACTGGTGCTTTGCATAATTGTGGTAAGATACCCTACTTTGATGTGAGGTGGACTGCTTCACGTGTTCCCCACATTGTATTCCATTGCCACTCGTGTAACCGATGATTACCTCTTTATCCTTCCTGCAGCTCATCCTCCCACCTTCTTTGTATCAACTGCACATTGGGATACAGAATGTTAATTTCATTGATGTATATTGTACACAACTGCAGTCTCCACATTGATGCCCAAAGCACTTCACCGGCTACAAGTTACCAGGCTTAAAAATGATTCTTCTTTCCCTTCCTGCTGCTTCAATCCTCTGACCATGCTTACACGTGAATTCCAGCTCCTGTCTTGCAGAACAGCCCTTTATGTTGCATTGTATTGAAAGTCTTTTGAAAATGCAAATCTGGTTTCTCTCTGCTTAATAGTTTCTCAAAGACCTCTAATGCATTTATCAGAGCTGAACTCTCCTTTGTGAAGCCATGCAGACTCTGTAGGAAAGGTTATGGCTTCCCAAATATTCTGTCTTTATCATCTTAATAATTGTAACATTTTTCCAACATGCTTGGTTAGCCAACCTATAGTTGGCCAGTTTTGCTTCCCACCATATTTGAGTCAGGGTACATTTTCAGTCCTGCATTACTTTTTACAGTGTTGTGATCTTTCAAAGGAATTTTGAGCAATTTCAACACTGCATGCATTATCCCTAAGGCCACTTCTTTAAGGATCCCAAGTTCTAACCGTCAGGCCACGAACATTTATCAGCCTGGACCAACATGTTCTCAAGTGGTGGTTTTTCATTCCTCCATTTTATTATGTGGTATTCAGCGTTTGGTCTCCTATTGTAAAGACCTGTTTAATTCCTCTGTCATTCCTTCATGCCCATTACTGTTTCCCTGGTCTCAGTCTCCGAGCTGGTAGCAAGTCATAAAGAAAGCTAACAGAATGTTATTGTCTATTGCATGGGGAACTGGACAGTTGTAGAGTCGTAAAGCACTACAGCACTGAAATTGGCCCATTTGTAGTCAGTGGGGAGGGGGAACGTCGACTCAGACCATGAGAGGCCTGCATCAGGCATTTTCATGCCTTACAAGGCACAGATTGGAAGTCTGTGTGGGGCGCCACTCCTCACACGGACACTAGAGCAATGTGTGATTAAGTGCCTTGCTCAAGGACGCAAACACGGCCACAGCCGAGGCTCGAACTAGCGATCTTGAGATCACTAGACGAGCGCCTTAACCACTTGGCCATGTGCCCACACAAAGTCAGTGCCGATCTGTTGCTCTGCCTACTCCCACTGGCCTGCACCCGGACCATAGCCCCCCATACCCCTCCCAACCATGTACTTATCCAAGCTCCCCTTAACTGTTGCAATTGAACCTGCATCGACAAGTTCTGCTGGCAATTGGTTCCACACTTGTACCACCACCTGAGTGAAGTAGTTTCCCCTTAAATATTTGACCTTTCACCCTTAAACTCCTATATAGCTTCTAGTTCTAGTCTCATCCAACACCACCAGAAAAAGCCTGCTTGCATTTACCCTATCTATACGCATCATAATTTTATATACTATCAAATTTCCTGTCATCCCCTTTGCTTTAGGTAATAAAGTCCTTACCTATTCAACCTTTCTCCATAGCTCAGGTCCTCATGTTCCGGCAACATCCTTATAAATTTTCTCTGTACTCTTTCAATCTTATTGATATCATTTCTTATAGATAGGTGATTAAAAAACTGCACACAGTACTCCAAGTTTGGCCTCACCAATGTCTTGTACAACGTCGACGTAACATCCCATCACCTGTACTCAATATCTGATGTATGAGGGCCAATGTGCCAAAAGCTGTCTTTGCGACTATCTACTCATGACACAAATTTCAAGAAATTTTGGATCTGCATTCCCAGATTCCTTTGTTCTACCGCACTCCATGGTGTCCTACGCCTCACTGTGTAAGGCCCAAGGGCAATGAATATTTTTAATGCAGAGATAGAAAGTAATTAGGGGATTGAATGTTTTACAGTGTTTTGGTTACAGCCAGAGCAGCCACGACTGCAGTAAATGATCAGAGGTTCAGAGTTGTCTAACCCTCGCTTCTAATTTGTATTTTATATCTGTTAAATAATGCTGAAAGGAGCCTTAGACCGCAGCCTGAGAAGTATGAATAATGTTGTCATCAAAGCTCCTTGAATACTGTGGTAATGAATGAAGTGTTTCCTTGTCAAAACATTTACACTTATGTATTTCCCTCTCTGATGAGCTGAGCAAATCATTCTGAACCACAGCAAAACAATACATGCTGGTCATTGTGATTTCTCATCACCAGCCTCATCTCTTTTCCATGGTGCTGCAGATTCAGCAGTACACTTCCACATAAACACAAGAGTTACTGCAGGTGCTGGAGATCTTCAGCCAGGCACAGAAAGTGGTGAAGGAACCCAGCAGGTCGGGCAGCATCGATGGAGGGGAATAAACAGTTGACATTTTGGGCATAGACCCTTCATCAGGACTGGAACGGAAGGGAGAAGACGTACCCCTTCCCCTTCGCTGCCCCCTCCCACCTTCTGAGTCTGGTTTCTTTCCTCCTTCCTTCCTTTCCAGTCCTTGTGATGGGTCTCAGGCTGAAACGTGGATTGGTTATTCCCCTCCATAGATGCAGCCTGACGTGCTGAGTTCTTCCAGCATTTTGTGTGTTATACACTTCCACATCTTCATTTTCACTTTACTTTTATGCTTGTTTCCAAAATTTAATGTACTTTCTGCACATCCACGCCTGTTCCCCAAACGATGTTCTGCATTGCGCGGTATATAGGATATAGAACAGGCCCTTCGGTGCACAACGTTGTGACAAACTAATTAAGTGAATGTGTCTAATTTAATGAATCCCTTCTGCCTGCACGTGATCCATATCCTCCCGTTCTCTGCATATTCATGCGCACCATTACAGGTACCCACGCTGTGTGTGTAAAAACTAAACCTGCCCTGCACATCTCTTTTGAACTGGTCGCTTTTCCTTAAATATATGCCCTCTGGTACTCGACTTTCCAGCCCTGGAAAAAAGAATACCGGCTTTCTGCTCTGTTCATACCTGTCATAATTTTATAAATTTCTATCAGATCTCCCCTCAGTCTCTGCGCTCCAGAGAAAACAATCCGAGATAACCCATCTTCTAGAAGGCATATGCATCACAATGTGGTTTTCTCCTCTGCATCTCCTCCAAAGCCTCCACATCCTCCCTACAACTGAGTGACCAGAACTGAATGCAATACTCCAGACGATGTCTAACCAGAGATTTATCAAGCTGCAGTATAACTTCCTGATTCTTGAACTCAGTGTCTCGACCAATAAAGGTAAATATGTCATAAGCCTTCTTTATCACCCTATCACCTCATGCAGCCATTTTCAGGGAGCAACGAATTTAGACTCCAAGATCCTTCTGTATATCAATCTCCTCTGTATTTCTCTCTTAAAGCAATCTCTCATCAGTGTATCCCTCTGTATATCAATCTCCCCTCGGTACATCCCTCTGTATATCAATCTCCCCTCAGTAATTCCCTCTGTATATCAATCTCCCCTCGGTATATCCCTCTGTATATCAATCTCCCCTCGGTATATCCCTCTGTATATCAATCTCCCCTCGGTATATCCCTCTGTATATCAATCTCCCCTCAGTATATCCCTCTGTATATCAATCTACCCTCAGTATATCCCTCTGTGCCAGAACCTGCTTTCACCTTCACACTTCACCCCAACCAGCTACATGGTCCACAGGGCTTTAATTGGTCTCTGATTCCCTTCTCAGTATCTTATAAACCATCAGGTTACTTACTAAAGATGGGGGTCTGTTTCTGTCATGGAGGCGATTGTGGGAGGGGGTCAGTGGGCTCCTCATTTCACTTCTGTGTGACTCCATGGTGAATGGACTCCACTGGACGATTTTAATAAAACCATGAGTACGTTCTTGGCAAGTGTTTGAGATGATTCTTGTGCCTTTGTCTAAACCACTGCACTGGGCTTAGCTTGTGAATCTCTGCACTTGTATTGTCCCATCTCTGATCACACCGTGTGCTCGTGGATCGCTGAATTGACTCCTGTAAGCTTCTTGGTGCTCAATATTTCATTGACTTCAGTGAAACCAAACCAAAATTATCGAATATTAAGAAGAACAAATCTTTTACAGTATATTAACTCATGAAGCCCAGTTTTGTTGCACTTTCCTGAAGAAAAACCACCGAACAGTATCTTGGCTAACGTTTATCCCTGAATCCATATCCCTAAAACTGATCATTCAGTAATCCATAGTGATATAGTCATAGAGTGCAGAAACAGTCCTTTCACCCCATCATGTACATCGAACCATCATATACCTCTCCATGCCCATCACTCTGGCTAGCACTTGGTCCTGAGCCTTTTAGCCCTAGGCAATTCTAGTTGTTGCTTGTGGGAGGTTGTGAAATTAGCTGTCAGATTAAAATGCATTGGCTGAAAAACATTGGGATGACACTTTTTAGAAAACTGTATTAAGGCAAGTCTTGTGCTCTTTTCAAATTCACAAAACATTTACCACAGTGGATGATTTTTATTAACAGCAATAAGCATCATCAATACAAGGTTATTAATTGTGTTCCTACTGTTAGGTTTCTTTAACAGTGCAATAGAAATAGGTCGGAGACTACAGAATGTTGTTATATTGTGATTGCCATTATTTAGTCTGTGCTACCACCAAGTGGTCAGCTGCAATAGAACAACAATAAAACAACATTTTCATTTGAGACGCAAGAGAGACTGTAGATGCTGGTAATCTGGGGCAATACACAAAACGCTGGAGGAACTCAGCAGGTCAGGCAGCATCTATGGAGAGAAATGGACAGTTGGCATTATGGGCAGAGACCCTTCATCAGGACTGGAAAGAAAGAGGAGAGATGGCTTCTCTGAAAGGGTGGAGGGAGGCATGGAGCAAGAATGGGCAGGTAACAAGTAGATCCATATGAGAGAGTGAAGATAGACAAATGAGAGAAGGGGAGAGTGGGAATGATGTAAGAAGTTGGAAGGTGATAGGTGTAAGTGACAAAGAGCTAAAGGAGATAGAATCTGACAGAAAAGGAAAGAGGACCGTGGAGGAAAGGGAGGAAATGGAGTACCAAAGAGAGAGGTATGTTTGCTGATGGACAGACTGAGACAGTGGGGGAGGGATAAGAGAAAAGATGATGGGACAGTGAGATAACGGAAAACAAAAGTGGGGGTTATAGAGAGGAATGGTTACTGAAGTCAGAGAAGTCAGTGTTCATACCATCAGATTGGAGGTTACTGAGGCAGAATACGTGGTGGTGGTTTGTGTCTCATCTCCATTTGGCAGTAGAGGAGACAATGTCAGATGTATTGATGTGGAAATGGGAAGTAACTGGACTGGATCTTTTTTCCCAGTCCTGTTGAAGTGTCTCGACCTGAGCATTGACTGTCCATGTCCCTTCATAGGTGCAGCCAGTCCCATTGTGTTTCTCCAGCACTTTGAATATCTTTCCAGCTTCAAGATATTACTGTTAACTGTATATCTGACATTTTTCATATTCCTAATCTATTCCATTTAGTATCAGTTTCATGTCTCAGTTTTTTGATTTGTTAAGACATTGCCATTTTCTTTATTCATAATATTTTTTTGTTTGGTTTGACCCTTGGGGCTAGAGGGCTCCAGTAACTAACCCAACTTAGGTGTTGTTAGACTGGCAGATACTACGGTCCATTGTATGTAATTCCTATTAATATTCAACACTTATCTAATTTTGCTGTTTTTTAAGTATTATACCATGGCATAATAACTTTTCCAGTGATCCTGCCGAGTTTCAAGGGCCCTGGTGATTTTAAAGGAAGTGTCAGAAGCAGGACTTGGTTAGTTTAAAGGGAGCACAGGAGCTAGGGCCCTGATGACTCAAATGCCAAACAGTAAGATATCACATAATTGGAGTTGTGCTGTAGTTTAACTTCACTCTCGCTTATCGGCCTCAGGTCCATAGTCTCTTGCCTAATAAAATATTTCAGTTCTGAGATTTTCAATTCATCCTGGCTTTTTGAGAGCAAGTGATTGATTTTCCCATTACCCTTTGTGTTGGAATGTGCTTCCCACTAACCTCAAGGACAGCTTCTATCCTGCTGTTAAACACCATTGAATAGTCTCCTAGTACAAATGCTTGACCTATCAATCTCTCTCACTATAGCCTTGCCACCTTATTGTCTCTCCACTGCACTTTCTATGTAACTGTAACACTTTATTCTGCACTCTATTATTGTTTTCCTTGTACTACTTCTGTGCACTGATGTGTTAAAGTGATCTGTATGGATGGCATGCAGAACAAAATTTTCACTGCACCTTACTGCATGACGCAAAAATAAACTAGTTGGCTAATTTACCAATTCCTGACACCAACTTTGGACAGTATAATTCTAACTGTAAGGTTATGTACTTGCACCAGAAGCCTCCCATAATGGAAATAACTTTGGCTACAATTTAACCAGACGAATTCTTTACTCATTCAAAAAACCCTGGTTCGATCATCCTTAAGTTTTACACTCAATGTGTCCTCAAAATTTTAGCCCCTCCAAGAATCTAACTTGGAGCACCAGCTGAGGAGGCAGGTACATGCATTGACAGACGCTGTCAGTGTGAAGGACACTGGTAATTCAGTTCCTGCCCCGTTCTGAGATTAGAGTGCTGCTTGAAGCTTTCGGCATATTTTAAAGCTGATGTGCTTGGAGAGGAGCAGGAGACTTGAGTATTCATCGTCACCGAGTTTCGTAGAGTTAGAGAATTGTTATGGTTCGGGAGGCTATTCAGCCCATCAAGTTTGTGCCAGCTCCTGCTATTTCACTCTTGCCTGCACCATTCCACCTGTCCTTCTGTGTAGACCTACCTTTTTTACCCAAGTGCTTGTCCAACTCCCACTTGACACTACTGATCAATTCTATTTCCACTATCTCTACACGCAGTGAATTCCAGACCACAAGGTAGGAGAATTCTTTGGAATTGGGAAATCATTCCCCTGGATGTATGCAGCCTCTGGCTGAGTGTAGCTTTCTCCCCTCTCCTGCCTCTAGCTCCTTAAAGCAAGCTCCGGGAATGGGCATGCTGCATTCCAGGAGGACAGTCTCATATAGCATAGATACAGGCCCTTCTGCCCAACTCGTCCATGCTGTGGTAGATGCCAATAAATACTGATTCCATTTTCCTGCATTTGGCCCATTTCCTCTTTTCCTTTCGTATTCCATATCTGTACAGATACTTTTTAAATGCTGCGATTGCAATTGCCTCCACTATCTCCTGGAGCATCTCATTTCAAATATTCTCCTGTCTGTGTGGAAAGGTTTGCCAATCCTGCTGTGCGTTCTTTGTCAGACGCACCTGGCTGCAGCACAGCCATTGCCTGGTTCAGTGCACAGAGCTCCAGGCCTCCCTCAGAGTCGGGCGCAACGTGGACAAGTGAACAGATGTCTGTGAATGTGAAGGCAGCCAGCGACACCACATCACCGATCTCCCACTTTCACCTGGCCAAGTGACACTTCTAAAGTATCTGAAAGGATAGAGTATCACAAGGCTATGGTTGTGCTCGGTGGCATTTGGGGAAAAGTGAGGGATGTAATTCTGGCATCTAAAGCGTTTAAGTGGGAGGAGATTGCACGATGAGAGATAAGTGGCACGTGAGTAGGAGAACTACATGATGAGGACATGTTGTCCGCACACCATGTAGTTAATTGGCATCCGTTAGTCTCGTGAGACCATGGATTTGCGCCTTGGAAGGTTTCCAGGGTGCAGGCCTGGGCGAGGTTATATGGAAGGCCAGCAGTTGCCCATGCTGCAAGTCTCCCCTCTCCACGCCACCGATGTTGTCCAAGGGAAGGGCAGTAGGGCTGATTCAGCTTGGCACCGGTGTCGTCGCAGAGCAACATGTGGTTAAGTGCCTTGCTCAAGGACACAACACGCTGCCTCAGCTGAGGCTCGAACTAGCGACCTTCAGATCACTAGACTGATGCCTTAACCACTTGGCCACACACCAACACACCATGTAGTTAGTGGCATTTGCAATCATAGCAAAATCACGTGTTCCCGCCACTGTCTGTAAAGAGTTTGTACGTTCTCCCTGTGACCGCGTGGGTTTCCTCTGAGTGCTCTGGTTTCCTCCCAGAGTCCAAGGACCTACTGATTGGGAGGTTGATTGGCCACTGCAGATTGACCCATGATTAGGCTAGAGTTACATTGGGGGTTGCTGAGTGGCATGGCTCAAATAGCTGGAAAGGCCTGTTCTGTATCTCATTAAATGCACAGATGTGATCTCCCTACCTCTGGAAAGGGAGAATGAAATCTAGTTGGTTGTTCCTGAAGAGAGAGCATTGGTGGAAGTAAAAAAGGTGAGATGTTGCAAATATCTCTTAATCCCAGCCTGGGAAAAAGACAAGCATAAAAGGTTGTTAGCCACTGCAACAGCCATGCAGAGAGGAATGTGTGTGGGTCAGTGTTGGTTGCTGAAAAGACTCAGCTCCTTTGATGGCATCCTGACAAGGAGTTGTTGCTGAGGTTCAGATTGGAATACAGTTTCCTGGATATTGTCGGGGGCATTGTTTCTGACAGCTCCTGTGCTCCTCCCAGTCGTCCCTTCTTACTTACGACACACAGTGCGTCATCCTCAGCTCACTGTGCTCTAGTTGATAGAGGAAGGAGCTGAAGCCAAGGGGGTTTGTGCAGACACCCTGGGATCAGCAGAATGTTGTGAATTCATAGGACCCCACTCTCCGGCACACCAGCACAGTGTGAAGTAACAGTAAAAAGCACACGCTTGAATGATTTACTGACATCTAGCAGGACTAAAGCAGCAGCTTAACTGAACCTGGATGAGCAGAGGCAGGATCTTTGTTAGTCAGCCCATTCAGTCCAGGGATAAAGAATACTGCATTCTTTAAAACTCTTTTGTGCTTACATTGACGTTTTAAGTTATTTAAATTTGTTTTATCGCTTTCTTTTTTATTTGAAAAATGAATATTTTTAATTGTTTTAAGATTTATGACATTCCCAGCAGTTTACAGATTCTGTATGTCCGGGATACAGATGCACAAATACTCTGCAGATGCACAAATACTATAGCCTATGAAAGTGACTTATTTTACCAGAACAAAGGCATGAACCAAGTATTATTAGTCTTGCCACAGACTTGGAAGTGACACATGTACCTTGTGAGATTGCAGGCCTAGGGAGCGGTCATATCAGCCAAAGCAGCAATACAGGTTACTTTACCAGCTATTTAAAATTGTGAGTATTTGATAATATATGATATTTTATCAGCTAGTGTTACTAATTTCAGTCACTTTCTATATTTTGAGGGATAGGTATTCTGGACTTTCACATGGGTGCGTGATCTGATCTTTTCATAAACCCTTTGAACATAGCACTGAGGTTAGTACTGTATAATGATGCTCGGCCAATGTTTAATTCAAAGGAAGTATCCAAGAGATTTCAAAAAGTTGACTTAAGGCAGATCAGAGAAGCTCATGGAGAATTGGTAACATTTCCACAATGGTTCCCTCCCCGCACTCCAAACAAGAAGGAGACCAAGGAAGGAAAGCGTTTGAAAGTTCAAAGTAAATTTATTATCAAAGAACATTTATGTCACAATGTACAGTCCTAAGATTCATTTTCTTGCAGGCATACTCAACAAATCCATAATGAATGATAGAATCAATGAAAGACAGTACCAACTTGGGTACCAACGAGTGTGCAAAGGGCAGCAAGCTGTGCAAATATAAGAACAAATGTACAGTAATAATAAATAAGCAATAAATATTGAGAACAAGAGATGAAGAGTTCTTGAAAGTGACTCCATAGGTTGTGGGAACATTTCAGAGATGGGGCAAGTGAAGTTATCCCCTTCAGTTCAAGAGCCTGATGACTGAAGGGTAATAACTGTTCCTGAACCTGGTGGTGTGAGTCCTGAGGCTCCTACACCTTCTTCCTGATGGCAGCAGCAAGATGAAAGCATGTCCTGTGTGGTGGGAATCTTTGATAATGGATGCTGCTTTCCTGTAGCAATGCTTCATGTAGGTGTGCTCAACAGTGGAGAGTGATTTACTCCCACTACCTTTTGTAGGATTTTCGGTTCATAGAAACAGAGAAAACCTACAGCACAATACAGGCCCTTCGGCCTACAAAGCTGTGCTGAACATGTCCCTACCTTAGAAATTATCTAGGGTTACCCATAGCCCTCTATTTTTCTAAGCTCCACATACCTATCCAAGAGTCTCTTAAAAGACCCTATTGTATCCGCCTCCACCACTGTTGCTGGCAGCCCATTCCACGTACTTACCACTCTCTGCGTAAAAAACTTACCCCTGAGATCTCCTCTGTACCTACTTCCAAACACCTTAAAAATGTGCCCTCTCATGCTAGCCATTTCAGCCCTGGGAAAAAGCCTCTGACTAACTACATGATCAATGCCTCTCCTCATCTTATACATCCCTATCAGGTCACCTCTCATCCTGCATCACTCCAAGGAGAAAAGGCTGAGTTCACTCAACCTATTCTCATAAGGCATGCTCCCCAATCCAGGCAACATCCTTGTAAATCTCCTCTGCACTCTTTCTATGGTTTCCACATGCTTCCCGTAGTGAGGTGACCAACTGAGCACAGTACTCCTAGTGGGGTCTGACCAGGGTCCTATATAGCTGTAACATTACCTCTCGCTCTTAAACTCAATTCCATGATTGATGAAGGCCAATGCTCTGTATGCGTTCTTAACCACAGAGTCAACCTGCACAGCAGCTTTGAGTGTCCTATGGACTCGGACCCCAAGATCCCTCTGAACCTCCACACTGCCAAGAGTCTTACCATTAATACTATATTCTGCCATCATATTTGACCTACCAAAATGAACCACCTCACACTTATCTGAGTTGAAATTCATCTGCCACTTCTCAGCTTAGTTTTGCATCCTATCAATGTCCCGCTATAACCTCTGACAGCCTCCACACATCCCCAACCTTTGTGTCATCAGCAAATTTACTAACTCATCCCTCCACTTCCTCATCCATTTATAAAAATCACGAAGAGAAGGGGTCCCAGAACAGTTCCCTGAGGCACACCACTGGTCACCGACCTCCATGCAGAACATGACCTGTCTACAACCACTCTTTGCCTTCTGTGAGCATGCCAGTTCTGGATCTTCAAAGCAAGGTCCCCTTGAATCCCATGCCTCCTTACTTTCTCAATAAGCCTTGCAGGGGATACCTTGTCATATGCCTTGCTGAAATCCATATACGCTATATTTACTGCTCTACCTTCATCAATGTGTTTAGTCACATCCTCAAAAAAATTCAATCGGGCACGTAAGGCATGATCTGCCTTTGACAAACCCAAGTTGACTATTTCTAATCATATTATGCCTCTCCAAATGTTCATAAATCCTGCCTCTCAGGATCTTTTTCATCAAATTACCAACCACTGAAGTAAGGCTCACTGGTCTATAATTTCCTGGGCTATCTCTACTCCCTTTCTTGAACACTAAGTTCCTGAAGCTGGTGGTTTGTGTCCAGAGGCTCCTGTACCACCTTCCTGACGGCAGCAGTGAGAAGAGAGCATGGCCAGGATGGTTGGGAGTCCTTGATGATAGATGCTACTTTTTGTAGGCTTTTCTGTTCAAATATCATATGATCAATTCCCCAGAAAATGCTTCACCATATTTGGATATCAGAACTGCACAAAAAAAAGTGCTGAAATAGCAGCCTGGCTTAATTTGTAATGTAATTGTGAATGACTATTCATAAGAGCATTCCGTCTGTCAATTTTCTGCAATGAACAATTTGCTCTTTCGTGGAAAACATTACCCTTCGTTTATGTTATGACTGACTGTTGCACAGTTTCCTTATAGTGCCATGGCCAGAACTGTAAACAGTATTTCTCTATGGTCTTCCACAGTTGTGTATTCTATGCCCTGTTTAATGAACGCAAGCATCCCATATGCTTTCTTAACCACCCTTTTCTACCAGTGTTGCCATCCCTAGTGATCTTCAAACTTGTACATCAAGGTCTCTCACTTCCTCAGTACTCTCCGGGATTCTGCCATTCATTATGTCTGTCCTACCCTTACTTAACCTCCACAAAATACATCATGTTGCATTGATAGGTATTAAGTTAGTTACACTGTTGATGGCAAGAAAGATAGCTGAAGATTATCCTTCCTGTCATCAACAGTATCACTAACTTTCATGACATCTGCAAACTCATTAATCATACTCGGACACTTACATTCAAATTGTTGATCTATATGACAAACAGCAAGGGTCCCTGCACAGAATCCTGTGGTACATCACTGGTCAAAGGCTTACAATCACATTCAGAGCACTAAATCATCACCCTCCATCTTCTGTTATCAAGTAAATTGATAATTAATCCAGTCATATTAATTATAAGCACAAAAATACTATATTTGTCTGCATTAAATCTGACTACAGCCTCTCCTTGAATGATTCATTGTTCCTTCTCTGTATGCTATACCCATGACAGAACAGTATGATTGATCAGTGCCTGTTACCTCAGGCACAAGCACTATCTGAATAAGTCGTCAATACAGCATTCTCTATTTTTCAATCACTGATAACTTGGTTTTCATTAAGAATCATTGATCGTCTTATCTGTAATGTGTTAAAGGCTTTTTACACAGCAAATGAGCACATAGACGCATTCACACATTACTATTTCAGGAGCTTATCTTTGAGACCTTTGTGATTGTATTCCTCCAAGACTTCGAAGAAATACCCTCCAGATCTTGTTACTGCAAACCAAGTTATTAGTGGTTAAAGTACAGAAACGTCAAGAAACAGAGAGCAGGTCATGCTTGATCTTAGTTCCAAGGATGTAGCTAGGACTATAGGGACAGGTTGGCCAGTTTAGGTCTTTGCTCCTTGAACTGTAGATGGTGAGGCTAAGAGTGAAAGGGGCTGATAGCAGGAAATTGGGACTAGTCGGGTGGACTCTGTGATCTGCAAGTACTTGCTGAGCTAAAGGGCTTGTATTCATGCAGTACTGCTCTATGACTCTATATGGGACCAGTCTTCTAAAATAGAGTTGTTTAGAACTGCATTTTTGCAATCGATGGTGAATCTTTGGACTTCTGTGCTCCAGAGAGTTCTGGAGGATAGATCATCAAGCTGTACGCAGATACATTTTTGGAAGATTGGGGAATTGAGGACTGTGGGGAGCTGGCTCGGAAGAAACCAGAGAGGATCAGCCATGATCATATTAAATGGCAGCGCAGGTCTGAGGGGCCGAATGGCTGACTCCTGTTCTAGTTTCTTGATTTCTCATGTGTTCTTGTGCAGAGAGTAGCTGTGCTAAAGTTTCAGACTAATGAATTTTCATTGACAACTTAGTGTTTATCATATTCTATTTCGGTCTCCAGTAAGTATCATTGTGTAAAATGCTATGTGTAACAGTTTGTATCTTATAGTTTGCTAACTTCTTGTGAGGCCAACTAATATTAAAAGTTATGTTCTTTTTTTGATTTTGCGCATGTTTAAAACTTTAATTACTCCATCCTCTGTACAACAGCCTCATCCAACCACGAGGAACCAGACGTAACCCAACAGTCCAGTGCAGATGGAGCAGAAAAACCTGTGGAAAAGTTAGGGAAAGAGGTGACGGAGCAGAAGGCAGTTGGCAGAAAATCAATAGGTCAGAAAATATGTACTTACTTTCAGCTTTGCCCTAGGACAGATTATCTTGAACTTGATGAATAAACATGCTGCTAATGAGAAGGTTAGGTAGTTAAATGCAAAACCATATTTGCTTACCAGCAGGCTTATAATGAAAGTAACAGTGCATTACTGCAGAAATCATTGTGGAATTGTCAGAATGGAAGTAGATCTTACAGCTCTTTGAATATGTTCCTTGGTGGTCAGTATTCTAATGCTGTATGCCTCACTAGTTGACCAGTGAGAGCGCGAAGGGAGTCAGCTGAGGCCCAAAATGAAGTTTGGTAGCACAATTCATAACTGCCCAAGCACACATTGGCATCTCACAGTAAAACTTACAACTCCCACACCCCTCCTTTACATTGCCCTTTGACCTATTCACTGAGGTTCCACAGCCCTTAACACTGTTGGCTAACAAAGATCTATTAACTACATCATGAACTTGGACTAATTTAATGTTTTGCTCTGCATTTTCCTCCGAGTATCTTCCTGGGGTATATTTCCTAGAATCTCATGGGTACTAATCTGTTTGCTTTAAGTACATAGACCATTTGATTAAAATGGCAGAGGGAGGAATGTAATGCAAAGATTCCATACCAAAGTGAGCATGGCTTATGTGAGAGCTCATGGTTGAAGTGCCACTGTTTCATGACAAGCTGATAGGCTGAGGAAATTAATTAAGAATTAATTTATTATTATTAACAACTTGAGTTCCATGACGAATTTGTCAGTCCAGTCTCCAGGCTGAAATATAAGCACTCCTTGATACACTGAAGAGGTCTGTCAGAAAAAGGAGGCATCAATAATCTTTGAAATCAACTGTAAGTTCCTTCGCAGAGATGGATGTGCACAGAAGCCAGGGCTGAAAGGGCTCTAGGTTGAGTATGATTTATTGAAGAGAAGCAAAATGACACGTCTGTTCAGACATTGTTTGCTGTCACAGTCCCAGCAGCATGCTAGTGCTTCCCAGTAGTCACTCTGTTTTCTTACCTTTTCCTGTTATCAATCATGTTTAATAATAACAATGTGTTTATATTGAACCCTCAATGCAGAAAAATGTAGGCAGTTCACACTGATCAAAATAAGACCTCTAGCTGAATAAGGAGAAGTTAGAAAAGCAAAAAAAAAACAACTGCAAACGCTGGAAATCTGAAGTAGCAGCAGAAAAATGCTGTAAATACGTAGCAGGTCAGGCAGCATTTGTGAAGAAAGAAACTGTGTCAGCATATTAAATTGAAGACTTACATCAGTACTGTTCATTTTTGATCAAGAAATCATCAAACTGAAAGATTACCCCCGTTTCTTTTTTCATAGATTCTGCCTTACCTGTTTAATATTTCCATCAATTTTAATTTTACTTAAGGAAGGGATTCCCAGCCCTTTTTATGCCATAGACCCCTACCAATAACCAAGGGTTCCGTGGACCCCAGATTGGGAACCCATGATTTAAAGAGGCATTAGCACAGCTACCCAAATGCTTTGGATAGGTTTTACGAAGTAATTTTAAGGTGGAAAGAAACACAGTGAAGAAGTTCCTAGAATTAAGGGCTTTCTTGTATAAAGGAGGCATTGAGAGGCAGTAAGCAAATTAGAGGAGCGCAGATAGAAGGTCAGGAGGAAATTCCAAAGGTCTTAGAGGAATGGACACAAAAACATAGGGGTTTGAAAACATTTGATTATTTTCAACTGGAATAGTTACAAGTTAGCAAGCATGGGCTGATAGGTCCAGAGGGCAATCTGAATTACGACATAGGCAGCAGAGCTTTAAAAGACATCTATCTTTTGAAATATTCAAGCCTCAAGGTATCAAAGGCATGATGCAGGGAGCCACTGATGGAAACCTGAGGTAAAAGTGCAGGAGGTAGAAGAGAAACCCATGCAAATTATTCTCTTTTTTTTCAAATAATTGAGAATGGAACAAGGAGGGTTCAAACCTAGCCAACAAGGCAGCAGTGGTGGGGTGCTGAGGAGGACGAGATGGTTGATTTTGACAAGGAGGCCAGATTACCTCACACACTATTATGTCAAGTGTCATCATGACATTGATTAGGATTCTTTCAGAACTGTGGCAGGGATGGAAACCAAATTGGAGGGATTCAGTCAAGGAGTTCTAGGTAATACGGACAGCACTTAGGAGTATACAACACATTAGGGCTTTTGGATGACTGCAGATGGGACAGTCAACTTCTAAGTATCAAAGTTTGGCTTTTTGAGCAAGGCACAATAATAGATACCCTCTAAAAACAACCCTCAGCTTTTGTGAGAACAAAGAGACACATCTCCTGAAATAACATACATCAAAGTTGCTGGTGAACGCAGCAGGCCAAGCAGCATCTATAGGAAGAGGTGCAGTCGACGTTTCAGGCCGAGACCCTTCGTCAGGACTAACTGAAGGAAGAGTGAGTAAGGGATTTGAAAGTTGGAGGGGGAGGGGGAGATCCAAAATGATAGGAGAAGACAGGAGGGGGAGGGATAGAGCCGAGAGCTGGACAGGTGATAGGCAAAAGGGGATACGAGAGGATCATGGGACAGGAGGTCTGGGAAGAAAGACAAGGGGGGGGGGTTGACCCAGAGGATGGGCAAGATGTATATTCAGAGGGACAGAGGGAGAAAAAGGAGAGTGAGAGAAAGAATGTGTGCATAAAAATGAGTAACAGATGGGGTACGAGGGGGAGGTGGGGCCTTAGCGGAAGTTAGAGAAGTCGATGTTCATGCCATCAGGTTGGAGGCTACCCAGACGGAATATAAGGTGTTGTTCCTCCAACCTGAGTGTGGCTTCATCTCCACAGTAGAGGAGGCCGTGGACAGACATGTCAGAATGGGAATGGGATGTGGAATTAAATCTCCTGAAATATCCAGTTATCAAGCTATTGACTCCTTTATCTTAAATTTCCTTATTTAAGGGGAAATACAGATAGCCGGGATATCACCAAGGAAAATAAAGCAAACCTGAAAATTTAGGTGGACCTAGCCCCTTCACCAGCTATTCCTCCAAGAAAGAAGTGCTCAACTGGTGACTTGAAAGTAAAATTTCTGCACGGATATGGAGATCTCAGGGAAAAGAAATTGGCCGCTCCCATGTACTCCTAAATCTTGCTAATGTTCTTTCTAAGGATATTTGCTTAAGTAACCTCTGTTTGATGCAGTCTGTCACCTGAAACAAGCATCTATGTAATTACTGCACAACCTGATGAAGCCATGGAGCAGGCTTAACCTAAACTTAACTCACAATTAGTGTATCAACAAACCAAAAATATTAACACAATTCAGTTTGTTTTTGCCTCACCAGAAGTAATATCCTGTTGATTATTATTATATGACTGCAGGAGAAGGAGATGCAGAGAGTGAAGATGAAGATGATGATGATGAAGATTCCAAAAAATCTTCAATGGATGAGGTAGGCAATTGTATTACTTTGTGGTATCTGTGCAGTGCTTGATTTCTGGTAAAGCAAATTCTGCTAAAAGATGAAATCGTTTCTAGAATCCTTATTTTGGAAAGGTGTCCAAGTCAAATGCTTGGAATCATTTCCAGTTTAATATATTACTTGAAGCAAGACTCTGGGGCATTTCCACACAGGTTCTTTGAAATCAACTTTGAAAACACCGTGGTGTATTCCCTACCTCTGAGCCCACCACTTAAGGCCCTCAGAAATATATTTATCCTGATATTTTAGATCTCTGCAGCCGTGTTCAATGCACTATTTTTTTGCATGAGTCATTAAACCAGAAGTTTAATCTCCCAAGTGAATTTCCAAGGTTTCATTTAGCAATCGAAGAAAAGTAAGAGTCTTGGTGTGACCTTTATTCTTTTTTATTCCAAATCATTTAGAATTTAAGCACTTAGTTGTCTCTATTAGTTATGTGGGCTTGTATTGCAATAAAAATGGGAAATGCTGGAAATAGTTCATGCATACAGGAAACATCAGTGAGAGTGGAACAGAGTTAATATTTCAAGTCATTTACTTTTCATTGGGATATAGAAAAAATACAGTTTACAAAGATGAAGTTGCATAGAAAAGGCAAAGGGATAGGAAAAAAAATCAGAAGGAAGATCTGTAGTTGGGTGGAAATGAAGAGAGATTGAATGACATGAGATAATGCTGCTGGTAGAATAATGAATGACAAGGCTGTGTTAAGGGGTGGTGTATATAAGGGGAAGACATCTGAAGCTCCAGAGGAGGAATGTGAAAACAAAACTGAATGCTATGCAATCTGAAGTACAGGACGGAATAGGCAGGTCATCTGTAACTGTTGATTTTAATGAGGAATTTGGAAGGACGTATCTAGTTTACGTGGAACATGAAATGTTGTCCATCTAGCTTGCTTTGAGTTTCATTGGAACATTGTTGATTGGCTTCCCCTATGTAAAGGAGACCAAATGACGATTATCAATTGCAGTTTGCTGAATTGGAAGAAGTGCAAATGAACAACTTCTTTACCTGGTAGAAATGTTTGGGTCTTTGGACAATGGGAAGAGAGCAGGTGTCTCTTAGCATCTTCTAAGTTGCATGGAAAGATGCCATAAGAAGGGGCTTAAGACCTGGTGGAAGTGGGAAAGTGAACCAAAGTTTTGTGGAGGGAATGGTCTCGTTAAATGCAGAAAGGGATGGGGAAGTTGTGGCTGGTGGTATCATTGTATTGGGTGAGTGGGATATTACAGAGGGTGATCTTTTCAAAATGGAGAGTTGCAATTAAACGGTGAAGATATGGTAAACCTGTTCCTAATTCTTAGTGGGACAAGAGAGAATAAATGCAGTATTGCAAGAAATAGAACAGAAAGGGTTGACATACCCTGTCAACCTCAGCAGAGGAAAAAAGGGAGATATTTTGGAAAAGCACTGATATGAAAGGTGGCACCATCCGAAAGGAGCAATGAAAATAGGCAAATTGGAAAAATGAAATGGATCATCCCTTAAAAGAAGAAGGTGCAGGTGTGAATGTGGTCAAAATAGTGCTGGGAGTTCATTGATTTGTAGTAGATATTGGTGAGCAACTTGTCCTGAAACAGAGGAAGAAGCAGAGAAAGAGAAGGGAAAAGCCTGAGGTGAATGTGGGAAAGGGCTTGCTAACTTACAGTTGCCTGCCATTTTAATTCTCCATCTCAGTCCCACTCTAACCTCTATGTCTTTGGGTTCCCACGTTATTCTGATGAACCTAGACATAATGTTTAGTCAAAGAATATCTCACCAGAAAAGCACAATGCCACGTGTGAAACTTAACTCCTATTTACAAGTTCATAAGATAAACCATTTGCCCTTCACCACCATGGTCTGCTGACACCATGGTCTCTCCCTGTCTCCAACCAACCACCAACCTTCTGTTCTCTCTGCACCTCCCTATTTCTCTGAAATCTAAGACTTATTTTATCTATGACTTTTCCCCAGTTCTGGTGAAAGGTCATCACCTTGAAATGTTAACTCTGTTTCCCTCTCCACACATGTTTGCTGATCTGCTTGGTATGTCCAATGTTTGTTTGCTTCATTTCTCCAGGTAACTGCTTGCTCAATGTTATAAGAATGTTTCACTCTTGTCAGTTTTGCCAGGATGTCTTACAGAAGTGGCCAAGTGTTTAAGGCATCGGACTAGCGACCTGAAGGTCGTGAGTTCGAGCCCCAACCGAGGCAACATGTGTTGTGTCCTTGAGCAAGGCACTTAATCACACATTGCTGTGCGATGACACTGGTGCCAAGCTGTATGGGTCCTAATGCCCTTCCCTTGGACAACATTGGTGTCGTGGAGAGGGGAGACTTGCAGTATGGGCAACTGCTGGTCTTCCATACAACCTTGCCCAGGCCTGCACCCTGGAGAGCGAAGACTTTCCAGGCGCAGATCCATGGTCTCGCAAGACTAATGGATGCCTTTACTTTACTTACACCAGAACGGAGACCAGTAAAGTTGGAGTTAATGAGTGGACTGTAATCAGGGTCTGGAAAGAGGCTGTGTAAACATCAAAATCAGGTGGAATTGGGAGGTCTGTTGTTTAAACATAGTGATTGTAACTGACTTCACCGCCTCCTTTTGCAATGAGTTCGAGATACCAACCACTATGTGTGTAAAGCTGCAGGTAGGTTCATTGACCAGTACATGGCCCCTAGTGCATAGGTGGGTGGTAGATTCTGTGGGAAGTCAATGAGAATGTGATTCCTCGGTGAACTGGCTTAGATTTGATGGGCTAAATGCCCTTTTATTTTATGTCCAAAGAAAATTTGTGAATAATTGTAGAAAAGGGAGTGCAGAATTGGTAGAGTGTAAGAGGAAGAGCGCTTCCAAGGCTTCATATATTTCCAGGAAAACATGGAGCTGTTCGCACTAAGCTTTCTCCTAACACCCTGTATAATTGTCCTTGGCACATAACTGTTTGAACATATTTTATATTCCATTTTATCTGGTGCAGGTAATATATTTGATATTCAATTTCAGAACTGTTCAGAATAAGTAAGTATTACTTGAGAGTCACAATGCTCTTTCTGAAAAATAAAACTGAGAACACTTAAATGGGTTTTGCAAATGTTGTCTGATTCACTTTAAGTCTCAAATTTATGGATTATAAATTTATCACCTACTGTGTAAGCAATTAACAGTAATTAAAATAAATGTATTTCTGGAAATCATTCATTATTCCTTTGGAATTTATTATCGCATACTGATTGTACAAAAACATCAAAGAAAATTAAGATAATCTTTAACCAAATCATGATTGGGACTTAATTGGATTATTTAAATACATTTGTGGCATGTCTGATATTTTATGTCTGCAGCAGGACATGAGGTATATACATGAACCTTCATTAGTAGTTACAGCACAAACTGTGCAGAAAGCAAGGTATCCATAGAATAAAATAGATAGGGCTACAAAATTCAGAGACAAACATTTGTCCCATACTTTTTAAATTAGATGTAATATTTAAATAAAAAAGGCACTTATCAAAAAGTATTAGGTTTTCATTTTCTTTGCTTGGAGAGTGAATAAACTTTAGTGCTTGTCTAATACAGATTCAGATTTGATGAAGTTTTACATAATGCTGTTCTTTAGCTTATAAATAAAAAAATCTGCACAGTACTCTTTCATATAGTAACTGATCTTTTGTCTTTGCATTGCTTGATGAAAATGAAAACAAATTCCATTTATATCACCTATTTCAGCATTTCACAGAAATATAATTGGGCAGAGAATGGATAGCAGGACAGGGAAAGACACTCAGAATGGAATAAGTTGTCCAAAGAAGTCAAATTCATGCAAACTGTAATTTTTAATAAAAGTTTGCATAGAATTTTCACATCTTGTTGCAGAATATGAAACATAAAATATGCTAGAAATATATTACATTATGTACTGAATGCCTCTGTATAGGTTGATAAAATAAAATCATAACTCCCAGGGATGATTTTTTTTACCTCCAACATGTGATAATATGTGCCAAAGATTAATAGTGGTTTTAAGAAATACTATATTCAATTTACTGACAGGAATGTTGATAACTGTTGGTGAGAATATAGTGCACCATAAGGTGAATGAGAATTGAATGTGTTTTACTGTTTGTTTAGACTGGTGCTGTTCTCAGTTTCTTACATGGATTTGCACTGTTTGATGTGAGTGGGTTTGCTGACCACAAAGTTCTAAACTCAAGTCCTATTGGATATAAATAGCCATGAGCACTCTCACTAAAGGGAGATTATACTGAAACCACCCAATCTTCAAAGACTAGTTACCTGCCAAAGACTAGTTAGCTGCCAATGCCCACTAGTTGAGTGGTGAGTCACCCCTCCCTACCAAGGGGAAGATGGTTCCAACTAACAAAACACAGTTCATTTATTTTCAGTGATACACATTTAAATCGAAACAACATTCTTAAAATACATTTAAAACTCGCAGAGGATTTCTATCTTAAACATTTCCAAATTACAAACTATTTCTTAAACACAAAGCACAAAGCGTTTCTTAAGCATTAAGGATTTCTCAAACACAAAGGAATACTAAAACACAGGCACAAATCTTATAAGCTAAAAAGATGTGCCATGATGCAGACAAATGAATCACCCAGCACAGAAACCAAAGCTGGAGAAATGTATTCTCATTCACCCTGTATTTCTTTCAGGTTTATTAATGTTCTTTACCCTATTCCTAATAAGCCTGAATGCTCTCTTTATTTATAGCCTTTTTCTCCCACTTGAGTGACTTCACAAGCATATGATATTTCATCAGATATACTTTTAATACAAATAGTTTAAAGGCATTTTTGGAGGCATAGACATTTTAATGTTCATAGTTCACAAATAATGCTGTGAAGCTAACTTAAAACTCCCAACTATAAACATATCAGTTTTTGATATTATCTACCTTTTCTGCATACTTCCTTCAACTAAACAACTTCAGAGTAAGCTTGTCTGTTTGAAACAACTCATTGTCGTATACTCTACTCTTGAGCAATAATAAAGCAGGTGTAGTGAGCTAGCATCTGCTTTCACAGCCAGAGCATATACAAAATACAGAACTTGTTTGCTTTAACTTCAGGCTGATTATTGCTTTCCACTTACATTTTAACAACTCATGACTGACTTCCATTTATGACCAGAAATTAACAATATATTGTTAGAAGTTTACTTATATTGTTTTTGAATTGGCAACTGCTGTTTAGCAAGCAAAATTAGCAAACATGAGACAAGCAAATATTGGTCATAACTGTAACTACCAGGTTATAAATAGATTTTTTTCTGAACAATTCTGAAGCCAAAGAAAAATAAACAAATCAACATATTTTATGCAGAGCCATGTAAGCGAAGGTGAAGATGAACAGGTGAAAGCGTAGAGGAGACAGTTCGAGAGGTCAGGACTCAAGAAACTGAACCACCACTGGTGAAAAACAAACAAGACGCTTGCCATTTAAGAGCAGCCAGTTAAAAGTGGCAAAATTAAGAGATGTGGAGAGATTGTGAATGTATTTAAACACAGAGGAGAATTTTAAACAAGATTTTGAAAAAAAAATCAACCAATGTAGGTCGAGGCCAAAGGGTAAAAATGGTGATATTTATTCTCACCTGGAACATGGTATATTATGTCCCAAAAGAGGGTCACTGGAATTCTTTTTGTGTTCTTCAGCTGCTGCAAACATATTCCTGATAAGCAAAGAAAATAAAGGGGAAATTTGTCTCTTAGCAACATTCACAGATCCTGACATCCCAGTAACTTATCATGCCAGCTCTGAAAAGGCAGAGGTAATGGGCTCTAGTCCCATGCCAGAGCAGAACAATCTGGACAGATACTCTAATATCTGTCTGATATCTGGGGATACAAATTGACAATAAGCTGGACTGGTCAAAGAACACTGAGGCTGTCTACAAGAAGGGTCAGAGCCGTCTCTATTCCCTGAGGAGACTGAGGTCCTTTAACACCTGCCGGACGATGCTGAGGATGTTCTACGAGTCTGTGGTGGCCAGTGCTATCATGTTTTCTGTTGTGTGCTGGGGCAGCAGGCTGAGGGTAGCAGACACCAACAGAATCAACAAACTCATTCATAAGGCCAGTGATGTTATGGGGATGGAACTGGACTCTCTGACGGTGGTGTCTGAAAAGAGGATGCTGTCTAAGTTGCATGCCATCTTGGACAATGTCTCCCATCCACTACATAATGTACTGGTTGGGCACAGGAGTACATTCAGCCAGAGACTCATTCCACCGAGATGCAACACTGAGCGTCATAGGAAGTCATTCCTGCCTGTGGCCATCAAACTTTACAACTCCTCCCTTGGAGGGTCAGACACCCTGAGCCAATAGGCTGGTCCTGGACTTATTTCCTGGCATAATTTACATATTACTATTTAACTATTTATGGTTTTATTACTATTTATTATTTATGGTGCAACTGTAACGAAAACCAATTTCCCCCGGGATCAAGAAAGTATGACTATGACTCATACTGTATCAAGGGAATGATTGCTGAACACATTGTTCATCAAGTGAAATGTTTAAACCAAACTCTATCTCATTCTCTCAGGTAAATGTAAGGTTCCACGGCACTATGTCTTGGAAAGCAGCAGTGGTATCCGCATTGACTTGTAAGGCTGATCAACACCTCCACCCACTAACCCACCCCCCACACCCCCAACCGCCATTACTTTATCATTTCCTGTCAGTCACCTTATGTGCAGGCACTTCTGTGCCTAGCATCAGTTTATAGACACACAATCAATCTCTGCATATAACCTATCTTTATATATTTATATTTATTGTATTTTTCATTGTTATTGTGTTCCTATGTGCTGCATTGGACGTGCAGTCATAATTATTTTGTTCTCCCTTACACTTCTCTACTGGGAATAACATTGATCAATCTTGAGTCTTGACAATCTTAAAATATTTACCCTTCAGTCAACATCATAAAGAAATAGATAAGCACATGCTTTGCTACAGATTCTTGTTTTAGAATGTTGCCAAATTTCCTACAATACAGCAACGAGTACAACTTAAATGCATGTCATCAGCTGTTAAGTATTTTGGAATGCCACGACATTGTGAAATATGCTATATACGTTAAGTTGACAGAGGCCACAGAATTAGTTGCAGATAGTTAAGTTCATTTCAAGCTACCCCCATGTTGGCCAAGACACTAGTAATACCTCTTTTGCTCTTTTTCAAAATACTGCCTTGAGATTTTCCACCTCATGCACACCCAGCCCAGACAAATCCCAGGATTAATATCTCATTCAGGAAATGGCACTTTCATTAGTGCACAACTTTCTCAGAACTGCATGTATGTGTAGCCAAGAATTTATTCTAATTCTGATGTGTAACATGAACACAATCTTCTGAGTGTGAAACCAGAACGGTACCAATTCTGGATGATGTTGACTCTGTTGCTGAGATAAGTACTAAAATAATCTAAGTTCCTTCCTCTGTGCCTTCAGCTTAAGAAGATGTGCTTGACCTTTGCTCTGTTCTTATTCAGTGCAGGAAAATGGAGAACAAATTTATACTGCACATCCCTTTACTTGTGGAGATTGGTCAAACCCAGCAACTGGAAGTTAGCAATATTTCCAATTTCCCCCGGGATCAATAAAGTATGACTATGACTATGACTTCTTTATCTGCTGCTACCTCAGAAAATGTTCCTTCACAAGGCTGATATCATTGGAAATAAAACACAGTGCAGTAAAAATTTGTTCCTTGTTGCAAAAACTGTCCAATCTTGCAATGTTTGCATGTTGTATTCCATTTCAAAAATTTGAATCATGGGAGATGTAAACACTGACCTTGGTCCACCATGTCTACACCAACCAAGAATTACCTATTTATTCTCATTCCAAATACATGATCAATTGTTCTATGCCTTGCCGATTCAAGTACTTTCCTAGATACCTGAATGGTTGCATTGACTTAAATAGGGAGAAAAAATGGTGCCAGAGTCTAATGCACATCTGTTGCTACGTCGCACATTTGGGGTCATGATTAGTAATAAATTTCTATTGCACACGTACTCCAGCTACAGAGTTCTAACATTTTGCTAACTTTTATATTGTAGGGAACTGCTGGCTGTGAAGCAAACGCCACAGAGGAAATGTCCAATCTGGTTACCTACATTCAACCTGTAAAGTTTGAATCCTTTGAAGTGGCTAAGAGTGAGTGGCTTCTTATTTGTCACATTGTGCTGTACTGAATATGATAACTTTTTGCTGTCATTGTAAGATTTATCCTGCAACCAAAAGTAGCCTGTAGGTATTCAAAGGCTTTCACTGGAAAACGTGCTGTTAAAGGATGTGAATTTAAGAGGAAGGTAAATAAATATGAGAGTGAGAAAGAACGTGTGTGTACAGCTGATGCAGAGGAAGGAATTAAGCCTGCCTGGAGCATAAATAGCCTGCTCTTGTCTTGCAGAATCCTCCATGCAACAAAAGTCTGTACATTTCCTGACTGTGACCATCTGTAGAGCTCCCAGCTGATGCATCATTCAGAATGTTGTAGTGCACTCAAAGCTTCTGCAGCAGATTGACAACAGAAGTCAAATTCACGTTTTTCTTTTAGGATTTACTTACACGTCACAAACTTTCTCTCTTTCAATTTGTTACTGAGTCATCAAATCTTCTTTGCTAGTTTTGTTTTGGTTAGTGACAGCCACTATTTTCATGGGGGTCTGTTGACAGCCAGACTGAGGACACTGTGAAAAGCCGCATATTTGAGCTTCAAAGAGGTTGTAAATGAAACATCTATCCTTCTGGTTGCATTTGCTCCAGGAAGTTGTTCTTCAGCAGCATTAATTCATTGCGCCGTTAACTACTTAATGGAGAGAAAGGTTGTTTACCTTGGAAATTGTTGAAATGATATTTTGGAAGTTAATTAAAGTTGATCAGTCATTCTGTCATGCTTGTCAGCCATCTATGCTCTCTTATGACATGTCAGCTGTTTGGTCCTAATATCTGTTTTGTTAAAGGAAAGCAGGGTGGAAGAGGCTGTCACAATCAAATGGCACCAATGTTGCTGAGAAAGGAGAGCACTGTTACTGAGGGTAAATTGGATGGATACCAGGTCAGGTGGCAGTAGTGCTTTGAATGGAAGGGAGGGGCTATGCTGAGAGTTGTGCTTGACACAGTCAGGTGTCAGGAGAGGGTGCTTGCTCTATATGGGTGTTGGACCAGTCAGGAATGGCACTGGTCAGGGTGAAGGAAGCTTGCTATGGGCTGGAGAGAACACTTTTCTTGTTGAACTGGAGCATCTGGAGAAGGTGCAACATAGCGAGAGAAGAACAGGGAGCAAGCGATGACTGTCAATTGAATGAAGGAGAAAGTAAATTGCTGGTGTGAATAAAAAAAACAGAGGGGATATGAGAATAATGGGAATTTTCCTTTTAATTTACGACCTAATTTGGGGCAAAAAGTGGAGTAAGCTTCTGGAACACTTTGAATAAGATGCTTGATTATCATGCCAAACAAGTCTGAGTTCCCTTTAATGTCTACTCAGGGTTATCTCTGATTCATGTAACTGGTGTACTTCCATCAAATTTTGCCCCCATGTAATTGACACCAGGAAGTGCAAGAAAGTATCTTTGGTATACTGCTTCTGAAAGCTGATGTTGTATTGTCCATAGAGAGACTTATTTGGTACTTGACAATTTGAATCAAAACTTATGCAGTTATTTTTTTAAAAAAGTATTAATTTAAGTTTTTTACAGTTAATTTTATTTAACACTGGACAAGTATCATGTTTGCTTTTAAGATGTATGTTTACTGAAAGGAGAAATTTAATTCTTATACTTTGCAGAAGAGATTGTCACTTGCAGAGAGATTAGAAACAGAGATGTTTGAATCAGCAGTCATAGAAAGTCTCTTTCCCTTTGTTCATCTCTTTTCTGGTCCAGCGGCTGCAAAATTAGGCCTTAATGAACATCAGGACTTCAGAAGCAATGCTTGCCTCTCCCCTCATACCAGCCTTGGTTTGGTGGAAAAATCTTGCCAAACTTTTAGGCAACTTGCTGGTGGCGTAGTGGCATCAGTGCTGGACTTTGGGACGAAGAGTCAGCCGGCTCCCCTGCACGCTTTCCATCCATGCTGGGTTACAAGCTGGTGATCTCTTTGGAAACTCACCCGGCAGAAGGCAATGGCAAACCACTGCTGTAACTTGCCTCGTACGCAGTTCCCACTACGTCAGAAAGGCATGGAGGGAAATCGCTAACCGGAGAAACTCCGGATGCGACGTACCTTTCCTTCCTTTCCAGTGGAAAAGTATAACTGAGTGCACCAATCAGGTCCATTCTGGATGAACATTCTCTGCTAAACTGGCCCTAAAACATCAGCAGATATGATGGGAGGGTGTGACGCATGTTATATTAGCTTTGAAGGCAAGCTGATAATGAAGTGTATCTTACTGATCCTGGTGGCTCAGAAGGGTAACTTCAGTATTCAGCTGCTGCCAGTTATCTGACTCAGCACCATCTTTGAGTGAGCACCATCATTAACATGAGAAAATAACCTATCTGATCTTACACCACTCTCACTTGATGTTAGTACAGCCTCCATTATAGATTCCAGAGTTGGGCTTAAATGCAAATTCTTTTTTTTGCATGCTTGGTGCTTTTATTTGTGCTTTATATTCATAATTGATTCTTTCATTTTTATAAAAGTACTTCTATATTTTTAATCTTTAAAAAATTAATTATTTATGAGTATCAGAGAGAGACTGTCAATGAGCAATGCCAATACGGTGCCCAAGGCAGAGTTGCCTCAGAGACCTCACAGACAGCTGTTGCTATGGCCTCATGATAGTGGAAAGTTTCGAGTAATCTGCTTTCTTGTTAAAGTGCTGAATATCATTTAGTAATTTTTAGCTTGTTGAAATTTTTGCATTTTCCTAGAATGAATGGGCTATCCTATCTTTTGAGATACATTTTGCAGTAAGTCCCATCTGACTAGCTTTGACGGAAAATACATTTTATTAGGTAATTTTCTGTTGCTTTGAGTATAATTTTCGTGTGTATTCAATGTTCAGTGTAGCTGCAAGATCATTAAAACAACATTTCACAATTATTTAGAATATGCACATGCCTATGGTCGGATATTTCAAACAGCTCTGTTAGTAGAAATCCTTTTCCGTTAATTAAATTTAATAATTTACTCTCCTCCTTCTCCCCATCCCTTGATTGTTTGGGAAAAACATCCTTTAATGTTGAATCTTTGCAGCCTCACTTTATTGTAGTGTATGTAAAATGAAAGACATATGACTTCTGCTATGAGGCAGTAAAATCAATTTTAAAAGACAGTTGTACTTTGTTGACAGAAGCATGGTATTAGTACATTTTATCTTCCCTTTAAACACATGAGTTGTGGGACAAACAAAAATTCACATGTTCGAGCTGAGTTAATTTTCTTGTTAAGACCAGTAGATATAGGAGCAGAATTAGGCTATTTGGTCCATCACATTTGCTCCTCCATCTGATTGTGGCTGATTTATTTTTCTCTCTCAATCCATTATCCTGCCTTTTTCCCGTAACCTTTGACACCATTACTAATGAAGAATCTATCGATCTCAGCTTTAAATATACCCCCCCACCAGAGGTGCTACCCCTCCCTGTCCACCTTTGGTCCCCACCTGGCACTCAGCTCTCACCTGTGGCTCCCCGTAGCTGTTTGCATGCGACAGCGGCCACACCCCGGGCAACAGCTCGACAAGCCGGCTAAACCAGGTGAGGGTAGCTGACGGGTCTCAAACCCTCGGTGAGATAGGGAGTTGTCTATCCCAGCATGTGAAGACAGACTCCGGCGGATTGAGCGGATGAGACCAATGGAAGGTCCAACGGTCAAGAAGGCGGTCTCTGCAAGCGTCGTGGAACGTGTAGAGCAGGACAAGACACAGAAGACGTCCTGGTCATCCACTGCGCCTAGTCCCATCTCCAGCCGTCTAGACTCTGTCTTGCCACTGGATCCAGATGGGAATTGTGAAGAGAGAGTGAGGCTGACGCTGCGCAACTCTCCCTCACTTAAATCCAAATCATGTGCTGGTCTCGACACCATCATTATGGTGTCGAGGCCCTCATCGACGTCAACGATGGACGAACAACAACAACAAATATACCCAATGATTTGATCTCCACAGCTATCTGTGACAATGAATTTCACAGATTCGCCATTCTCTGGTAAAAGAAACTCCTCCTCATCTCTGTTCTAAAGGAAAATCTATTCATTCTGAAGCTATGCCTTCTTGTCCAAGACGTGTACACTACTGGAAACATCCTCTCCATATCCACTCTACCCAAAGCTTTCAGAATTTGGTAAGTTTCAATAAGACTTTTCTCAACCCCCTGTTCAGTGAGTATAGCCCAGAGCCTTCAAACTCTCCTCATATGTGAATTCTTTCATCCCTAGGATCATTCTCATAAACCTCTTTTGGACTCCCTCCAATACTAGGACATTCTTTCTTAGATATGTGGTCCTAAACTGCTGACAGTCCTGCAAATGTGGTCAAGCCAATGGCTTATATAGCCTCAGCATTACACCTTTGCTTTTATATTCCAGTCCTCTTGAAATGAATGCTAACATTACAATTGCCTTCCTTACTACCAACTCAATCTACAAGTTAACCATCAGGGAATTCTGTACTAAAACTCCCAAGTCCCTTTGCACCTCTGATTTCAGAATTCTTTCCCCATTTCTTATTGTGAGAGTAGCACAATGATGCATCTCACATAAAGACTATTGAGAGGCCAACAGCTTTTGTAATTAAGGGAAAGAAGATTGTGATTCATTGTACATTCATTCAGAATAAGGGAATTGCTAAAACCAGAGGACACAGCCTCAGAATGGAGGGGCGTCCTTTTAGAATGGAGATGAAGAGGAATTTCTTTAGCCAAAGAGTGGTGAATCTGTGGAATTTTTTGTCACAGGCAGCTGTGGAGGTCTAGTCTTTATGTATATTTAAGGCAGAGGTTGATAGATTTGTGATTGGTCAGGGCAGGAAGGGATACAGGGAGAAGACAAGGGATTGGGGCTGAGAGGAAAATTGGATCAGCCATGATGAAATGGCAGAGCAGATTCGATGGGCCAAATGATGTAATTCTGCTCCTATGCTTATGGTCTTAAAGAATTGTCTCTTGAATTCATACTCAGCATCTGGCCCACCTTAGATGTAATGTTGTGTAACTACTGCTGCACAGATAGTTTCACTGGTTTGTTTGAGAAACTGGGTGTACAGCCCAGTTAATGATGAAAAATAATACGGCAGGTGCCGGAAAACTGAAATGAAGCAGAAAATGCTGGAAACAACGGATAAGGCAAATTTTCTGGAAGGAGGAACAGAGTTCACTTTTCAGGTTATGACAAGAGTCTGACCTGAAGTATTCACACTGCTTCTCTCTCCACAGATGCTGTCTATCCTGCTGAGTGTTTCCAGCATTTTCTATTTTGATTAATGAGGTTTAATAATTGGAAATCAATCAGTAATGGGCTAATTATTGGCACATACAGTGGGAAACTTTGTTCTGCATGCTATCTAGCTGGATCATCCCACACGTAAGGACATCAGGGCAGTCTGAAAGGAAAACAATACCAGAATGCAGAATATAGTGTTAAAGTTACATGGGCAGCACAGAAGTGTAGCAATTAGCACAACCTTAACAGCGCCATTGACCCAAGTTCAATTTCACTGCTGTATGTTAGGAGTTTGTATATTCTCCCCATGACCACGTGGGTTTCCTCCGGGTGCTCTGGTTTCCTCCCACAACCCAAAAGTGTACAGGTTAGTTGGTTAATTGCTCACGAGTGTAATTGGCTAGCATTGGCTCAATGGGCTGGAAAGGGCTGTCACCATGCTGCATCTCTTAAAAAATAGATAAGGCACAAGGGTTATGGGGAGGTAACTCATGAGATCAAGAAATCACCTCTATTAAACAAGCAGTCTGTTTCAGAGTTTTATAACAGTGGGGTAGAAGATGGCGTTGAGCCTGGTGGTATGAGTTTATAAGCTTTTGTGTCTTCTGCTCAATAGGAGTGGTGTGAAGAGATTGTGTAGGGTAGGAGGGCTCTTTTGTTATGTTGGCTGCTGTAGACAGAGTCAGTGGAGTGGAGGCAGTGTTCCTGGGTCAGTGATCCCAAAGCTTCATCTCACAATTGAGGGGTCATGGATCCAAATTGTGCCATGAGGTTGTGAAGCATCTGGCCTGATTTTAGAGCAGCTTGTGTTTGAGCCCATCAGGGGATCAGCTATTCTGGATTGGGTCTTGCGTAATGAACTGGATTTGATTAGGAAGCTTAAGATAAAGGAACCCTTAGGAGACAGTGATCATAATATGGTGGAATTTACCGTGCAATTTGCAAGGGAAAAGCTAAAGTTAGATGGATCAGTATTACAGTGGAGTAGAGGGAATTATAAAAGCATGAGAGAGGATCTGCCCAAAGTTGATTGGAAGGGGACACTAGCAGGGATGATGGCAGAGCTGCAATGGCTGGAGTTTCTGAGAGCAATTTGGAAGGCACAGGCTAGACACACCACAAAGGAGAAGTATTCTAAAGGCAGGATGATGTAACCATGGCTGACAAAGAAAGTCAAAGCCAACATAAAAGCAAAAGAGAAGGCACATAATAGAGCAACTGATAGTGGGAAGTTGGAGGATTGGGAAGTTTCTGAAAACCAACAGAAGGCAACTAAAGGAGCCATGGTTGGGGAGGGGGGAAGATGAAACATTAGGGTAAGCTAGCCAACATTATCAAAGAGGATAGCAGAAGTTTTTTTTGTAAAGAGTAAACAAGAGGCGAGAGTAGATTTTGAACCGCTGGAAAATGACACTAGAGAGATAGTAATGGGGGACAAAGGAATGGCCGACAAAGTATTTTGCATCAGTCTTCACTGTGAAAGACACTAACGTTGGGCTGAAAGTTCGAGAGTGTCAGGAGGCAAAAGTGAATGCAGTTGCCATTACTAGGGAAAAGCAGTTTGGGAAACTGAAAGGTCTAAAAGTAAATAAGTCACCTGGACCAGATGGACTTTCATACCACAGTTCTGAAAGAGGTAGCTGAACAGATTGTGGAGGCACTAATAATGATCTTTCAATAATCACTGGATTCTGGAATGGTTCCAGAAGACTGGAAAATTGCAAATGTTGTTCCTTTCTTCAAGGAAGGAGGGAGGCAGAAGAAATGAAATTATAGGCCTGTTAGTCTGACTTCTGTGGTTGGGAACATGTTGGAGTTGATTGTGAAGGATGAGGTTTTGAGGTACCTCAAAGCACGTGGTAAAGTAGACCAAAGATAGCAATTTCCGAAAGGGAAAATCTTGCCTGACGAATCTTTTGGAATTCTTTGAGGAAATAACAAGCAGGATAGACAAGGAGAACCTGTGGCTGTTATGTAATTGCATTTTCAGAAGGCCTTTGACGAGGTGCCACACATGAGACTGCTTAACAAAATAAGAGCACATGGTGTACATGAAAGATACTAGCATTGGTAAAGCAATGGCTGATTAGCAGGAGGCATAGAATGGGAATAAAGGGAGCCTTTTCAGGTTGGCTGCCAGTGACTGGTGGTGTTCCACAAAGGTTGGTGTTGGGATAGCTTCTTTTTATGTTGTATGCCAATGATTTGGATGACAGAATTGATGGCTTTGTGGCTAAGTTTGCAAACGATACAAAGATAAATGGAGGGGCAAGTAGATTTTGAGGAAGCACGGAGGCTGCAGAAGAACTGAGACAGATTAGGACAATGGACAAAGTAGTGGCAAATGTAACAGTGTCGGGAAGTGTATGGTCATGCGTTTTGGTGGAAGGAATAAAGGCACAGGCTATTTTCTAGACAAGGAGAAAATTCAAAAATATGAGGTGCAAGGGGTCTTAGGAGTTCTCATGCAGGATTCCCTAAAAGTTAATTTGCAGATTAGTTGGTGGTGAGAAAGTCAAATGTAATGTTAGCATTCATTTCGAGAGGTTCAGAATATAAAAGCAAGGATGTAATGTCGAAGCTTTTTAAGGGACTGGTGTGGCCCTCATTTGGAGTATTGTGAGCAGTTTTGGGCCTTTATTTAAGAATAGATGTGCTGTTGTTGGAGAGGATTCAGAAGAGGGTCCCGAGAATGATTCTGGGATGAAAGACTTATCATAGGATGAGTGACTGATGATTTTCGGCCTTTACTCCTATCGAGTGTTGAAAGGCCTAAATAGAGTTGATGTGGAGAGGATGTTTCCTATGGTGGGGGAGTCTAGAACCAGGGGGCACAGCTTCAGAATAAAGAGACGTCCATTTAGAATGGAGAAGAGTGGAATTTCTTTAACCAGGTTGTAGTGAATCCGTGAAATTAGTTGCCAAAGACCCCTGTGGTCTTTGGGTGTATTTAAGGCAGAGGTTGATAGGTTAGTCAGGATGTGAAAGGTTACAGGAAGAGGGTTGGAGAATAGGTTTGAGGGGGAAATATTCAGCCATGATGAAATAGTGGACAAGGCTTGATGGGCCGAATGGCCTGATTCTGCTCCTATGTCTTATGATCTTATGGTCTTATGGAAAATAGTGTAACAGTTAGCGCAAAGCTGCTACAACACCAGCAACCCAGGTTTAATTCCACCACCGTCTGTCCGGAGTTTGCACATTCTCCTTGTGACTGTGAGGATTTCTACAGTGCTCCACATTCCAAAGGTGTACAGGTTAGTAAGTTAGTTGATCACATGGATGTAATTGGCCTGCACAGGCTCATTGTGCCAGAAGGGCTGTATCTCTAAATACTGCATCTCTTTAAAAACATTAATCCAACACTGGAAGCCAGGGAGAGGATGAGATGTTTGGGCACCAAACCTATGTCCATCGTTCTACAATGAAGGCAGATTACAGCTGGAAGTTGGGGTCCCACGTCAAGTACAGGTTTCCCCTGCCATCCGAAGGTAGAGCATTCCTATGAAACGGTTCGTAAGCCGGAATGGCGTAAAGCGAAGAAGCAATTACCAGTTATTTATATGGGAAAATTTTGTGAGCGTTTGCAGACCCAAAAATAACCTACCAAATCATGCCAAATAACACATAAAACCTAAAATAACAGTAACATATAGTAAAAGCAGGAATGATATGATAAATACACAGCCTATATAAAGTAGAATAACTTTTCCACAATCATTGCCTGAACTGTTCTCCGTAGCGAAAATTTCACACAAGCGCCGTCAGCAAAAACACGGCGCAAGCGCTCTCCAGTAACCTTTAAGCTATGAAGCTGCCAAATCATACCAAATAACGCATAAAAATAAATAGCCTATATAAAGTAGAAATAATGTATGTACAGTGTAGTATCACTTACGGGAATCGGGAAGACATTGAGCACACTGATGATGGTGTGTTAGGCTGAGTTGTCGGAGGTTGGGGTGGTGCAGTGGCCCCCACCCGCCGGGCAGCGAACCGATACCGATCCGCGAAGCATGCAGGGGCGCAGCGGTAGCCGGGAGGCACATAGCACATCTTTAAGAAAAAAGCCAAAATAAACAAGCTAATTAATTAGGTGCCGCCCAGCATGTAAATGTTGGCCCAGATCAGAGGAGATTGCCGATTGCATTGCCTCTGATCTGGGCCGACAATTATGTGCCGGGTGGCACCTAATTAATTAGCATGTTTATTTTGACTTTTTTCTTAAAGATGTGCTGGGTGCCTCCCGGCTACCGCTGCATTCTTCACAGATTGGTGTCTGTCCACGGCCCGGGGGCTGGGGTGGTGGGACACTGGGGTGTCATCTCATAGTCGATCAGGGCAGGCAGGTCATCTTCTGTTATCTCTGCCTGCCTCGATGTCGAAGGTTGAGGTTCGTCGTCTGCTGTGGCTGATGTGGAAGGCTTGCTTGACTGCTGAGCCTCATGCATTTTTCTATTATACAGTTCTTTGTAAGGACTCAAACCATCTTGCAGATATGCCCTAAACCGATGTACCCTTTCAAAATTAAAGTCATACTTTATCATTACTCAATCGGTTTTGATTGTTATCCTTTCCTCTTCCAATTGCATCAGCTCTTCATCTATCAGTTCTTGGTCATGGGATGCCAAAACCTCTTCAACATCATCTTCGTCAACTTCCACAAGCCAAACTCACTTTGTCCTTACTTGGTTCACCACGATCGAAACGCTTAATTATGTCTAGTTTTACGCTAAATGTAACACCCTTACGAGCTCTTTTCGGCTTTTCCGATACCTTAGAACTCACCTCGCTAACAGCTGCTCACAGGCACGTGTTAAAGCAATGCTGGCTAGAATGCCGTTCCGAATCCGGGGGGGGGGGAGCGGCTGCTTGGGGCGCGCATTTTTTTTTATCTCACACTGCTTTTCTTCGTAACAGTGAAAACACCTGTTAGCGAAAACAGGGAATTAATGTAGGTCTTTCGTAACAATGAGGTTTCGTAAAGCAAACGTTCGAAAAGCGGAGGACACCTGTAAAGCTGCAGGAATTATCACTTTGTTCCATTGTGTTTGGTGATGTAACTGCAAGCATGTCCAGCAGAGGGACCATGTTAGCTACTGAGTAAGTTGTGAGACAAGTGGGAGTTCAGTCCCACAGTGTCAATAAATCAGGTATCTTTAGAGTTTTATGGTTGTTATGATAACATTGATATTCACAGTGCATTAAAAAACTGACAGCATTTTCCTGTAGTCCATAAATATGTGGCTGAGCATCGAAGTCCAGAGTTGTTGACAGTGATTCACAGCTCCTCCCACACTGTGTGATTTCACTCCAAGGATATGCTGGTGAATAATTTTTACCGCTTGGGATTTACACATTATTCTCTCTGTAAATTACTCTGCTAATATTATCATTGACTGCAGGTGATATGAATGAGTTTTTTTTATAACATACATTTAATAGCGAATTCTGTGATCTTTAAAAAGAAAGGGATTCTCTCGGCCTCTATCATCATTTGAAGCCAGAATGTCAATTCTGGTTTAGTGGACAATGAAGAAATGCATTGCTCTCCTCACACTGCTGTAACCCAGCATCAATGCCTCCTGCACTGTCACTATTCTTCAGTGCCCCACTCTACTGGAATAGAAAAGAATTAGATTTTTTTATCACTGACATTTGATGAAAAAGTTGTTGTTTTTCAGCAGTAATCCAATACAAAGGCATAAAAATCTTTCAGTTACAAAAATAAATAAAATAAAGAAAAAAAAGGAATAATAAAGTAGTGTTTATTGGATCGTGGTCCATTCAGAAGTCTGGTGGCAAAGTAGAAACTGTTCCTAAATTTTTGGGTGCAGATCTTCAGGCTCCTGCACTTCCTCCCTGATGGTAGTAACAAGATGAGGATGTGTCCCAGATGGTAATGGACGCAATCTTCTTGAAGCATTGCCTCCTGAAGGTGTCCTCGATGTTGGGAAGGTTGTGCCCATGTTGGAGCTGGTTGAGTTATAATCCTCTGTAGCCTCTTGCTGTCCTGTGCATTGATGCCAGGCTGTAAGGAAACCAGTCAGGATGGTCTCCACCGTCCAGCTACAGAAATTTGCAGTTGTCTTTGGTACCATACTAAATCTTCTCACGCTCCCAACAAGGTAGAGCCACTGGTGTGCCTTCTTCGTGATTGCACCAGTGTGTCAGGCCCAGGACAGATCCTCTGAGATATTGATGCCTAGGAACTTAACATTGCTCAGTCTTTCCACCACGGACCCCTCAACAAAGACTGATGTGTGTTCTCCTAGCTTCCCCTTCCTAAGATCCACAAACTGTTCCTTGGTCTTGCTGACATTGAGGGTGAGGTTGTTATTGCAAATCCACTCAACCAGTGATCTATCTCACTCCTGTCAAACTTCCTCATTACCATTTGAGATTCTACCAAAAACACTGAAGTCATCAGTGTGTTTATATGTAGATAGAATACATTTGAACTGTGCTTAGCACACTCAATCTTGAGTGTAGAGAGAGTGGAGCAGTGGGCTGAGCATGCATCCTTGAGGGTTGCCTGTGCTTACAGTTATCAGAGAGGATATGTTATTACTGATCTGACTGTGGTTCTCCCAATAGGAAGTTAATGATCCAGTAGCAGAGAGAGGTTCAAAGGCCCAGGTTTTGAATCTTGGTTATTGAGGGGATGATGGTGTTGAGCGCTGAGTTGTAATCGATAAAACAGGAGTCTGACATACGTCTTGCGATTGTGTATGTGCTCCAAAGCAGAGTAGAGAGCCAGCGAGATTGCATCCACTTGCACTGTCGGCAAATTGCAGTGTGTTCTGGTCCTTGCTCAGGCTGAAGTTACTTTTAGCCATAACCAACCCCTGGAAGCTCTTCATTATGGTAGATGTTGTTGTTATTCCTTTCCTTGCCTTGTGGCGCATCGGGCGGCAATCTTGCTGTTCGTTCAGCATTTTTGTCTGTTTTTCACGAGGCTGAGTTGCTAGCTCGACGCTCGTCCCAGCATGGGTGGAAAGAGTTCAAGGAGCCGGCCAGATTTGAACCTGGAACCACAGGCCTTAAAGTCCAGTGCCAATACCACTACACCACCGGCCAACATGGTAGATGTGAATGTGATGGTTACTGAGGCAGCTCTTCCCAGGCACGGGTATAATTGCTGCTCTTTTGAGGCAGGTGGCAACTTCAGACCACAGCAGCAAGAGTCTGAAGCTGTCCTTGAACGTTCTAGCCGGTAGGACAGCACAGGCTTTCAATCCCTGACTAGAGGCACTACCGGGGCCTAATATCTTATGAGGGTTTAACCTCTTGGACATCAGCCTTTGAGATAGAGATGACAGGATTTTCTTTCCTCGCCCTCTTTTCCCCTTCTTTCCTTCCCCTTCCCTCTTTCTCTCACTTTATCTTTCCTCTCTCTCCCTATTTTCTCTGTTCCTCCCTCCCCCACTCTTTATCTCTCCTTACTCCCATCCCTATCTCTCCCCCCCACAACCTTTCCAGCTCTTCCATCCCCATTATCGAAAGGCTACAGGTCTCATCTACCTTTTCCTCAGGTTGGGTAAATACCCCAAGCAGTTACCTTCCTCAGGTTAAATTAGTTTATTTAAATTTAGATGAATAGTGATATTCTCAGGTATTATAAGGGTCTGACTCTACCTACAAAGAATTGAAATTCCTCACTGTAAAGGGTACAGAGATGTGATTCATGGGTAGATTAAAGTCTATTATGAGAGAAGATGCAAAAAAGTTATTTCGGAAATTATATCATCACCAGGCAGTGATTTCTGACAACCAAACAGTTTTTATTTTATAAAATTAAAATCTTACTTTCTACTGCCACTTATAATGTCAAGAGAAGGTTTATTTGCAAAATTAAGAAAATCGTAAAAGTGCAAAGTCATAACTATTTTAAAAATGCATGGAATATCTTGAGCTTATGACAGATCTCACAATTATCTAGATTTGAAGTCATTAGGATATTCATTAAATGATAAGTTGGTCTTAAAACCCCAAGTTGGCTACAGGCTCATGATTATGTTCACGGTCAAGGAATGATTCAGCCTTAAAGTGAATCTAATAACATTGAGCTGAAAGCATAGGTTTATATTATTTGGCTATTTTCATGGATTGCTTAATATATGTGTTAATATCTCATTTGAGAATTCAACTAATCTGAATGTTATTAGCTAAACACAACTGGCAAATAACGCTCTTACATGAGGTACAGCGAATCCCATATTTTTGAGCGGGATCATTCTTTGTTTAAAAAGTCTCCATGTTATCTGTGGACTAAGCTAATTATTCCTGATCCCATGGATGCATTGCCATTGTTTAATTATGTTTTTGTGGGTTCAGTCAGCTGTTCTTGAACAAAGTCCACATTGTATCGTTATTATTATTGCCATAAACTTGGCTAACTGAATAGCTTCAATGTTTGATTTGTCACATTCCTTAAACAACTATTACAAAGTTTCCCTGATCATGTAATTCCAAAGATTGCGGGTGTTTCTAACCTAATAACATTTTGCTAATCTTTTTAGGCTAAAGTAGATTCATGTGATTTATTTAAACTTCATATCCTCATTATGCATATATTTGCATGCCTCGAGGAAAGTAATTTCACTAATGTTTTTTATACATAAATCCACTGAGGCCACTTTGTTGAAAAGCAGACACCTAATAACATTACAGGTACAATATTACTTCTAATTGTGTTTCTTTTGATTTGAAAATGAACAATGAATACAATAACATAATAATTTGCATTTGTGTTCATCATTTGGGTTAACATAGATTTATTGATGACTCTAATAAAACCACAAGATATTGAAGCTCGCAGATTCTCGAAATCTGAACTTAAAACACAAAAGGCTGGTGATCACAAACCAGATCACTGAGGTATGCAGCAGGATGTTGGGGATCTTTTACCAGGCTGTTGTAGCAAGTGCAGTCTTCTTACTTTATTCTGGGGGAGCAACATTGGTGCTGGTGATGCAAAACAACTAAATAAAGTCATCAAAATGGCAGGATCCGTCCTTGGCCACAACCTGGACACTTTTGAGTTAGTGGTCACTAAACAAATTATTATCCATCATGGACAATCTGGCACCTCCGCTCCATGACCTACTGAATAAGCAGCAGAGCACCTTTTGGAATAGACTCATTCAGCTCCGCTGTCACAAGGATTGTTACAGAAAATACTTTCTACTAAGTGCAATAAGTATGTACAACGGTTCATCTGTGCGACAGAACACACATGATAGTACAATAGTCTCTGCTTTATTTCTCCATACATTATTATTGCACATTAGTGTACATTGGTAAATTATTATTGTGTATATTATTATTCTGTACTTTATTATTTAAGTCTGCACTCTGCTCTGTTTTTAAATGTTGCTGCTGTACCGAAAGAATTTCCCACTCGAGATCAATAAAGTACTTAATATATTAGATTATAAACAACAGAAAAGCTGCAGATGCTGGAAAACAAAGTAACACACACAAAATGCTGGAGGAACTCAGCAGGCCAGGCAGCATCTATGGAAAAGAGTAAACAGTGGACTTTTCAGGCTGGGACCCTTTTCCTAGCCTGCTGAATTCCCCCAGCACTTTGTGTGTATTAAAGGCTGGAGATACTCAGCGGGTCAGCCATCAACTTTGTGGTGAGAAATGGGGTTATTATTTTAGGCATTGGCCTTTTCTTGAAACTGAGAAAGTTGGAGATAAATAAGCTTTAGGTTGTAGATAAATGGGGGAGAGGATGAAAAGGGGTAGATAGACTGGAGACCAGGAGAGTTTAAGCAACACAAGTCATGGTGGAGCAAGGTGACAGAGGATGGGAACAATAATGAGTAACTAAAAAAATAACTTGGATAATCTGAGAATGATCAAAGTAGGAGCAGGAGTTGGCCGCCAAGCACCTTAAGCCCTCACTGCCATTCAGTAAGACGGTGACATTCCCTGTTCCTCATTCACACTTTCATACTCAGTCTCCAGAGCCTCTCATTCCCTTTGTCCAAATCACTGTTGATACCAACTTCAATTGCCCTCAGTAACAGAGCAGCCACTATCTTCCAGAGATCCACAACACTCGGGCAGCCTGGTGGCTGTTGTCACCGTTGTATCACACCTCTAGTGAACTGGGTTTAACCCTGTCCTTAAGCACTGTGGTGCACACTTTCTCCTCATGCTCGCATAATTTTTCCTGGGGTGCTCTGGGTTTTCCTTCACCCCAAAAGAGAACTGGTTGGTAGGTTAACTGGTTGGTAGTACCTTTAGTATAGATGGGTGATAGGAGAATTGGGCTGGAGTGGATGGGCATGTGAGAGGGACCAGGTTACAGAGAAGTAAGTGGGAGAATGAGACTGAGATTGTTCTGAAGACCAGCATAGGGTCAGTGGCCCAAATGGCCTTTTTAATTTTGGGGTGGCGCAATAGCGTAACTGAATTGGATAGCATATCAGTATAACGATATTACAGAGCCAGCAACCAGGTTCAATTCTGCTACCATCTGTAAGAAATTTGTACATTCTCCCCGTGACCATATAGATTTCCTCTAGGTGCTCCACTTTCCTCCCACATTCCAAAGACATTCGAGTAAGTAGGTTAATTAGTCACATTGGTGTATTTGTGCAGCACAGTTTCGTGGGTTGGAAGGGTCTGTCACTGTGCTGCATCTACAAATAAATAAAATGTCATGAGAGGTATGAACGTGTTAAGAAGGTTCCCATTTCACTCACTCCAGGATGAAAGATTTGGCTGACCTTTTATCTGGGAATTATGACTCATTACTAACTCTGGGAATCCCCCCACCATTAAGAATGAATTATTTTAGCAAGTAAAATACTCTCTCAGAATCAATCTGACCACTTCTTATTCTTCTAAACCCCAACGAGTTTTGGTCAGTGGTTTTCAGTCCCTCTTCATAGAACATCACTCTTGAGGGTTGTGGATCTGTGGAATGCTCTGCCTCAGAAGGCAGTGGAGGCCAGTTCTCTAGATTCTTTCAAGAAAGAGTTAGATAGAGCTCTTAAAGATAGCAGAGTCAAGGGATATGGGGAGAAGATAGGAACAGGGTACTGATTGTGGATGATCAGCCATGATCACAGTGAATGGCGGTGCTGGCTTGAAAGGCTGAATGGCCTACTCCTGCACCTATTGTCTATTGAACTAAGAATCAATCTGGTGACCATGCACTGGACTGACTCCAGGATAGATATATCCTGTATTATTTATGGGGTCTGAAACGGTGCACATAACATTGTGCCTGTGCTTGTTCTGTTTTTGTTCCTTGTCTATAGCACTGAAGACTTAAGTTATTTTCCTCAACATCCCTTTCGGTCTTGAATGATGCCCTTAGATCTTCTTCCTCCTTCCTTCCAGCTCATTGCTGGTATAGTACATGGACATCTTGGTCTGCCAGTGACCTTCAAAGAGATGGAAGATACCAGAAAATAGTTCCACTGCACTGAAGAGCTCAGCAGACAATTCCTCCAAATCTAGTCAAGAAGAAAAGGAAATCTTATGAAAGGTTCAAAAAAACTATGTAATGATAGAGGTCTAGAAAATTATAAAGCTAGCAGGAAGGAGCTCAAGAATGCAATTAGGAGAGCCAGAAAGGGTTACGAGAAGGCCTTGGCGAGCAGGATTGAGGAAAACCCCAAGAATTTCTACAAGTATGTGAAGAGCAAGAGGGTAAGACATGAGAGAAAAGAACCAATCAAGTGTGACAGTGGAAATGTGTGTATGGAATCGGAGGAGATAGCATAGGTACTTAATGAGTACTTTGCTTCAGTATTCACTGTGGAAAAGGACCTTGGTGATTGTAGGGATGACTTACAGTGGACTGAAAAGCTTGAGCATATAGACATTAAGAAAGAGGATGTGCTGGAACTTTTGGAAAACATCAAGTTGGATAAGTCACTGGTCCGGATGAGATATATCCCAGGCTACTGTGGGAAGCGAGGGAGGAGATTGCTGAGCCTCTGGCAATGATCTTTGCACCATCAATGGGGACAGGAAAGGTTCCGGAGGATTGGAGAGTTGCAGATGTTGTTTCCTTATTCAAGAAAGGGAGTAGAGATAGCGCAGGAAATTATAGACCAGTGAGTCTTACTTCAGTGGCTGGTAAGTTGATGGAGAACATCCTGAGAGGCTGGAATTATGATCATTTGGAGAGGCATAATAAGATTAGGAATGGTCAACATGGCTTTGTCAAAGGCAAGTCGTGCCTTACGAGACCAATTGAATTTTTTGAGGATGTGACTAAACACTGATGAAGGTAGAGCAATAGATGTAGCATATATGGATTTCAACAAGTATTAATGGTAAGACTCCTGACAGTGTGGAGGATCAGAGGGATCTTGGGGTCTGAGTCCATTGGCCACTCAAAGCTGCTGCGCAGGTTGACTGTGCAGTTAAGAAGTCATACGGTGTTTTGGCCTTCATCAACCGTGGGATTGAGTTCAAGAGCTGAGAGATAGTGTTACAGCTATATAGGACCCCGGTCAGACCTCACTTGGAATACTGTGCTCAGTTCTGGTCACCTCACTACAGGAAGGATGTGGAAACTATAGAAGGAGTTCAGAGGAGATTTACAAGGATGTTGCCTGGATTGGGGAGCATGCCTTATGAGAATAGGTGAAGTGAACTTGGCCTTTTCTCCTTGGAGCAACGGTGGATGAGAGGTGACCAGATAGAGGTGTATAAGATGATGAGAGGCATTGATCGTGTGAATAGTCAGAGGCTTTTTCCCAGGGCTGAAATGACTAACATGGGAGGACACAGTTTTAAGGCGCTTGGAAGTAGGTACAGAGGAGATGTCAGGGGTAAGTTTATTACGCAGAGAGTGGTGAGTGCGTGAATGAGCTGCTGGGGCAGTGGTAGAGGCAGATACAATAGGGTCTTTTAAGAGACTCCTCAATCGGTACATGGAGCTTAGAAAAATAGAGGGGTATGGGTAACCCTCGGTAATTTCTAAAGTAAGTACATGTTCGGCACAGCATTGTGGGCCGAAGGGCCTGTATTGTGCTGTAGGTTTTTCTATGTTTCTGTGTTTCTAGCTATTGCAGGAAACAGTTTAATAGTGAATAGTGCTGCCTCCAGCATATCGAAGTTTTCCAACAGTTGGAGAACCTACTTTCTCCATTCCATTCTCAGCCAATGTTCTTAACCTGCAAGGTTTTAAGAGAATGAAGAATAAAACAATATCTGCCTTTTCTGGATGGAGTTTAGGCTGATTAAATTTACACTGAAGCAGGAGTCTCCAATAGATTCTTAGCACCCTCGTGTACCAAAGGACCATGTTCACTTTGGAAACTTGAAAAAATACTTGCACACAGATACTGACACAATGCAGTAGAGTGTTTTGCAATTAGTTTTTTGTAGTACATGTTTCTACATTGGTTTCTGTTGGTATAGGAATGAATATGTTACTCTTTGGTACTCTGCCAAGCAATAAATTTTGAGGTCCTGCATTCTCCACAGACTCACAATGCTGCATTATGCTTTTATCAGGCCCACTCATCACATGAATCATGCTGTCAGCAAGCAGCTGAGAAGATACTTGGCTGCAAGTAAAACCACCCATCTATTTCAAAGTTCTAAAATACTTGTGCTTGTTTTTCTTCTTTAGTTCATAATATGATTTGAATTCCTCTCCTAAATTAAATCACTCCCAAGTATGCAGTGGATTATTCCTGAAATAAATCCCAAATTGTTTCACTGTGGGTGCCAATCTGGATCAAGTCTTAAAACCTATCTGTGGTTGTTTGCAAGTGATTAAAATCTGATGTTTATTGAATGTGTCTGTCACAGAGTCACAGAGCAAAACAGGTCAGATACAAGCCCTTTGGCTAAATGAGTCCATATCGACCACAGTGCTGACCCAGCTGGCCCCAATTTCTACGTCAGGTCTCCCTAAGCCCCACTCCTCGATGTGTCCATCCAAGTGCGTCTTGAGTGATACAACTGTAAATGAAGAACGTCTGATGCTGGGCCTGTATTCATTGGAATTCAGAAGAATGAGGGGTCACCTGGTTGAAACCAAATGAATGGTGAAAGGCCTTGATAGAGTGGATGTGGAGGGAATGCTTCCTATGGTGGGAGAGTCTAAGACCTGAGGACACGGCCTCAGAATAGAGGGGTGTTCCTTTAGAATGGAGATGAGGAGGATTTTCTTTAGCCAGAGGGTGGTGAATATGTGGAATTCTTTGCCACAGGCAGCTCTGGAGGCCAAATCTTTATGAATATTTAAGGAAGAAGTTGATAGATTTTTGAATGGGCAGGGCATGAAGGGTTATGGGGAGAAGACAGGAGATTGGGGCTGAGAGGAAAATTGGATCAGCCATGATGAAATGGCAGAACAGACTCAGTGGGCCAAATGGCCTAATTCTGCTCCTATATCTTATGGTCTTAACCAGTTCCTCTGGCAGCTCATTCTATATTCTCACCACCCTCTGCCTGAAAAAGTTAATCCTCAGGTCCTTATTTAGTCTTTCCCCTCACACCCTAAAACTATGCACCCTAGTTTTGAACTCCTCTACCCTGGGGAAAAGACTGTTACTGTCCACCTTATCTCATGATTTTAAACATTTCTATAAGGTCGAAATTCCACAGAATCTTATATTCCACAAAAGAAAAAAGTCGAGCCTGGCCAACCTTTTCCTATAATTCAGGCCTTTCGTCCTGGCAACACCCTTCTGAATTTTATCTGCACTCATTCCAGTTTAACCATGTCCTTTCCATGAACAGGGTAGCCAAGTCCTTACACAGTACTCCAAGTGCCGCCTCACCAGCAACTTGTACAACTTCAATATAATGTCCCAATACCTTTACTCAATGCCTGATTGATGAAGGTGATGAGGTGTACTAAATGTCTTCTCACCACCCTGTCTACTGTGATACTGCTTTCAACTAACTATGCACTTGTGCTCCTAAATCTTTTCTGTTCCATCACACTCACACTTGGCCTACCATTCATAGCTTAGGTCCCACCATGGTTTGACTTTACAGAAGGCATCACCTCACACTTTGCTTTGTTAAAATCCATTTGCTGCTCCCTAACTAAACACATTTGCCTTGTAATCAATGATAACCTTCTTTGTGCTTTATTTGCAGAGAATAATAAGAGTTTTGAAATGTCATCTTTTGTGGAGACAAAGGCCCTGGAACAGTTGACAAAATCTCCAGTGGAATTTGTGGAGTATCCTTTCAGAACAATTGTACAGCCAGACTCTATCTTATGTTTCAAAGCACACTCTGTCACCATTGGTCGGAAACCATTCAATGGAATCTGTTCCACAGAGAGATGCGATCTGCAGGGGTTCAAGTTACACTGAGTGGCCACTTTATTAGGTACACCTGTACCCCTGCTCCTTTATGCAAATATTTAATCAACCAATCATGTGGCAGCAACTCAAAGTATAAGTACATGGTCAAGGGATTTAGTTGTTGTCCAGACCAAACATCAGAATGGGGGAGAAATGTGATCTAAGTGACTTAGACTGTGGAATGATTGTTGGTGCCAGATGGGGTGGCTGGAGTATTTCAGGAACGAGATCTTCTGGGATTTTCATGCACAAGTTTCTAGAGCTTGTAGAGAATGGTGTGAAAAACAAAAAAAAATCCAGTAAGTGGTAGGTCTGTGTTCAAAAATGCCTTGTTCATGATAGAGGTCAGAGGAGAATGGCCAGACTGGTTCAATCTGACAGGAAAGTGGCAGTAACTCAAATAACCACATGTTGCAACAGTGGTTTGCAGAAAAGCATCTCTGAATGCACATAACGAACCTTCAAGTGGATGAACTGCAGCATCAGCAGAGGACCACAATGGGTTCCTAGATGTACCTAATAAAGTGGCCAGTGAGTGTATAATCATAGAATCAAAAGTACTAAGCCATTTAAAATAAATACTTTGATGTTGATTTTAAAATTGCACAAAGGAACACTGAGTACACATGTTAATGGTCCAAAAGTAAACAACCTGATTTCAATCCAAATGATGTGTATCAGGCACATTCAGGGTATTTAATTGAGTGTTGCAAAGTAGTCCAATATTACAAACAACAGAAAATCTGCAGATGCTGGAAAAACAAGCAACAGGCAGCAAATGCTGGAGGAACTCAGCAGGCCAGGCAGTATCTATGGGTATAAGTACAATCTACGTTTCGGGCCAAGACCCTTGGGCAGAACTGGAGAAAAAAAAGATGAGGCGTATATTTTTACTGAGTTCCTCCAGCATTTTGTGTGTGTTGCTTAGTCTAGCATTAATAAGTTTTGCTGTGTAATTTTCTCAGCAAAGCCATCTCATGAAATGATATTTTAGAGAAGGAGCAGACATTCATGGAAAAATAAAAGTCCAACAAAACCTTCACATTGAATTTTAGTGTGTTTCTGGTTATATGTAGTAATCTTATTCTGAATTGAAATCTCGCCTTTTGCCGTGACCGGTGGCTTACACCCTGATCTTCAAGAAAATGGGTTACAAAGTTTATGTGTATAGTGGTGTTTGTGTGCACTGTACAATAGAATTTCATCTGAGAAAAAATGCACAAGGATTGCAAATTGCACACACAAACGAAAGCCGGCTTTCACAAAAATCGGGTCCCCAAGGTCCTCCCCACCATCACAGCTCCAAACTCCCAGCCTATGTCCAACTCCCACAATGAGCATAGGTGAGAACAATGACCTAACTTACTGTTCTCACCTCTGTCTTCTCCTCCACCCCCCTCACAGCCCCACCCCGAATGAGCTGTGATTTACACAACCAACACTGCCTTGCAATCCTCCACTTGCTCCACAATGGCAGGACAAGCTAAATGAGGCAATCTTGCAAGATAAATACACAAGGCACCTCGGACCTTGCCTGCAATGTAATTTCACAGAGGGAGCCTTGACTGCAAAAGCTGCCTTAGCCAGCCTCACCTTACCAGTTCTGCACTTCGTTCTGAGCCCAGATGAATTGGTTGAAATCAGACTGTACTTCCTGACTATGACCACTGTGTGGAGCTGTGCTTCAACTGACACTGACAACAATAACCATACCTGATTCAAATTGCTAACTTTAGTTACTCATTGGTAGTTATAATCCAGTAAGTTCATACAGAGATTCCTCAGATGCTGGAAATCTTCAGGAACACACACAAAATGCTGGAGCAACTCAATAGGTCAGACAGCATGTATGAAGGGAGATAAACAATCAATGTTTCAGTCCGAGATGCTTCAACAGGGTCTCAGTCAGGGTTTTATGTATGCAGGGCTTGGAATGCTTCTTGAAGAAGATTTTCCATTTGGAAGATCATTCCTAGTGCTTCTGTGGGAAAATAGCAGGATCAGCTACGTGCTGGTGGTATCAGAATTAGATACTTTACCTTTTATGTTAAGACATTTTCTCAAAAGAATTCCCAAAATAGCACATGTTACAAGCAGAAACCGCTGGAGATACGAAGGCATACGGAGTAAAAAGTAAGTGGAGAGAACTTGGGACATAGATCATTCCGGAACCCAATTGAATATTATAATCCTCCTCCTGTGCAAAAACCAGTCAGAATTTCACTTAGATCTCCACATAGTGATGACATTTGTAATATTGTTTAGACTTTCATCTACATGTCTTTCATTTTCTGTTCACTCTTCCTGAGTAAATACTCTGCAGATACAACAAGCGGCAGCTTAGTCGCATTTATCCCAAGGGAACCCGGGTGGATTCCTCCAACTACATGCCTCAGGTGTTCTGGAATGCCGGCTGTCACTTGGTGGCTCTGAACTTCCAGACTGTCGGTGAGTATGACGAGTGTATCAACTTCTATTAGGGCTTCCGACAAGAGGGATCCTGCACGGCTTGTTTCCCTGCACTGGCAACTAGAAGGTCACACACTCGAGACAGTGAGTTACTTGTTTCAGACCAACAGCAATTTATCACAGAGGGATCTTTAAAATCCAGCAAGCTGTGAGTGCAAAGTACTGAGAACATTCACGGCTGAATTGGACAGATGTTGGTGTCTAAGAATAATTGAGGTTTATGAATGTGAAAGAAATGGAGCCATGAACTTATTGCAGAGCAGGCTGAAGGAGCCATGTGGCCTGCTACTTCATGTGGCTCCATGTAGTACCTGGTAGAAGGTTCAGTGTTAACAATAATGAAGACATTTAGCAGAAGTAAAGGGCAGGACCTCCTGGGTTGTGATCACAGATTGCGACCCATGCCACATACTAGTGAGACTGGAAATAGGAAGATTATACAGTTTAACACGTGACTAATGAGTTGGTGTAGGAGGGAGGGCTTCAGGGAAGGTCGCATCATACAAAGTAGACAGTGGCTCCTGAATTAGAGGAGGTCTAAAATCCTTGTGGAAAGGTTTGCTAGTGCTGCACAGTGGGGGGAGGGGGGGGCAGGGAGAGTTAAAACAGAGTTGCAGGGGGATGGGGACCAGTGTGCCAGACATATAGTGGAGAGGTTGTTGAGACAGATATTATTAAGATCTCAGGCAAAGTCAGGAATCGAAAGGTTGAGCATGGTACGCCTAATGTCCTGAGCTGTGTATATTTCAATGCAAGAAATATTGTTAGGAAAGGCAAATGAGCTCAGGGCATGGATCAACATATGGAATTATGATATCGTAGGCACTAATGAGTCTTGATTGAGTCTTCAATGTTCCGGGGCTCTGTTGTTTTAGATGTAACAGAGCAGAAGGGATTAAAGGAGAAGGGGTGACATTACCAGTCAAGGGAAAGGCCAATTCTTGATGGTATCAGAAAGGTTCTGGCAAGTGTGGTTTGGGACAGACTTTTTTTTGACACAGAAACATTTTTTTTCTAAGCTCCATGTACCTATCTAAGAGTCTCTTCAAAGACCCTATTGTATCCACCTCTACCACCGTTGCTGGCAGTGCATTTCACACACTGTGTGAAAAATATACCTCATCTTCTGTCGCTCCAAGGAGAAAAGGCCAAGTTCACTCAACCTAGTCTCATAAGGCCTGCTCTCCAATCCAGGCAACATCCCTGTAAATCTCTACACTCCCTCTACAGAATCCACATCCTTCCTGTAGTGAGGTGACTAGGACTGAACACAGTACTCCAAGTGGGGTCTAACTAAGGTCTTATATAGCTGCAACATTACCTCACAGCTCTTGAACTCAATCCCACGGTTGATGAAGGCCAACACACCACATGCCTTCTTAATAACACTGTCAACCTGTGCAGCAGCTTTGAGTGTCCTTTGGACACAGATCTCAAGATCTTGCTAATCCTTCACACTGCCAAGAGTCTTACCATTAATATTATATTCTGTTTTCATATTTGACTGACCGAAGTGAACCACTTCACACTTATCTGGGTTGAAGCCCATCTGCCACTTCTCAGCCCAGTTCTGCATCCTATCAATGTCCCGCTGTAACCTCTGACAATCCTCCAGACTCTCCATAGCACCCCCAACTGTTGTGTCATCAGCATACTTACTAATCCACACTTCTACTTCCTCATTCAGGTCATTTATAAAAATCACAAAGAGGAGGGGTCCCAGAACAGATCCCTGTGGAACATCACTGGTCACTGCCCTACATGCAAAATATGAACCATCTACAACCACCCTTTGCCTTCTGTGGGCAAGCCAATTCTTGATACACATAGCAAGCTATCCTTGGATCCCATGCCTCATTAATTTCTGAATGAGCCTCTCATGGGGAACCTTATCAAATACTTTATTGAAATCCATATTAGATTAGATTATGAGGATACGCAGTCCTCTTTTATTGTCATTTAGTAATGCATGCATTAAGAAATGATACAATGTTCCTCCGGTGTGATATCACAGAAACTCAGGACAGGCCAAGACTGAAAAACTAACAAAAACCACATAATTATAACGTATAGTTACAACAGTGCAACAATACCATAACTTGATGAAGAACAGGCCATGGGCACAGTAAAAGAGTTCAAAGTCCCTCGAAAGTCACACATCTCACACAGACAGGAGAAGGAAGAAAACTCTCCCTGCCATGCCTGACCACAGTCCAACTCTGAGTCCTCCGAAAACTTCGAGCTCCGATCAGCCCTCTGACACCGAGTACCGAGCACCATCTCTGCCGAATGCTTCGACCCCAGCCTCGGTCGCCAGCAGCAGGCAAAGCCGGGGATTTTGGGGCCTTCCCTCCAGAGATTCTCGATCGCACAGTAGCAGTGGCAGCGAACTGGGCATTTCTTCAGAAATTTCTCCAGATGTTCCTCTGTGCCTTCTCACGTGTCTCCATCAAATCAGAATTGTGCACGGCATCCTACTTACAAATACGATATCATTTCACCGGAGAGCTGCGTCGCACTGCAATCTTCTCCTCCCCCCTCCAGTGCTACATCCAGTGCTCTACCTTCATCAATGTGTTTTGTTACATCCTCAAGTAATTAAATCAGGTTCGTAAGGCATGACCTGCCCTTACCAAAGCCATGCTGACTATCCCTAATCAGATTATATCTCTCCAACTGCTCATAAATCCTGCCTTTCAGGATCTTCTCCAACATCTTGCCCACCACTGAAGTAAGACTCACTGGTCTGTAATATCCTGGGTTATCTCTACTCCCTTTCTTGAACAAGGAAGCAACGTTTGCAACCTTTCTATCCTCTGGTACCTCTCCCATCCCTATTGGTGATGCAAAGATCAGCACCAGAGGCTCAGCAATCTTCTCCCTCGCTTCCACAGTAGCCTGGAGTACATCTTGTCCGGTCCCCACAACTTATCTAACTTAATACCTTTCAAAAGCTCCAGCACATCCTCTTTCTTAATGTCTATACACTCAAGCATGTCAGTCTGTTGTAAGTCATCCCCACAATTGCCAAGCTCCTTTTCACTGGTGAATACCGAAACAAGGTATTCATCAAGTACCTCCACTACCTCCTCTTGACTAGATTTTCTACATCCTTTGTACACCATGATTCTTTCACCTTTCCGTGCCTCAATGGAACATACCTATGCAGAACGCCATGCAATGTTCCTTGAACATTTGCCACATTTCTGCCATGCATTTCCCTGAGAATAGCTGCTCCCAATTTATGTTCCCAAGTTCCTGATTCCTGACTAATAGCATCATATTTAGAACATAGAACATAAAATAGTACAGCACAGTACAGGCCCTTCGGCCCACAATATTTCCCCCTATTCCCATTAAATGTTTTCACAAATTGTCTGCTCCTATCCCTCTCCAGTACTATGGTAAAGGAGTTAGAGTTGTGATCACTACATCCAAAATGCTCTCCCACCGAGAGACCTGACTCCTGACCAGGTTCATTTCCCAATACTAGATCAAGTACAGCCTCTCCTCTAGTTGGCTCATCTACATATTGCATCAGGAAACCTTCCTGAACACACCCAACAAACTCCACCCCATCTAAACCCCTTGCTCTTAAGGAGATGCCATTCAATATTAGGAAAATTAAAACAATCCATCACGACAACCCTGTTATTATTGCACCGTTCCAGAATCTGCCTCCCAATCTGCTCCTGGATGTCTGTGTTACTACTGGGGTGGGGAGGGGCCTATTAAAAACACCCAGTAGAGTTATTGTCCCCCTCCTGTTTCTAACTTCCACCCACAATGACTCAGTAGACAATCCTTTTGAAGCATCTAAAGCCCAGCACAATCAGCAGCCATTCCTGCTCCTGAGTCATCCAAGTCTCTGTAATGGTCACAACATCATAGTTCATGTATTGATCCATGCTCTAAGTTACATCCACCTTGCTTATGATATTCCTTGCATTAAGATAGACACATCTCGAGCCATCTGGCTGAGTGCTTCTTTGCTCTATCATCTGCCTATCCTTCCTCATAAACTCCCTACAAGCTGTCACGACTTGTGCGCCAATTACCCCATCCTCTGCCTCTTCACTTCGGTTCCTACCACCCTGCAAATCTAGTTTAAACCCTCCCCAACAGCGTCAGCAAACCTTCCTCCCACGATATTGGTTCCCCTCCAGTTCAGGTACAGCCCGTCCCACTTGTACAGATCACCCCTTCCCCAGGAAAGGTTCCAATGATCCAAGAACTTGAAACCCTGTCCCCTGCACCATCTCCTGAGCCAGACTGTTTTCTGGCAAGGTGTACTTGGTAAGTGGGAGACCTTCAAAAGTGAAATTTTGAGAGTACAAGACTTGTTTGTGCCTGTCGGAATCAAGGTTAAAGATAACAGGTTCAGGGAGCCTTGGTTTTCAAGAGATATTGAAGTCCTGGTTAAGGAAAAAAGAAGGTGCATAGCAGGTAGAGACAGGTAGGAGCAAATGAAGTACTTATGGAGTTAAGAAGTACTTATGGAAGAGAACACTTAAGAAAGAGCTCAGGAGGGCTAAAAGAAGACAAGAGATTGCCCTAGCAGAAAAGGTGAAGGAGAATCCTAAGGGATCCTACAGAAATGTTAAGAAAAGGATTGTAAGGGATAGAATTGGTCCTCTGGAAGATCAGAATGGTAATCCATGTGTAGAGCCAAAAGAGATGGGGAAGATCTTAAATAGATTTCTTGCATCGGTATTAACTGAGGAGATGGACACAGAGTCTATAGAAGTCAGACAAAGCAGCATCAACTTCATGGACCCTGTACAGATTACAGAGGAGGAGGTGTTTGCTCTCCTGAGGCAAATTAGGATGGATAAATCCACAGGGCCTGACAAGGTGTTCCCTCAGACCCTGCAGGAGGCAAGTGTAGAAATTGCTGGGCCCCAGCAGGGATACTTGAATCATCCTTTGCAACATGTGAGGTACTGGAGGACTGGATGATAGCTAATATTGTTCTGCTGTTTAAAATTAAACCAGGAAATTATAGACTGGAGAACCTGACATCAGTTGCCGGAAGGTTGTTGGAAGATATTCTAAGGGACTAGAGTCTTTGGATAGACAAGGTCTGATTAGGGATAGTCAGCATGACTTTCTGCGTGGTAGGTCACATCTAACCAATCTTACAGAGGTTTTTGAGGAAATTACCAGGAGAGTTGATGAAAACAAGGTAGTGGAGGTTGTCTACATGGACTTTAGTAAGGCATTTGACAAGGTCCTGCATGGGAAGTTAGTCAAGAAGGTTCAGTTGCTTGGCATTCAGGATGGGGAGTAAATAGGATTAAACATTGGCTTCACAGAAGAAGCCAGCGAGTGGTAGTAGATGGTTGCCACTCTGACTGGAGGCCTGTGACTCGTGAAGTGCCGCAGGGATCGATGCTGGGTCCTTTGTTGTTTGTCATCTATATCAATGGTGTGTTTAACTGAATCAGCAAATTTGAGGATAAAACCAAGATTGGAGTGTAGTGGACAGCAAGGAAGACTATCAGAGCTTGCAGCGGGTTCTGGACCAACTCGAACAATGGCTGAAAAATGGCAGGTTGGATTTAATGCAGACAGTGCGTGGTGTTGCACTTCGATAGGACCAACCAGGATAGGTCTTACATGGTTAACGGTAGGACACTGAGGAATGCTGTAGAATGAAGGGATCTGGGAATACAGGTACATAATTCATTGAAAGAGGTGTCACAAGTAGATAGGGTCGTAGAAACATAGAAGCATAGAAAACCAACAATACAATACAGGCCCTTCGGTCCACAAAGCTGTGCTGAAAATGTCCTTACCTTAGAAATTACCTCGGATTACCCATAACCCTCTATTTTTCTAAGCTCCATGTACCTATCCAGAAGTCTCTTAAAAGACCCTATTGTATCTGCCTCCACCACTGTTGCCGGCAGCCCATTCCACGTACTCACCACTCTCTGCGTAAAAAAACTTACCCCTGACATCTCCTCTGTACCTCCTTCCAAGCACCTTAAAACTATGCTCTCTCATGCTAGAGGAGGAAAAAGCCTCTGACTATCCACACAATCAATGCCTCTCATCATCGTATACATCCCTATCAGGTCACCACTCATCCTCCATCGCTCCAAGGGAAAAGGCAGAGTTCACTCAATCTATTCTCATAAGGTATGCTCCCCAATCCAGGCAACATTCTTGTAAATCTCCTCTGCACCCTTTCTATGGTTTCCACATCCTTCCTGTGGTGAGGCGACCAGAATTGAGCACAGTACTCCAAGTGGGGTCTGACCAGGGTTCTATGTAGCTGTAACATTACCTCTCAGCTCTTAAACTCAATCCCATGATTGATGAAGGCCAATGCACCGTATGCCTTCTTAACCACAGAGTCAACCTGCGTAGCAGCTTTGAGTGTCCTATGAACTCAGACCCCAAGATCCCTCTGATCCTCCACTCTGCCAAGAGTCTTACCATTAATACTATACTCTGTCGTCATATTTGACCCACCTCACACTTAGCTGGGTTGAACTCCATCTGCCACTTCTCAACACAGTTTTGCATCCTATCATCCTACCAATAAAGAAATCTTTTGGCTCATTGGCCTTCATAAATCAAAGTATTCAGTACAGGAGATGGGATGTTACATTGAAGTTGTAAAAGACATTGATTAGGCTTAATTTGGAGTATTGTGTGCAGTTTTGGTCAGCTACCTACAGGAAAGATGTAAATACGGTTGAAAGAAAATTTACAAGTATGTTGCTGGGACTGGCAGACCAGAGTTATACGGAAAGATTGAATAGCTTAGGATTTTATTCCTTGGAACGTAGAAGGTTGAGGGAAGAATTGAAAATTATGAGGGTATAGATAGGGTAAATGCAAATAGTGTTTTTCCACTGAAGTTGGATGCGACAACTAGAGGTCATGGGTTAAGGGTGAAAGGTGAAAAGTTTAAGGAGAACATGAGGGGAAACTTCATTCAGAGGATCAGGAGAGCATGGAATAAGCTGCCAGCACAAGTGGTTCATACAAGCTTGATTTCAACTTTTAAGAGAAGTCTGGGTAGGTACACGGATGGTAGGGGTATAGAGGACTATAGTACCAGTGCAGGATGATTGGAGTAGGCAGGTTAATTTGTTTGGCACAGCCTAGATGGGCAAAAGGCTTTTCTAATACTCAGTGACTCCAGTGATGTGCTTTAGAAATGAAACAACAGAGATGGAGTCGTTTCTGAGGCTGGAAATCAATAAAAGGTAAAAACAGATGGTAAGAGTTTCCATTGATAATTAAGATAAGGACAGAATGATGATCCTACAGGAAGTGAGTCTCGGGAATTACAAATGGTAAATAAAGAGATTACAGATGAATTAAACTGGTACGTTGTCCTCATCCTTATTACAGAGGGAATAGGTAACATCCCAGAAATTGTTATAAATTGTGCACAGGGAACTTAAGAAAAGAACAGCATTGTAATAAATTGTTGCTGATGTCCTCTGGTCATAATGGAACTGGCTGGTGAGCTAATTGATGTACTGGCTTTAATTTGCAAAAATCATCAGATTTGGAGTAGGTTCCATTAGATTGAAAAATAGACAATTTAAATCCTTTATTTTAAAATGCTGACAGAAAGCAGGAAACTAATGGCCAATTGGCTTAACATTCGTATTGGGAAAATACTTGAAAATGTTCATGGAGAAGTGTCAAAACAGGGAAGGCAACATGACTCTGTGAAAGAGAAGTTGTAGAATGGCTGCAGCACAGTGGAAAGTCATTTGGCCCATTGCATCCACTCTGGCCCTCCCTCTTATGCCATGAACTTCAACATTGTGGATAAGCCTGCCAAGAGCCTTCCTGCAGTCTGTATACACCACATCAACTGTCCGCAGCCTCATCAAGACATTTGGTCGAATTTGTTAAACATGATTTGTATATCACTGCTGGATTGCCTTCGCTATTCATTTTTCTGCAGGTGACGATTGATCACACCCCAGACTGATGTTTCACAGAGCTACCGTGGTGGAGCCAGCTTCAGTGACGGAGTTGCACAAAAGGGGGACGGGCAATTCATTATAATTGTACTGGTTGAAAGAAGGATATAACCAATTAGCTCTAACACTGCTATTTTTCCCTGTATGTTGTAAATATTCTTTTTAGGGAATCGGAGTTCACCATCATTGGATTCACACGGCGTGTCAGCAGATCCTTCAGCTCCTCACGTTCATGCCAACGCCATTCCCATTTAGGCCAATTCTTACACTGATTTATTTTTATTTTCCCACATTTCTCATCAACGCCCCTCTGATTCTACCACTCACCTGCCCACGAGGGGTGATTAACAGTGATCCGACCGACCTGCACACCTTTGGGATGTGAGAGGGAACTGGAGCGTGCAGGGGAAGTCCAGGAAACAATGGGGGAAATGTACAAATACCACTGTGTGTCACGTTTGAATGCAGCTGACTGAAGCTGAAACTGTGCTGCCCCATTCTTTCAGGCAATTGATTCCACACAAACCATGTTGTTTTATGGTGACCACGGTTAAGCTCATCAGAGGAGGCCTTAGTGCTGCAAGATGATTAGAAGCAGGATGGTCTATTCCTTTCTTTCTTTTTCAATCTTTTTATTAATTTCATAGAATGAAAACATAACATAATAATAATACAAATAGTAGGAGATACATTGTTACACTCAAAATAAGTAATTGTAAGACCAAATAGTATAAATTGACAAAGCTCCCAATCGTGTAGGATAATAATGAATAATACAAAGCAAAAAAAAACTGAAGAAAAATCATGAAAAAAAAATAGAAAAAAAAAACAAACCTCATCCCAAAAAAAAACTAAACTAAACAGAATTAGTCAACTAAACTAAAAGACTTGGGCAATTCTAACAACTTAAAAATGGGAAAGAAGAAAATCTTAGTGTCAACGACTCCCTTCCTCTCAACCAACATTACAGAGAAGTAAAATAAGTTTGGAAATGGTCAAATTACATCAAATGAAAATGCTGAATGAATGGCCTCTGTTTTTTCAAATTTAATGGAAGGGTCATAAACCACACTTCTAATTTTTTCCAAATTCAAACACACCATAGTTTGTGAAAACCAATGAAATACAGTAGGAGGGTTAATCTCTTTCCAATTCAGCAAAATGGATCTTCTAGCCATTAAAGTAAGAAATGCAATCATCCTACGTGCTGAAGAGGTTAAATGATTTTAATCGATCATTGGTAATCCAAAGATAGCAGTAATGGGATGAGGTTGTAGATCTATATTCAAAACCGTTGAAATAATGTCAGGTCTATTTCTGAATGTTACTGATTTGCCATCTTTGTGAAGTGTGCTACACACACAGGCGCGCACGCGCACACACACACACACACACACACACACACACGCATGCAGTGAGAACTGTTGTTTGATGATATCAAAACCATCAAGACCACCACGTGGTGGTTATTTAGGCTGTTTCTTCTGGAAATTGACCCAGTGAAACACTACCTTCAGAAGAAGAATGGAAAAAATGATAGGGTCATAATAATTTTAGATATGATATTAATAATGGGATCTGGATAAGTGCACAACAGTAGCACTGAGACAAAAGCTCAGCCATGGGATACCAGAGCAGGCATGATGGGCTGAATGGTCTATTGTTGGTTCTATTTTATGTTCTTATAACTTGATTATACTTTTTTCTGTCATAACAACAATTTAATGGGTCACAACTCCTACAATGACAAAAGTCCAAAGCTAAGTTTTCTTTCGCTTTTTAAAAACTTTTTGCATTGAATAGCATACCACGCACATGCAGAAGGGGAAAATCATAAAGTTATTAAGTGTCAATGGATTTTTTTATCCTGAATGATTTATGCAGACCTGCCTATGCAACTGAACATGGGGATGTTTGAACACAATGGGAAGAGTGGCTTCCGCCTAAAGCCGGAATTCATGAGACGAACAGACAAGCACTTCGATCCTTTTACTGAGACAACAGTTGACGGGATCGTGGCCAACACCCTGTCGGTGAAGGTGCGGAACTCTAATCTCTGACTGTGATTTATAAAGGTGTTTTTAATGTTAATGTAAACGTAATTAACATTTGACAAGTGGCATATAGGTGCCAGCAAAATGCTGGTCCATTTTACACATATAAGATCTGTAGGTGGACAGACTGCTGAATCACAGACTTGATCTTGCTCTGCCCATCTGTACACTCTGTGTATCCGAGTACAACTGTTTATTTTATGAATCTAAACTTCATTCTGCAATTATACTGCCATTAATTCTACCAATCTGTCTTGAAATCGTTCGTAGATTTACGTTAGTATGGGTTTTACTCCAGTTTAGCTTAATCGTATAAATGTGAGCTAACAAACATTCTGATTAATTAACCCTAAAGTTTTTCAACACCTGTTAGTACCTTTTCCTCAAAGCATGGGGAGAGTTATTTGAAACAATCACTAAACGAGTCTCTTGTAATTTGTGCCTTCTGTTTGCACATGAGAAGGAAGCAAATCTTGAGAGGATGAAATCTTGACCCAAGTAGAGGTGGTGCATTTTGGGAAGTTGAATAGGGTAGGATATAAATGGTAGAACTCTAAGGAAGGTTAATGAACAGAAGGACTTAAGGGTTCAAGTCCATAGTTCCCGAAAGTGTCAACGAGGATAGATAGGATGGTGAATAAGGAGCATGACACACTTGCCTTCATGGGCTGCAACTTGAAATGTAAGAGTTTGGAAGTCGTGTTGCAAATTAACAACACACTGGTTTCACTATACTTGGAGTACAGTGTGCAGTCCGGTCGTCACACTATAGGAAGAAATGATTGTGCTGCAGAGAGTACAGAGGAGATTTGTTAGGATGTTGTCAAGATTGGAGACACTGGTTATGGGAAGTAGTGGGACTTAGTTTCCCTGGATGAAAAAAGATGAGGTAACTTGATATAGGTATATAAATTATAAGAGGTATTGGTCGGATAGACAGTAAGGGTCTTCTTCCCATGGCTAGGATATCATAAGTAAGAAGGCTTAAGAATAAAGTGAAAGGAAGGAGTTTTAAAGGAGATTTGAGGAGAAAGTGTTTTTTACACAAAGAGTGGTTGATATGTGGAATTCTTTACCAGATAAGGTGGTATACTCAGATACAATCGCTATGTTCATGAGACATTAGACAGACACTTAAATTGGCAAAGCATAGAAAGATACTGACTGAATGCAGGCAAATGGGATGAATGCAGATGGGTAAAAATTCGGTCTAGCTATGGTGGGCCAAAGGGCCTGAACTTTGTTGTACAATTGTGACTCGATGATTCTTTAAGGCCAGCCCTACCACTGCACACAAAGAAGCTGACGCCCGCCTGAAATCCTCTTCCACCCACTCTTCACTGATTTTGAGATCTTACACATTTTTTCCCTTTCCAGGGCACATATCTATTCAATACGTTGACCTCATGACCCAATCCAACAGACAGCCAAAGACCATCTTTTCTTCACAGATTCTAATCTGATTCCATGCGTCATATTTTCCACCATGGAAAATTGCAAAGCTCATTCCATTGCCTTGAGCCTCAGCTTCTTAAAAGAGTGGCACCGTCATTGGCGCTTGCCTCCTGCCTCCAACTAGCACCCTCATTATAGGGTTCACTGGGAATGTTTTAAGCTGTTAACTGCTTATTATGACATTGCTGTATGTGCAAGCCAGCATTGTCCAAATCTACTGCCATGTTTCTTTGACAGAACTGACTAAAAAAGTCTTCAATTAGGAATAAGGCCCTAGGGTTCTAAAAGGTACTCTAGAAATGCTCATCTTTTTATTCGTGGCAATAATTTCCTGCTTAAAGTAACTGACAGTGAGAAGCAGCATTCTTTTTCTTTGTTTGGCTTGTAGTGTCGTAGTGTTTATGTTAACTGAGATATTTGAAGCCCTCCTAAAGTTAATCCCTTTGGTCATTCAGCTAAGCCTCAAGTCTACCTGTTTGATGTATTTTTTTACAGGTTATCTCTGGTCAGTTTCTTTCTGATAAGAAAGTTGGGACTTATGTGGAGATTGATATGTTTGGTTTACCTGTGGACACAAGACGAAAAGCTTTCAAAACAAAAACTTCACAAAATGCAGTGAATCCAGTCTGGGAAGATGACCCTATTGTGTTTAAAAAGGTTTGTACTTTAGCATCCAAGGCAAGTAAGTTTTACAGTCTTTTTCTTTGTGATCAGAGACAAAAGCAGAATTCATCAACCCAAGGCATATACACCTCCACGTTCAATATCTGACTCATTGCGTGTGAAGTAATTCAGCCCTTACATATCAGTGGATCATTGTAGCAATCCTTGTAGCATACCACAGTTACAATATGGGCTATTAGGAAATGGAGGGGATTCAAGAATAATATGAAGCCAATAAACTGAATGATTGTAATAAGTGGCAGGAACTTGCAGACCTATTTTAATATTTACCTTGGCTATGGTGCCATCATTTCTGAGTACATTTGAGGGAATTATGTTACTTGTGTAATTTCTCATTGTTCATTTCCATTTCCAGAACATGTACACACACACATACATGCACACTACGTGTTCTATACGTTCTGATGCTGCACAATTAGCAAATGCAGCCAGAGACAAGTACTTACTCTTTCGGTTTTATGAAAAAAGTCTTGTTCCTGAGCAACACCAACGCTATGAAGGCAGGAAGGTCACATTTTATTTTCTCCTGCCCAGTTGCAGGGTTCGATACTGCTTTACTTTTAGTCAACCACAAAGCTTGATGGTTTGAACATGGCAGGAATTGAAGTCTGGCTTGTACAGTAAGTGCACCTCATAGGCAGACATTTGAATGCATTGCCAGCAGAGCCTTCTGAGAATTACACAGTAGGTTAGAGGACTTGTTGGATCATGAAAATCAGGTGGAAGGTTTTGGGAATGGTATTGAATGAGAGAAAAGCCTCTAAGTGCTGTATATATCATTTCTGGGTTGTAATCAGAGTTATTTTCCTGCAGCTTCACAACCCCAATTCCTCCCTAATATAAAGGAATATGAAGGAATTTCTACTGAGAAAGACTGGTACCAGGTTTTAGAATGGAAGCAAAAAATGTCTGTAATCTAAAACAAACATCCAGTTATACAAAATAAGTATAAATTAATCTAGAAGATGCAGGCCAAAAAGCAAATAATTTAAATTCCTGATAGCTTTTTATAAACATCTTCCCATGTACTGGCGATATTACAGACATAACTGGTTGGGGGAAGATTTCTAAAAACTTGTGTTTCTGGAATTTGTGATACGAGGAGCCCAAGCACTGAAGATCCAAACACAGACTCGCAATGCACATCATACTCATAATGGTCAATCACTTGAGCTTGGTTGTTTTGGGTTTGCACTTTAGCCCCAGTCATCCACCGTGCTAATTTCTTGGAATTGTTTAATTGGCGGAAGTCAGGTATCTGAAACAGAAACAGTGTGAAGGCAATAATCATGGAGGAAAAAAAAACAGAATTAACCTTTCATCGGAACTTACCCTATGATCTTGTGAGGAGTTTCATACCTTCCTGCTTCTGTTTTACATTAGTTCTGTCTGTCCTCCATAGACCAGAGAAGGACGCAGCACTTTGTCAAAGTTAATTCAGTGACTTGATTGAGAGTTCAATTGCACAAGAGCTGTGCAGGCATTTGTTTCAGGTTGTTGAGCCAGAACATAGCTGACCAATTGACTCGACTTCAATTAATTTGTGTGCCAATGTCTGTAACTCTTTATTCCCAAAACTGTCTTGGCTGTTTTACTGTCTTTCACACCCCATGAACTTGAAATCATCCAAAAGTCGGTGTCCAAGATTGAACTTGCACCATATCCCATCCACCCTATCAGCTTGTTCTCATGGCTTTGCATCTCCATTAGCTGTCAATTAAATAATGCCCAGATTTTAAGATTCTTATCATTATTTCAAAGTAGTCAATGTCCTCTTCCCCTTTGTTCTGTCTGTGATCTCCCAAACCCCCTTCGAGATCTCTTCACTCCCCTCCTTACACCTGCTATTTTAAATGCAGTCCTTGCAGCTGTGTTGTCCCTGAACTGCTCCGGTAAATGAAACGCTCCCGCATTCATAGCCTTTGTTGCTGCACAACTGGAATTGGGTGCAGCTCAAAAAAGTTTACGGAATGCGAATGATTTTCTTTGTTGTACTGCTTTTCATTATACACCAATTAATAAATAAAATGAAAAGTATGTGATTTTCATTCAAAATGTTCATAGTATTCATTAAAAAAACATTTAAAGTGCTCCACAGTTTTCAGGCTGTGTAAAAACATCCTGCTCAGAGCAATGTGGTCTGCGCAGACGTAAAAAAAAATTGGAGGGGATGTTGCCATAAATTCAGCAATTCCTTCACCAGCCCTTGGTAGTTCCTGGTTCCTTTTCCTTCTTCTTTCAGAACTATCCAAAATATTTGTTGCCTCTCCAGAAATCTCCCGTGTGCCTCAGTGTCAATTTTTCATTTAATAGTGCCTTTTGATACTTGCTTGCTTTTATAAAAGATTTGTGGGATCATACAGGATCATGATAAAAGACTACAGGCAGCAGGGTAGCAGAGTGGTTAGCGTAATATGCTTACAGCTCCAGCGACCCAGGATCAATTCCGCCTCTGTCTCCAAGGCGATTATATCTTCTTCCTGTAACTACATGGATTTCCTCCAGTTGCTCTGGTTTCCTCCCACATTCCCCAGATGAAGGGGCTAGCAGGTTAGATTATCACATGGGTGTAATTGGATGGTGCCAACTCGTTGAGCTGGGAGAGCCTGTCAATGTGCTGTATTGCTAAATAAATCAAAATACAGCCTTTTCCTCCCACTTTGTCCATGATGGCTATGTGCACTAATCCTATTTGCCCGTGTTAGGCCCACATCCCTCTCTGCCTTTCCAAATACCCATCCAGATGGCTTTTAAATATTGTTATTGTATCTGCCCTTACCACCTCCTCTAGTAGCTCCCTCCAGGTAAACACCACCACCCTCTGTGTGAAAAGCTTACCCTTCAGACTTCTTTTAAATTTCACTGGTCTCACCTTCAACTAGACCCTGCTAGTTCTCAACACCCCAGCATGGGCAAAAAAAAAAGAAACTCTGTCTATATCACTCACAATTTTATAAACCTCACTGCATCACCTGGTGCCACAGAGACCTGCTGCTGTGGAATTGTTTGCTAATTATCATGCATGTGTTTAATTTCTTTAACAGGTTATTTAATACTTCTGTTAAAAATGGAAGCTGGATAATTATTCAGTGGGCAGTAAGACTGCTACCCATTGTCCACTCCTGCCCTTTACCCTCTCACCCCGTCTTAATTTGTGTAATTAATTCAGCGCAGCACAGTGGTGCAGAGAGTAGAGCCGCCACTGCCTCACTGTCAGTGGTAGAAGCTAGAATGTGAGAGGGTCACTTGACTGAAATTGGTTCTGTGAACTTCCAGGCTCCTTAGGAGAAGTAGCTGTTTCTCAGGGAATCGTATTTGGACATTTCCAGCAAAGCTTCTCTCCTTCATCTGTCTGTTTGCAGACACATTCTCTTGATGGAAGTCCCCTTCCGCTTAGTCTCTTGCTCCTTCTGTTCTTCAAGCCCTGCCTCATTGCCCCTGGGCTCCACGCTTCCTTCCTGCTCTTCCTCTTCAGTTTGCAGGATTGTGCAGCAAGTAGTACACGATGACAAGGTCTCCGCATTTGCTGGGCACCCACTGAAAATGCCTGGCAGTGCGTACTGCTTAAAGGTAAACAGCTCGTATGTCCTCCCCACGGCTGTGGCATTCACCTTGTGGAAATTCATGGCCTCTTTAGAAAACGAGGTGTAATGGTGTGAATATTGAGGGATAAATTAGAATATAGTCCAATGTGCTTTTGGAAATATTTTTAACAAAAAACACCAAACTTTTATAAATTTGATTTGACATAGTTTCAGATATCTTATTAATTTACAATGCTGTCCTGACATGTGTTTTTACTTCCTCAGGTTGTGCTGCCATCATTATCTTCCTTGAGAATTGCTGTCTATGAAGAAGGAGGTAAATTTATAGGGCACAGAATACTGCCCGTACAAGCTATTCGTCCAGGTAAGAACAGTGCACGTTTCCATTCCTGTGTTTATTGCTAACTTCTGTGATCATCCATACTGTTGGTGATGTGAAGGATCAGAGGGATTTTGGGGTCCGAGTTCGTAAGACATTCAAAGCTGCTGTGCAGGTTGACTGTGTGGTTAAGAAGGCATACGGTGTATTGGCCTTCATCAACAGTGGGATTGAGTTCAAGAGCCGAGAGGTAATGTTGCAGCTATATAGGACCCTGGTCAGGCCCCACTTGGAGTACTGTGCCCAGTTCTGGTCACCTCACTACAAGAAGGATGTGAAAACCATAGAAAGGGTGCAGAGGAGATTTACAAGGGTGTTACCTGAATTGGGGAGCGTGCCTTATGAGAATAGGTTGAGTGAACTTGGCCTTTTCTCCTTGGAGCGACGGAGGATAAGAGGTGATCTGATAGAGGTGTATAAGATAGTGAGGGACATTGATCATATAGATTGTCAGAGGCTTTTTCCCAGGGATGAAATGGCTAACACGAGAGGGCACAGTTTTAAAGTGCTTGGAAGTAGGTACAATGGAGATGTCAGGGCTAAGTTTTTATGCAGAGGGTGATGAGTGTGTGGAACAGGCTGCCGGCAATGATGGTGAAGGCTAATATGAGAGGGTCTTTTAAGAGACGCCCGTATAGGTACATGGAGCTTAGAAAAATAAAGGGGTATGGGTAACCCTAGGTAATTTCTAAAGTAAGTACATGTTCAGCACAGCATCGTGGGCCGAAGGGCCTGTATTGTGCTGTAGGTTTTCTATGTTTCTATGTTTCTTCTGCTACCAGTTTACCAATTCCTCTCTGTGATGCTGGGTGTCTGAAATGTTTTAGGTTACCGCTATATCTGCCTGAGGAATGAACGGAATGTGCCACTGATGCTCCCTGCAATCTTTGTCTATATTGAGGTTAAAGATTATGTCCCTGATACCTTTGCAGGTAAAAGCAAGCAGCTTTATTCTTTGATTCAGCTGAATCTAGTGATGAATAAACCTAACAACATTGTTGCTGATCAAAATAAGATCTAATTTATATTTTTAATTACAATTAATATGAAGGTATTTTAAAATATGTTGCCATCCACTTAGAAGTTTTTTTTTATTCAATTGTAGTTCTATAAACTTCTCGCCTCTTACCCAGGCTTCTATAACTCTTGCAAACTTTTATGGTTCAATTTCGTTTACTGTTACAGATGTGATTGAAGCCCTGTCTAATCCAATTCGGTATGTGAATCTGATGGAACAGAGAGCTCAGCAGCTTGTGGCTCTAACTTTAGAGGATGAGGAAGAAGAAAAGAAAGATGTAAGGAACACTTTCATCTTGTTTAACAAAGGGTAAAGGGTAAGGGTAGCAGCTACCAATGACTTGAATTTTAACCGGGGGATGAGTTCTCTGCAGTTGTATGGGTACCTCATGTTGTCAGATCAATGGATTTCGGTAATATTAAGAGAAGATTAATGCAGGAATCCTTAAGTGTGGCCAGCAGCCTTGTAGACTTGGAGATCCATCAACTGGAAACCTCCGTCATAGGACAGATGCTTGTGAGAGTGGAGTAACGTATTGGAAAGGAGATCATGAGAAGGTTGAGGGGAGGGTGGATGGTGTGACCGAGGCAGGCTTAATCAAAGAGCATTCTTTGGCTCAGGGGAGCATTGCCGTTGCAGAAGAGACCTGATTATGGAGGAATGCAATTTGCACAGAGATTGGAGAGTCCAGTAACCATCAGGGGTCTTGACAGTTGGGCGGGGATTTGATGCTGTTAAGGGGGGAGGAGTTAGTGTCTGGGGGGTGTCCAGTGATGGTCAAAGAAGTGGATGGTGGTCAGGAAGCAGTTACTGCAAAATGATTGATAGTGGTTGGGGAAATGGCTACAGTTATGGGGTCAGACAGAATAAAGGGTGAGTTGAGTAGACTTAGTGAGACAAGATTTTCATAGCCCCTGTGAAATGAAGCAAGATGGTTGTGTGCTGAATCTTGCATCTGAGTAGATTTCGGTGCAATATAATTGATATTTGGAACTGAAGGCAATTGAGTAAGTGAACAGGTGGATGGGCTGCTGGAGGATGGGATCTGTTTATAATTGGATGTCACAAGCAGAGGATGGGATATTTCAGAGTGTAACAGCACAAACACCCATCACATGTTTATCTCTATAACATCTTAACAAAGGAGTTAAAGTACATTTTAACTGGCTAACACCGCTGTGAAAATGATGAAGGGATTTTGGAGCAATGCAATTGTGCTTTTTTCCCTGATATGCCAAGTTGTAATATCAATGGTTTAGTATCTGCATCAAGTTCCTTTTTTCATTGCAGTACAGACAAAATAAATTTGTTGTTTAAGCAATATTCCTCATCTCTGGCTTTTACACCCTCTTTCAAAGAACATGTCATTTATATTTGCATTCAGCACACCAGACCTCCGGAAGAAGGAATACCGGTCTGTTGCTAATTAATGCATCAAGTTGAGAGCTGCAGGGGATGTATCATTAAAAAAAAGGATTGGTACTTCTAAATATGTTTGAATTTTACAAGAAACATGTCAAGCAAAGGAAAGCTTTCATAACTGGCTGAATTGAATTCAACATCAGGTCTCAGAGGCATAAATGTTCCTTCCCAGTCATTGTGCCAGCCAGGACCAACATCCTCACTTCAGACTCATAATTGCTGTTTAGGATCATATTTTCATGAGACATTTACTGACATGAATAAGACCAGTGAAGCAAGTTCAGTTAATTGCCTTTTGAAATTCTCTCTCTTCTATTGGAAGGGGACTATAAATTGAAGCAGTTAGTAGTTGGCAAGCTTGCACAAACACTAAGGTGACAATTCATTTTCATGCAGAGTCATTCTGGAAGGTCCATTAATCATCTGAAGATGGTTTAATTTCTACAGCGCAAGTCTGCTCCTCGGAAAGTGCCTGAAGTGCCAGTCAGAAAATCTAGTTTTTGTGCAACGTTCTGGACCATGACCAACCAATTGCATCCGTAGTGCAGTTGGGACTCTGTGTACATTGTGTGATGAGGATTCTTGGAAAGAGAAGGTGACCGTGACTTAAAGGGATCGTCAAAGTATGAGGACACATGAAGATGTGTACAGGAGATGGCAATTGTTTTGTTATTATCACACGTACAAAAGGCACAGTGAAAAACTTTGTTTTGCATGCCATGTTGACAGATAATTTCAAACATAAGTATATTGATCTAGTATATCACAGAATATAGCAAAAAAAATTACAGTGGAATGCAGTGCAGGTAGTTAAACAAACTGCAAAGCCCATGACAAGCTAGACTGGCTCTTTATCAAGCAAGAAGAAAGTGCAAGATGCTTATATCACTGGGATAAAAGATGTCTTACAGTCTAGTCATGTGTACTCTATTAGATGTTGCAATTTGTGTACAATTTGTAAAAACTGGTGATGTTAATGAGACTCCAACATTGTAAGTCCTAGATTTATCTGAGATGTCACGTTCCTGCTGCAACTTCAATACTGTGGAGTACTGGCCAGAGCTATAGTAACTCTGCCATTGCTGGTCATAGTGGTGATGCTATTTTTAGGTGTAATTGGCAGTTGTAGCTAAGCAGAAAAAAAAATGGAACCCTGGCCAACACTTAAAGGGGAGGTGGCTGACGGCTGAAAATGTTAGTGGAAGTCATCCACATCTTGGTCACCAGACTGTAAGATCAACAGTGGCATGGCCTGAGTCCATGTTTAAACTGTGTTTGAGATATCGAGATGGTCAATGAACTAGGGGAACAGAAACACCTGCCAGTTGGGTTGCTGGAATCCATCAGTTGGGAAGAAATGAAAGCCACAAATAAAGGCCCAACCCGGATCCAGTGTAGAACTTAATAACCTTGCAAAAGCGCTCAAGGTCAGTTTTCCTCTGCCCAAACTGCATTGCTAGCATCAGTGCATGGCTCAAAGCAAGGACCACTGGCTACCAACCACCAGCCAGCTCTATCCAGCAGGTCATAATCTTGCTATGTTCCTTCACAACATCTACCACTAGTAGGACGGATCACATGATGACTCCACTCACGATGTTTTAATTGCTGGTGTGGTGCTGAGTAAAGATTAAGCATACTATATAAATGTCATGCATAGCTACCTTTGATTGTGTTACGTTGACTGCCTTCACAGGGCAAGTGAGTAAGCCTGTGTGCCATTGTTCTCAAGCCATTCAGTTGGAGAATCAGGACTCTTATTTCTTATTACTGCTTAAAATGTAGCTCAATGCTCAATTATCATTAATAATCATAATAAGCAAATAAGCAGCAGCCTCTCCAGAGTTTCTAATCAATAGGTAGCTTTTGCTAGAGCTACAGTACAGTGCAATTCCAGTTTGAAGGGCCTGAGCATCTTCTATAGAATTGAACACAAAGATCTAGACTTGCACTCCGGTACAGCAGTATGGGCAATGAGTGCACTGTCTCAAGTCTCCTCCTTTGGATAGGGTAGTGATCAGAGTCCTTGTCCTCTCCTGGGGCAGATGCAAAATAGCACATGAAACTATTTCAAATTATCGTAGTGGAGTTTTCCTGTTCAAAATTTAACTTCCTCAATAGTACAAATATTCTGCATGGGTGAGCTTGATGTGTGCAAATTGGTTGCTGTAGCCTTTAGTGTGGCAGTGCTGCAGAAGTGCTGTATACACTGTAACACACTTAGGGGCTTCAGAGTCTGTGAAAGGCAATGTGTCATTGCAACTCGTTTTGTTAAATTTACCTATTATTTGAGGAGGTTTAGCTGCGCCTGCTTTTGTAGTTGTATCCATAGACCAGTGAGGTATGTTAAAAAGCCTCTTGAAGATGATTTGTGATAGGTGATTGGCTAGAAGGACTACTTCTGGTGGTTGCCAGGAAACATGACTCAATAGCTCTAATGATAACTGAAGAATTTTGGTGACTCAGAGCTTTTGAAAAGAGACTGGAAAAACACTTCAGAATTCCCCCATTTTGATAAAGGCCATGCATGCAATGCCAGGGGATGATGAGATGCCTCAAACAATGACCACCATTAAATTGGATCAGAACCAGGGTGACAACCAGCATCCAGCAGGCAGATCAGCTCTTGGAATTGTGAGTATCCCAGCCTATTCTATGGTGTGTGGGGAGTCTGTTGCTTTTGAAAATCTGTATTCATTGAATAATTGTTTTGATCCGCTACTTAACATATAGAAGTCTGTTTTCCTGCTGACCTTTCAAGCACTGTGACATGGTTGGTGACTTGCTATGTACGTTTATGCCAAACTGGATGTGAAACGTTTTATTCACCTGTCCATGAAGCAGGCCACAAAGTGGCGTGACAAGCAGTGTTGTGTTCCAAACACCAATTCCAGAAGGCTGGTTTGGATTGGCAGTTCCTCCAAGATTGCTCTTGGTCACCAGGACATTACTGATGGAGCACTTAAAGCAAAAAAAAACTCACTGTTTTTACATTAACATTAGTGATAACATAAAAGGCTGTCTGACTGATGGACTGAAATCATCCCATTTTGTAATGAAGAGTCTGGATTTCAATTAGTTAGGGGAGAATAAGACAGTGTGACAGTGGACATTCAGGTTAAGGTTAATGGAATCTGGGGATAGGTGACTAGATGGAGCTGGTAATGTTATACAGCCAAGGTTGACTGTTCTGATGAAGGGTCTCAACTTGAAATGTTGACTGTTTCTGTCCACTGATTTTGCCTGACCTACAGCATTTTGTCTGTTGCTCCAGATTCCAGCATCTGCAGGTCCTGATAGAAGGTCTTGACCTGAAATGCGGACAGCTCAGTCACCCCACCGATGCTGCCTGACCCACTGAATCCCTTCAGCAATTTGTTTGTTCCCAGCCACTATATAAATGTGAAGCTTGTAGTACTCTGTGCAAATGTGATACAACCAATGAGCTTACGTACATACACAGCTGTTTTACCAAATAGCAAACTTCACTCATTGAAACGTGTTGGTTTGAAGTCCAGGTCTGGCTGATCAGATAATGAGGTGTGGTCTCAGGGTTTTTCCACACCAGACGGGTTCTGAGGTAGCGCCGTGCAGCGCAGACAGATAACTTTCAGGCCACTGCAAACAGCGAACAGGTGCCATGTGCTCCTTCCACTGTTTTCTTTTAGAATTATTCCCTTTTGAAATATGTATCCAGTTCTTCTATGGAAGTTGCTGTTTTATAGGCTTCCCTCATCCTCTCAGGCAGGGTGTTGCCAACTAATGACTCACAGCAACTTTTTAATATAAATCATATTGTAATTTTAAAATGCTTCTCTGAGCTCATCTAACTATTGCTAGGATGCCAGAAGACCCTCTGAAAACCTTACCACAGTCTTTCCATGCATGCCTGTTTGTAGGTCCTTCCTGTACTGTTTGGTTCAATGGTGGGTACAATACAATTCCTCTTCATAACACACTCCTTACATCTGAAGATACTGGGATCTCAGATATAAATCTCAGATCTGGGTTCAAGTTAAAAACTGTAATTTTTTTTGGCGGCGTTATGAAACTGTAACTGTTCCATGGCATTTTATCACAGGGTAAAGTAGCCACTGCTTATTTTTATAACACCACCAGTGAAAGTGTATGAGGCCTGGTATCGCTGAGGAAAATAAATCAGATAAAAAGCAGAATATCAAACCATCTCATGGGTAAAGCCACAACATCTTAACTCTGTTTCCCAATTCCCACTCCCAAAAAAAAACATTAATTTTGGAGAATGTTTTCAAATTGTTCAGGCAGTAAAAGCTGATGCCAATCTGAAATTGATTTACTTGAACTGCAGAAAGCATTTAAAGGGTTTAAATGCTGTCCTAATTAAAGATAACTTTATATATTCAATCATCAACTATTATTTCATTTCCAAGTTAAGTTGCAGATGTCAGCAATATCTCCTTTGTTCCAGAACATTAAGTTTGTTAAAAAGAATCAGGGTAGGTATCAGGGAGAAGAGCATAGCATGGACAGCAATGTAATGTTCGTGAGCTGACCTTTTCTCTTCTGCAAGTATATAAAATGGCTTTGCTGTTAATCTCTGATAAATATACAATTAATCATTCTGCCATGCATCATAAAATGACAGATTTATCTGAGCTGTTTCTGTCTATGAAATTTAATCAGAAGTCCCAGCACTGAAGGACTAGATAATAGTTTGCAGGAGCTTTATTTTATTTCTTGCTCATCGCCTGTAATTACCATCGAGGAGCATGGGGAAAGCTGCCTGAAGAACAAGTCCAAACACACAGGACCACTCAGTCAGGCGCCATGGTAACTGGTCATCAGAGTTTAGCCATCACAGGAACTGTGCTGCCGATAGAGAGCCGGCAAATTTTTTTTCCCAAGGACGGTGGAATGTGTGGATGTAGTTGAGCTATTGTAGATTTGGCAACACGTCCAGCTTTCAGCTGTCGCCAGTGTAAAGCTACCAAAAGAAGCAGTGAAGGAGAGATTTACAGGATATAGAATATTGAAGCATGTTTCAAAAACTTGGATATCACACCCGCACTTACAGGTTTTGCAGCAGGACAGGGGTGCCATATCACCCTGAACTATGCAGACAGCTTTATTTGAGATGAATCTTACCAACTTGTTTTTTCCCATGGGCAAAACATTACCACTGAGCATTGTGTCATCTGGCATTATAGTAATGATCATTTTGTGTTTCGAGCTTCTGCCAGTTTGGGGTGATTTTCCAGAATCCTGCAGGTTTTTCCTAAACCAAAGTGAAATGGACTTGTTTTCAAGCAGTGGATGTTTTTAGTATGATTGGTGGATGCCTTTGTTCTGAAAGATAGGTAACCTTCTACATCTTTCCCCCAGGCTGAACCTGGTGACGTTCCTACAGAACCTAATGCTGACCCGAAGCCTGCTCCAGCAGAGAACGGTGTGAGTCCCACGCCTGGTCTGACATCCAAACCCCCCCCACAAGCCACCCAGATTCAGCCAGCCCCGGGTAAGTATTTAATGGATTTTTACATTTGAAAACCACAAGGAAGTGAGCCTTTACCAACAATTTATGATGCACCTATTAATCAAAAGTCTCTTTTCATGTATTAGCCGCAGTCAAAGCAACTGGCAAAGCAGAAGATCTTGTTCAAAGTGTCTTGTCAGGTAAGTTATTAAAATTTTGTGTGGCATTTAAAAAGTTTCATCCCACAATCCTCCTGATAAAGTAAGAAAAGGAAATTAGAGGCAGAATAACAAACCGAATACTTACTGAGTGCATATTGAAATTCATGGTGGAAATGTTCTAAATGAATTAAGAATTGTATGTATTCAAACTAACATATTTACAAATCGAACAGTGCAGATTCAACAAAAAGGTTTACATGCTGTATGAGAAAGTAATCAGCACCAGACATATGGCAGATAAAAAGGCGATTTAACAAACATGCATGTGGAAAGCCGCCAAATCTACATATGGTATATGATAATGGTATTATATAAATGGACATTTTCCCTCTGATTAAAAAAAAGATACAATCTTTTTAGTTGTGGGCAAAAAGAGACAGATTATGTGTCAGTTCTGTGACAATGAAGTTGTACACCGGTGGCCCACTCACCCAGTTTATTGAGTTATTTATTTTAAAATGAATAAGAAAAGGTTTTTCTATCAACTATAGGCATTTCAAGTAAAAAATGTGATACGTAAAAAGTTTACTTAATGATTATGGATCCATCTTCAAAATATTATCACCTGTGTATGTATATTGAGGCAGAAAATTGTAGAGCTATTTTAATGCATCCAAAGGCACTGTTTTATTGTGTTGACAGATGTGTTAATTCACTTGGCATCTCTGTTAAAATACTCCAAGGGATCTTAATGGAAAGTCGCTTGTCACTCCATATCTTTTCAAGGTTCTAGATTTTTTTTAAATACCCAAGAATAGGAAGACAGATGGAGTCATGGAGTGATACAGCACCAAAGCGTTCCCTTTGCCCCATCAAGAATGCACTAACCATTAACCACCCATTTTATATTCACCCTGTATTAATCTTTTTTTTTATTCTCCCTACGTTCTCTTCCTCTCCCCCAAAATTCCACCAGTCACCCATATACCATGAGCAATTTACCTACCAATTAACCTACAAATCTTCGCATCTTTAGGATGTGGGGAGAAACCCAAGCACCCAGAGGAAACTCATGCAATCACTGGGCGATCATACAAACTCCATGCAGACAGGCTGGGGATGTCAGGATTGAACCTGAATCTCCGGAGCTGTGAAGGTACAGGTGGACTAGCTGTGCCCGCTGAAGCACTGTGAGATTAGAAGGCAAAATAATTTTCTGTTGTCAGTATAAATTGTGCATGTTTAATTCACATCCATTCTGCAAAATGCTCAAAGCAGTATGCACAATGTTGAATCAGTTTTGAGAGAAGAGTATTCACAAATAAATATTGCGTGCATAGAGGTTTAGAAAATCTATAAAGGCAAAGTTAAAGCACATGCGAACTGCGATCACTATATATCTTTAATCTGTTGACATTTTGCACAGTGATGGCAAGAATACAGTTCAATGAATAACTTCCTGTGCAAGACTTCAAAGGACATGTTTAAGTTAGTAACTTCAAAATGCTACTTCAGTGAATGCAAATATGTATGATTTTTTTCTTCATCATAAGAATGATTTGGGACAGAAGAAGCTCATCTTAACGCCTACTGTGCTTTGAGAGAGTTGCCCAATTAATCATACAATCCTGCTCTTTCTAATTGGACCTGCAAAGAATCTCACTTTCATGTGTTCACGCACTCCAAGTAAATCTCATTATTACAAAGCTCTCTCCAGGGATGCAATGTGGTGATTGGTTTATTCAGCAAACTGAGAATTTGCACTAATGCACTTAATAGAGGTGGAAAGCATTTAACATGATAAAATGGTTTTGTGTAAATCTCTGCAGAAGTGGAAGCCCAGACCGTGGAAGAGTTGAGACAACAGAAGGCATTTGTGAAACTTCAAAAGAAACATTACAAAGAAATGAAGGAGTTGGTGAAGAAACACCACAAGAAAACCACTGACTTAATTAAAGAACACACTGCAAGATCCAGTGAATTTCAGAATGACTATTTAAGGCGCAGGGTAGTTCTGGAAAAATCTGCAAAGAGAGATAACAAGAAAAGGTAAGTGAACTATACTGAAACGCTTTTGAGAGCTCCTGCAGTGGAGCCATGTGGGATTTTAAAATATCTTATCCAGCCCCTCCTTCCACAACAATAGTCAAGCACTGAGGCACTTACAAGTTTAAGTTAAAATAATTCTGTGGTCTTGTATTATAGTTTATCAAATGCTTTGCATTTGTGTCTGAGAGTTCATGCAGCTTACAGTGACGGTGAAGAGCTGTGCAATTTGCAATCAATTACCCTTCACTCGGAAAGTTCAGGAATAAAAGTACGGGAAAAGTCCTGTGTGGCAAGTGGATTGCTGTTCAGCATCAATAATCAGCAGTGTAACCAGAGCAGATGAGTTATGCACGTCAGGCTGGCATTCTAAATATAGGGAAATGTCTTGACTGATTCACATTTAAAGTCAACAATCTCTAAAAACTGTGATAACCCTCATGACACTACAGTTGAGGTTCATTATAAGCCAATAAAATAACACACCATTGCAAGTTCATGATGAGTTTTACATGATGAAACTACTGAAGCAGGAACATTATATTTCTAACAGCTTGCATAGGCAGCATCCGTCATAAGGAATCTGCACCACCAGGACATGCTCTCTTCACACTTTAACTGTCGGGCAGGAGGTACAGAAGCCTGAAGGCACACACTCAGTGATTCAGGAACAGCTTCTTCCCCTCTGCCATCCGATTCCTAAATGGACATTGAATCCCATGAATACTACCTTACTACTTTTCTATTTCTATTTCTTTGCATTACTTATTTTAACTTAATTATTTAATAGCCATATATAAATATATACTTAATGTAACTCAGTTTTTTCTCTGTATTTATTTATCATCTATTTCATTGTACTGCTGCCGTAAAGTTGACTTATGCTGGTCATATTAAATCTGATTCTGATAATAAAGGATGGCAAGATATTTACTTTAATTCCAGGTACTTCCAATGAGTCACTGCTTGCGTTGTTAAAACCGATTTCACTCCACTATTCTCTCAGAAACAAACTGTCAATCTATTGGCATTTAGATTATATGGTATCCTGTATTACATCTGCTGAAATGCAACAAGAATAAAATTCTGTTAAGAGCCATATTGCAGTGCCATTAAATGAGTTCCTAACCAACCCATTAACATTTCTTTTCAAGAAAAATAGCCTAATTGCAGTGCAAATTGTAACTTTAAGATCTGCAAGGAATAGATTTTGAATGTTTGGGTGCAGTAGAAACATAGAAAACCTATAGCACAATATACGCCCTTCAGCACACAATCCTGTGCTGGACATGTACTTACTTTAGAAATTACCTAGGATTACCCATAGCCCTCTATTTTTCTAAGCTCCATGTTCCTATCCAGGAGTCTCTTAAAAGACCCTATTGTATCCGCCTCCACCACAGTTGCTGGCAGCCCATTCCACGCACTCACCATTCCCTGCGTAAAAAGACTTATCCCTGACATCTCCTTTGTACCTAATTCCGAGCACCTTAAAACTGTGCCCTCTCATGTTAGTCATTTAGCCCTGGGGAAAAAGCCTCTGACTATCCACACAATCAATGCCTCTCATCATCTTATACACCTCGATCAGGTCACCTCTCATCCTCCTCCACTCCAAGGAGAAAAGGCCGAGTTCACTCAACCTATTCTCATACTCCCAAAAACCGGGCAACATCCTTGTAAATCTCCTCTGCACCCTTTCTATAGTTTCCACATCCTTGCTGTAGTGAGGTGACCTGAACTGAGCGCAGTTCTCCTAGTGGGGTCTGACCAGGGTCCTATATAGCTGTAACATTACCTCTCGGAACTTAAACTCAATCCCATGGTTGATGAAGGATAATGCACCGTATGCCTTCTTAACCACAGAGTCAACCTGCGCAGCAGCTTTGAGTGTCCTATGGACTCAGACCCCAAGATCCCTCTAATCCTGCACACTACCAAAAGTCTTACCATTAATACTATCTTCTGCCATCATATTTGACCTATCAAAATGAACCACCTCACACATATATGGGTTGAACTCCATCTGCCACTTCTTAGCCCAGTTTTGCATCCTATCAATGTCCCACTGTAACCTCTGACAGCCCTCCACATTATCCACAACACCCCCAACCTTTATATCATCAGCAAATTTATTCACCCATCCCTCCACTTCCTCCTTTATAAAAATCACGAAGAGAAGAGGTCCCAGAACAGATCCCTGAGGCACACCACTGGTCACTTACCTCCATGCAGAATATGACCTGTCTACAACCACTCTTTGCCTTCTGTGGGCAAACCAATTCTGGATCAACAAAGCAACGTCTCCTTGGATCCCATGCCTCCTTACTTTCTCAATAAGCCTTGCATGGGGTACCTTATCAAATGCCTTGCTGAAATCCATATGCACTACATCTACTGCTCTAGCTTCATCAATGTGTTTAGTCACATCCTCAAAAAATTCAATCAGGCTTGTAAGGCACAACCTGTCTTTGACAAAGCCATGCTGACTATTCCTAATCATATTATGCCTCTCCAAATGTTTATAAATCCTGCCTCTCAGGATCTTTTCCATCAACTTACCAACCATTGAAGTAAGACTCACTGGTCTATAATTTCCTGGGCTACCTCTACTCCATTTCTTGAATAAGGAAACAACATCTGCAACCCTCCAATCCTCCGGACCTCTCCCATCCCCATTGATGAAGCAAAGATGGTTGCCAGAGGCTCAGCAATCTCCTCCCTCGCCTCCCACAGTAGCCTGGGGTACATCTCATCCAGTCTCAGAGACTTGGCCAACTTGTCCTTTCCAAAAGTTCCAGCACATCTTCTTTCTTAATGTCTACATGCTCAAGCTTTTCAATCCGCTGTAAGTCATCCCTACAATCACCAAGGTCATTTTTCCATAGTGAACACTGAAGCAATGTATTCATTAAGTCTCTCTGCTATCTCCTCTGGTTCCATACACACTTTTCCACTGTCACACTTGATTGGTCCTATTCTCTCAAATCTTATCCTCTTGCTGTTCACAAACTTGTTGAATACCTTGGGATTTTCCTTAATCCTGCTCGCCAAGGCCTTCTCATGGCCCCTTCTGGCTCTCCTCCTTTCATTCTTAAGGTCCTTCCTGCAAGCCTTATAATCTTCTAGATCTCTATCATTACTGAGTTTTTAGAAGCTTTTCTTCTTGACTAGATTTTCAACAGCCTTTATACAACAAGGTTCCTGTACCCTACCATCTTTCCCGTCTCATTGGAAGGTACCTATGCAGAACGCCACGCAAATATCCCCTGAACATTTGCCACATCTTGTCCGTATGTTTCCCTGAGAACATCTGTTCCCAATTTATGCTTCCAAGTTCCTGCCTGATAGCTCCATATTTCCCCTTATTCCAATTAAACACTTGCCTAACCTGTTTGTTCTTATCCCTCTCCAATGCCATGGTAAAGGAGATAGAATTGTGATGACTATCTCCAAAATGCTCTCCCACTGAGAGACCTGACCCCTGACCAGGTTCATTTCCCTATACACCTTATCCTCGTTATATGCGGGGGATACGTTCCTGGAAGTTGACGCATAATGTGAAATCGCATAATGTGAATAATTATTTAAATGGCGAAAATAGGGATGCATTCCAGAGGGCTTCCTAAATATGTTTTATCTGTAATTTATTCACATTTTCATACCAATATGAAACAAAAGCAGTACTACAAGACAAGTACTATAGACTGGCAAATGACACTTAAAGGGTTGACGGTGGATATGCGATGGCAAGCATTTAAAGATCGCATGGATGAACTACAACAATTGTTCATCCCAGTTTGGCAAAAGAATAAATCAAGGAAGATAGTGCACCCGTGGCTAACAAGGGAAATTACGGATAGTATCCATTCCAAAGAAGAAGCATACAAATTAGCCAGAAAAATTGGCTCACCTGAGGACTGGGAGAAATTCAGAGTCCAGCAGAGGAGGACAAAGGGCTTAATTAGGAAGGGGAAAAAAGATTATGAGAAAAAACTGGCAGGGAACATAAAAACTGACTGTAAAAGCTGTTATAGATATGTGAAAAGAAAAGGTTGGTTAAGACAAATGTAGGTCCCCTACAGACAGAAACAGGTGAATTGGTTATGGGGAGCAAGGACATGGCAGACCAATTGAATAACTACTTTGGTTCTGTCTTCACTAAGGAGGACATAAATAATCTTCCGGAAATAGTAGGGGACAGGGGGTCCAGTGAGATGGAGGAACTGAGGGAAATACATGTTAGTAGGGATGTGGTGTTAGGTAAATTGAAGGGATTAAAGGCAGATAAATCCCCAGGGCCAGATGGTCTGCATCCCAGAGTGCTTAAGGAAGTAGCCCAAGAAATAGTGGATGCATCAGTGATAACTTTTCAAAATTCTTTAGATTCGGACTAGTTCCTGAGGATTGGAGGGTGGCTAATGTAACCCCACTTTTTAAAAAAGGAGGGAGAGAGAAACCGGGGAATTATAGACGGGTTAGCCTAGCATCAGTGGTGGGGAAAATGCTAGAGTCAGTTATCAAAGATGTGATAACAGCACATTTGGAAAGCAGCGAAATCATTGGACAAAGTCAGCGTGGATTTGTGAAAGGAAAATTACAAATCATGTCTGACGAATCTCATAGAATTTTTTGAGGATGTAACTGGTAGAGTAGATAGGGGAGAACCAGTGGATGTGGTGTATTTGGATTTTCAAAAGGCTTTTGACAAGGTCCCACACAGGAGATTAGTGTGCAAACTTAAAGCACACGGTATTGGGGTAAGGTATTGATGTGGATAGAGAATTGTTTGGCAGACAGGAAGCAAAGAGTGGGAATAAACGGAACCTTTTCAGAATGGCAGGCAGTGACTAGTGGGGTACCGCAAGGCTCAGTGCTGGGACCCCAGTTGTTCACAATATAAATGACTTAGATGAGGGAATTAAATGCAGCATCTCCAAGTTTGCGGACGACACGAAGCTGGGTGGCAGTGTTAGCTGTGAGGAGGATGCTAAGAGGATGCAGGGTGACTTGGATAGGTTAGGTGAGTGGGCAAATTCGTTGGAATTTAGAAGATTGAGGGGGTATCTTATTGAAACATATAAAATCCTAAAGGGATTGGACAGGCTAGATGCAGGAAGATTGTTCCCGATGTTGGGGAAGTCCAGAACGAGGGGTCACAGTTTGAGGATAAAGGGGAAGCCTTTTAGGACCGAGATTAGGAAAAACTTCTTCACACAGAGAGTGGTGAATCTGTGGAATTCCCTGCCACAGGAAACAGTTGAGGCCAGTTCATTGGCTATATTTAAGAGGGAGTTAGATATGGCCCTTGTGGCTAAAGGGACCAGGGGGTATGGAGGGAAGGCTGGTACAGGGTTCTGAGTTGGATGATCAGCCATGATCATACTGAATGGCGGTGCAGGCTCGAAGGGCCGAATGACCTACTCCTGCACCTATTTTCTATGTTTCTACAACATTTGTATTATATTTCATCAATTTAAGGTAATATTCAATGTAATAAATCATAGCAAGTTAATATCCGAGGGTGTACAGTACTCACCAGCAGTGGCAGGTGTATTCACTCCGGGAGATGAGTGGCTGTTGTGGTGTCGGGCAGCTTTACATGGATAAGGAGGATGGTTGTGGTCGTCAAGATCATATCAAGCACAGCAAGGGGTGAAGGAAGACTCACAGGACTCTTAGAACTGCCGGCAGCAGAAAGTGTAACCGATCTGAATAAAGTGGTGAGGGTTGTTTGCTTGGCAGCATTTTGTTTTTCAGCATAAATATGCTTGTAGGGAAGAAGGATTGACAGTGGGTCCATGTCCATCACCATTTGTGCCAAGTGTTCCGACTTCCACCATTCCCTCACCATTGGTAAACTCCTGGGATTTTCAAAATCGTCTGTTGCTTGCAGCATCTGAGAGATAGATTGCGGTAAAAAAAATACGTACGCCTTGAATGTGGATTACACCTTGGTCGAGTGGTTGATCAGCGATGTTGTGTTAAGCAGCAGGAAACGCACTGTTATGTTAGGATGAATGCTGTCCAAATGTTTAGGATGGGCTGGCGCATTGTCAAGCAACAAAAGAACTTTAAAGGCAAGATTCTGTTCCCAGTAATAGCGTCCCAGAGCTATGTTACCTTCAGCTGATGCCGCACTGTTTATAATTTCCAACTTTTTTTGAAGTGTTAAAGCAGTTCTCTGCCGCTCGGCTGACAGCCCAGGACATGGTATTGGACGCTTAGGAGGCATAGTTAAATATTTCAAGCGCAAAATCACTGCACCGTAGGTAAAACCAACAGAAGTTTAAGATTGCGCATCCACACCTTGCCAAAACCAATGCGAGAGTGGCGGGAGTGAAATTGTGAGGCACGTGCACCTGACTTGTATTGGCGGGAAAGCGGTGCTTCTCATCCCAACATTGAGTCTATGAAGCATGCGCATGTGACTTGTATTGGCGGGAAGGCAGTGCTCCTCGTATAACTGTGAATTTTGGACGCATATAACAAGACGTTAGTAGAAATAGGTTCCTCGCATAACTGTGAATCCGCACTGTCTGAAGACGCATATATCGAGGATAGGGTGTACCAGATCAAGTACAGCCTCTCCGCTTGTAGGCTTATCTACATATTGTGTCAGGAATCCTTCCTGAACACACCTAACAAACTTCACCCCATCTAAACCCCTCACTCTAGGGAGATGCCAATCAATATTTGGGAAATTAAAATCTTCCACCATGACACCTCTGTCATTATTACACCTTTCCAGAATCTGTCTCCCTATCTGCTCCTCGATGTCCCTTTTACTGTTGGGCAGTCTATAAAAAACACCCAGAAGAGTTATTGACCCCTTCTTGTTTCTAACTTCCACCCACAGAGACTCAGTCGACAATCTCTCCATGACTTCCTCCTTTTCTGCAGTCGTGACACTATCTCTGATCAGCAGTGCCATGCCCCCACCTCTTTTGTCTCCCTCCCTGTACTTTCTGAAACATCTAAAGCCTGGCACTCGAAGTAACCATTCCTGCCCCTGAGCCATCCAACTCTCTGTAATGGCCACAACATCATAGCTCCAAGTACTGATCCACGCTCTAAGCTCATCTGCTTTGTTCATGATGCTTTTTGCATTAAAATAGACACATCTCAAACTATCAGTCGGAGCATATCCCTTCTCTATCACCTGCCAATCCTCCCTCTCACAACGTCTCCAAGTTTTCTCTATTTGTGAGCCAACCGCCCCTTCCTCTATCTCTTCAGTTCGGTTCCCACCTCCCAGCAATTCTAGTTTAAACTGTCCCCAATAGCCTTAGCAAACCTCCCTGCCAGGATATTGGTCCCCCTCGGATTCAAGTGCAACCCATCCTTTTTGTACAGGTCACGCCTGTCCCAAAAGAGGTCCCCATGATCCAGAAATCTAAATTCCGGCCCCCTGCTCCAATCCCTCAGCCACGCATTTATCTTCCACCTCACTTTATTCCTATACTCATTGTCGCGTAGAATGAAAAGGACAAACTCATCATTAATTGCTCACAAATTCCAAATAATACATGGGATCTGCTCTTTTTTTTTAGCGTGCCATCGTAGGTTTATCCATTACACAATGTGTGTATTTAAGTCAGTATTACATGTATGACCGAGGACACATCACAGAGTAAGCATTACTTTAGAGAAGAGAGACTGTCGAAAGTGATTGTGATTTGCTTGAGTATGCTCGGTTAAACACTGCATCCTCCAGTGAACAGATCTGGACTAAGTATGGAATTGTAGTATGAGGTTTCACGGTTTGAACACTCTTTGATGATATTAGCTGGGAATTCCTAAGTGGAGTCCAATGCTTGTCTTCCTTTACCTAGAGCTGAATGGTGGGCCACCTATTAATATTCAGTCTCCTCCCATGTCCCTAATCTTGCCAATCACTGGCTTTGCTATGTTTTAGAAGCATTTAAAACAATCAAAAAATGAGATTATTGCTGAAAATAATCAAAGCACTTTAAAACAATTAATACATTAATTAATTGTAATTAATTACAAAGAGGGATTTACAGTATTTATCCATTTCTTTATCATGGTCTACAATTGTCATTCATGTCAATAGGCTTGAGGTTTCTGTACCAAGTCTAATCTGGCAGAGAGCTGAATACAGATCACCAATGTTAGTGCTAAAAAAAATCTCACCAACACGCTGGTCCACCACTGGACGCAAACAGACAGCGCTTCTATTGTGAGGAAATAGTAAAATAACAAAATAACATTGTGTTTCTTAAATTCTTTTTAGACCTCAAAGATGTAATAGTTTTCAATTTATGTATTACTTTACTTTTTCATAGTGTTCAAAGGCAATTTCATTTTGGGCAAATGATATACATCATAGTGCAGAAATAAATCACGCTGGTGTCACCTAATGAATCATGCTATGCCTCTCTGAGAAAAGTTGTCAATGCCATTCTTGATTAAGACTGGACATTGTAAGATTCAAAGGCTTCAAAGGTACTTTTAATGTCCGAGAAATGTATACAATATACATCCTGAAATGCTTTTTCTTCGCAACCATCCACGAAAACAGAGGAGTGTCCCAAAGAATGAATGACAGTCAAATGTTAGAACCCCAAAGTTCCCCCCAATTCCCCTCCCTCCCACACATAAGCAGCAGCAAGCAACGATCCCCCCCAGCAGCAAAAAAAGAATCAGCACCCACCACCGAGCACTCAAGCATGAGCAAAAGCAACAGCAAAGACACAGACTTGTAATACTCCAAAGACTACATGTTCACCCGGTATTCGACATACCGCAGGCTCGCTCTCTCTCCCTAATAAGGGAGAAAGAGGTGTCGCTGTAAGATATTTTATTCTTAAAAATTACTGTATATCCTCATTGTACTGGGCCATGTAATTGTGAAATATTTAGAGTTGTGGTGTAACTCCAATGTTTTCTGGCAATGGTAGTGTAACACCTCTAATTATTAATATGTGTAATTCATTATTAATAATCTCACAATTATTATTCTTAGCTTACTCGGCCCTTACGATAGTTACTGTAGACACCTCTCAAAACAATCCAATGAAAGGTACAGAAATTGAGGTCACATAAAAAAATCAAACATTTGCTTCACACTGGCCTTTACCTCAGAAAATTACTTTATATGAGAGACTGAAATTGTCAGACTTGGATGAGGAAGAACTCATGTGATGTGATGACAGAAAAACATCTCGCTGAGTTATCAGATCCAGCTGTTGCAAACTGATCGAAATGCAATGTTCCCACTTCTGTAGTTTCATCAATTGAAAGTCATCATGAACTTGCAATTGTATTGGCTTAAAATGAACCTCAACTGTAGTGTCATGAGGGATATCACTGTTTTTGTAATTGTGGACTTTAAACATTAATCAGTCAACATATCTCCCTGTCTTTCGAATGCCAGCCTGATGTGCATAACTCATCTGCTCTGGTTACACTGCTGAACAACAATCCACTTACCACACAGGACTTTTCCCATACTTTTGAACTTTCAGAATGAAGGGTAATTGATACAAATTGCTCAGCTCTTCAAAGTCACTGTCAGCTGCATGCAGTCTCGGACACAAATGCAATGCATTGGTTCCTCCGTATAATGGAGGAGCCTAGCCAGGGATTGACCCTCTGGAGGAACACCGGAGTTACTTGCAACTGAAATCTGGTTATGGCAAGAAAGTTCAGCTTCATGTTTATTGTTGTCACAGTCATACATAAGATTATAAATGCAGGAAAATCAGATTTTTGCAGCAACAGCACAGTACATTACAGGACAAGGAGGAATACAAGTTAACAATCTTAAGTTAACATAATGTATTTGTGTGCAAAATGAACAACACACTAAACATAAAAATACCTGTGCAAGACTGAGAGAGAGGAAAAATACATTCCCTGAGGTATTGTTGAGGTTTTTCAGGTTGATTCAAGAAGATGTTCAGGAAGATGTTGTATTTCTTGACTTATGTTGGAGCCATAGAACACTGCAGCATTGAAACAGGCCATTAGGCCCATCTAGTCTGTGCTGAACCATTAATCTGCCTAGTCCATTGGCCTACACCCAGAACATAGCCTTCCATACACCCTCCAGTTTTGGTCACCCACTGGACACAATATTCCAAATTAGACCTCACCAACATCTTAAACAATTTCAACATAACATTCTAACTCCTGTACTCAAAATATTGATTTAAGAAGGCCAATGAGCCAAAAGCTTTCTTTACAACCCTACCTACTGTGATGCCACTTCCAAGGAATTATGGATCTGTAGTCCCAGATTCCTCTGTTCTACCACGCTCCTCAATGCCCTGCTGCACACCGTATAAGACCCACCCTGGTTGGTCCTCCCAAAGTGCAACACCTCACACTTCTCTGCATGAAATTCCATCTGCCATTGTTCAGTCCATTTCACCAGCTAGACCATATCCTGCTGGAAACTTTGATAGTCTTCTTCACTGTCTACTACACCCATGCCATCTGCAAATTTGCTGATCCAATTCACCACATTATCATCCAAATCATTGATATAGATGACAAACAATAATGGACCAACACAAATGCGTGTGGCACACCACTAGTCAAAGACCTTCAGTCAGAGAGGCAACCATCTACTACCACTGTCTGCTTCTACTGCACAGCCAATGTCTAATCTAATTTATCCACTACCTCATCTCGAATGCCAAGCAATTGAACCTTCTTCACCAACTTCCTATGCGGGCCCTTGTCAAAGGCCTTCCTAAAGTTCATGTAGGCAACATACGCAGCCTTGCCTAACCTTTCCTGATAACTTAATTGACAAACTTTGTAAGATTGGTTAGGCACGACTTACTACGCACAAAGCTATGGTGGCTATCCATAATCAGTCCCTGTCTAAACAAATACTTACACTGTATATCTGGTCCCTTAGAGTACCTTCCAATAACTTACCCACTACTGATACCAGGCTTTCTGGCCTATAATTTCCTGGCCTTTCTTAAACAACACTAGCTATCCTCCAATCCTCTGGCAGCTCACACATGGCTAAGGATATTATAAATATCTCTGTTCAGGCCCCTGCAATTTCTGCACTTACCTCCCACAGGGTCCAAGGGAACATATTGTCAGAAGCTGGGGATTTATCCACCTTAATTTGCATCAAGAAAGGAAACATCTCCTCCTCTGGAATCTGTACAATCCATGACCTCGCTGCTGCATTGCCTCACGTCTGTAGACTCTGCATTCATCTCCCGAATAAATACAGATGCAAAAATTCCATTTAAGCCCTCTTCATCTCTTTTGGCTCCATTCATAGATTACCACTCTGATCTTCAAGAGAATCTATTTGGTCCCTTGCTATCCTTTTGCTCCTGATATACCTGCAGAAGCCTTTAGGATTCTCCTTCACCTTGTCTGCTCAAGCAACCTCATGCCTTCTTTTATCCCTCATGATTTCCTCCTTAAGCATTTTCTTGCATTCTTATACTCAAGTACCTCATTTGTTCCTGCCTGCCTATACATGCTACGCACCTCCTTCTTTTTCTTACTAGATCCTCAAACCTTAATCTTTGCTTTTTATTCTGATAGGAACATACACACTTTATACTCCCAAAATTTCACTTTTGAAGGCCTCCAACTTACCAACTTACCTTTACCAGAAAAAAACCTGTCCCAATCCACACTTGCCAGTCGTTTCTGTTATCATCAAAATTAGCCTTTCTCCAACATATAATCTCAATATGAGGACCAGACCTACCTTTTCCTTAATTACATTGAAACTAATAGCATTATGATTACCAGATGCCAAGTGTTTCCCTACACCTGCCCTGTCTCATTCCTTAATAGGAGATCTAGTATCGCACACTGTCCAGTTGGGACTTCTATGAACTGATTAAGGAAATTTTCCTGAACATATTTAAGAAACTTTATCCCATCCAGCTCTTTTACAGTATGAAAGTCCCTGTCAATATGTGGAAAGTTAAAATCACCTACTCTCACAACCTTATGTTTCTTGCAACACACATCAAAGTTGCTGGTGAACGCAGCAGGCCAGGCAGCATCTCTAGGAAGAGGTACAGTGGGCGTTTCGGGCCGAGACCCCAACGTTGACTGTACCTCTTCCTAGAGATGCTGCCTGGCCTGCTGCGTTCACCAGCAACTTTGATGTGTGTTGCTTGAATTTCCAGCATCTGCAGAATTCCTCGTGTTTGCTTATGTTTCTTGCAACAGTTTGTAATCTCTCCACAAACTTGCTTCCCTGAAACCCACGGACTGTGGGTATTCTATAATATAATCTCATTAATATGGTCATGCCTTTCTTATTCCTCAGTTCTATCCAGAAAGCCTCACAAGACAAGCTCTCCAGTCTCTCCTGACTGAGGATTGCCGTGAAATTTTCCTGACTAGTAATGCCACCATCCCCCCTTAATCCCTCCTGTTCTATCATGTCTAAAACAATGGAACCCCATAACATTGAGCTGTAGGTCCTGCCCCCCCCCCGCCCCACCGTAACCATAAGAGCATAAGATATAGGAGCAGAATTAGGCTATTTGGCCCATCGAGTCTGCTCCACCATATCATTATTGCTGATCCATTATCGCTCAGCCCCAATTTCCTACCTTCTCCCAGTCTTCCTTCATGTCCCGACTAATCAAGAATCTGGTCAACCTCTGCCTCAAATATACCCAATGACATAGCCTCCACAACTGCCTGTGGCAGCAAATTCCACAGATTCACCACTCACTGGCTAAAGAAATTCCTCATCATCTCCATTCTAAATGGACCTCCCTCTATTCTTAGACTCCCTCACCATAGGAAACAGCCACTCTACTGAGGCCTTTCAAAGAGATCTTCCCCCATTCTTCTGAATTCCAGTGAGTACAAGCCCAGAACAATCAAACACTCCTTTCAATCCTGGAATTATTTTTGTGAACCTACTTTCAACCCTCTCCAATGTGATCACATCCTTTCTTAGGTAAGTGGTCCAAAACTGCTTAAGATACTTTAAGTGAGGCCTCACCAGTGCTTGTAAAGCCTTCCAAATTGCTTCTAGAAACCCCAGCCAATGCTGCTCTGTTACCATCCCCGCTGGTGTTCTCTTTCAATCAATTTTGGCCAGTTCCGATCTCATTCCTCTGTAATTACTTTTACTCCACTGTAATACTGATACATCTGACTTTAACTTCTCCTTCTCAAATTGCAGGGTGAATTCTATCATATTATGATCATTAGCCGCAACTGGTTCCTTTCCCTTAAGCTCTTTAATCAATTCTGGTTCATTGCACAACACGCAATCCAGAATAGCTGATCCCCTAGTGGGCTCAACCACGAGCTGCTCTAAAAAAAAACCCATCAGGTTCCCCCTCTTGTGATCAAGCACCAACTTGATTTTCTCAATCTACCTACATATTGAAATCCCCCATGATTCTTGTAACATTGCCCTTTTGACATGCATTTTCTATCTCCCGTTGTAATTTGTAGACCACATCTTTCTACTATTTGAGGTCTGTATATAACTCCCATTAGGGTCTTTTTATCCTTGCAGTTTCTTAGCTCTACCCACAATGATTCTACACCTTCAAACCCCTTGTCACCTCTTTCTAATGATTTAATTTCATTTTTTACTAACAAAACCTCCATGCCCCCTCTGCCTTCCTGTCTGTCCTTTCAATACAATGTGCATCTTTGGATGTTTAACTCTCAGCTAAAATCTCCTTTCAGCCATAATTCACTGATGCCCACAACATCATACCTGCTAATCTGCTACTGTGCTTCAAGTTCCATACACTACATGCATTCAAGTATAACACCTTCTGTCCTGTATTCATCACCCTTTTTGATTTTGTATCCCTTTTACATTGCAACTCATCCTATTGATTGCAATTTTGCCCTATCATCTGCCTGTCCTTGCTAGCAATCTCACCACACCTCTGTTTGTAAACTAACTACACCATCCTCAGCCTTATCACTCTGGTTCCCATTGCCCTGCCAAATTAGTTTAAACCCTCCCCAACAGCTCTAGCAAACCAGTCTGAAAAGATATTGGTCCCCCTTGGGTTCAGATATAACCCAAACCTCTTGTGCAGGTTGTACCTTCCCCAGAAGAGATTCCAATGATCCAGAAATCTGAACCCCTGCCCCCTCAGTTCCTCAGCCCAGTCTGTCAAATTATTAAATCATCCTGTCCTTACCCTTACTGGCACGTGGCACAGGCAGCAATCCAGAGATTACTACCCTGGAGGTCCCACTTTTCTGCTTTGTACTTAACTCCTTAAAATCTCTCTTCAGGACCTCATCACTTTTCCTACCTATGTCATTGGTTCCAATATGTACCAAGACTTCTGGCTGCTCACCCTCCCCCTTTAGAATGCCGTGGACCCGAACTAAGACATCCCTGACCCTGGCACCTGGGAGGCAACATGCCATTTGGGTATCTCTACCGTGTCCACAGAATCTTGTCTCTGTTCCTCGAAGGTATCTCCTATCACTTCTTCTTCACCCCTCTTCTCTTCTGAGGCACAGCACCAGATTCAGTGCCAGGGACACAGTCACTGCAGCTCCTCCCCAGTAGGTCATCCCCTCCAACAGTATCCAAGGTGATATACTTATTATTGACGGAATGGCCACAGGGGTACTCTGCGCTGGCTATTCACTTCCCTTCCTTCTCCTGACAGTCACCCAGTTACCTGCCTCCTGCAACCTAGGAGAGACAACCACCCTGTAGCTCCTATCTATCACCTCCTCACTCTTCCTTATGAGCCAAAGGTCACCCAGCTGTAGCTCCAGTTCCTTAACACATTCTCTGAGGAGCTGCAGTTTGGTGCACCTGGTGCAGATGTGGTTATCCTGGAAGCTGGAAGTCTCCCAGATCTCCCACGTCCCACACACACAGAATAAAACACAGCCCTTGGAGCCATTCTCACTGCACAAGCTGTGCCCTGTTACGTACCCCGTAACTGGGTTGCCAAACCAGCAGAAATGGATCACTCAGTTGGAGTCTGGAGTACTAGAACTAAGAAAGTTTTATTAAAGAAACAAGCAACACAGTAATCAAAAGGATAATAAATGCAACAGTTCAGCGATGATAAACACACATGTGCACAGAATTAAGATAACAGCATCAATCAAGCTCTATCGTTGTCTAGGGGTAAATGACCAAATTTCAAAGTGACTCAAAGTTCAGTCCAGTTAGTAGTTCAGTTCGCAGTAATCGTGGCCATGGCGATGGACAACGTGGGGGAAGAGAGACAGAGAGAACAGGAACAACTGATCATTCAGACACTGCTTCAGTCACAGACCAGCGAGATGGCTCACAAGCAGCTTTTGGGCGGGTCCTTGGTGATGTCACCTGAGGTCACCGACTGTGACCCCTCCTCCAGATGCGGTCGATCCTCTGCAGTGAACCCGGCACCCAGGCAAGGGCGGACACACACCGGGTTCCCGCTGATCGTACCTTTCCACCCTTGTCGTTATCTGGTACTTCTCACCCACTCGTGAGAGGCGCACCGCTTCCAGGGTCTCGTTTCCTCGGGTGGCGTGTGTCCCTGTCTTAGCGAACCTGTCCCTTTTTATCCCCCTGCTGGGGCATCGCCTGTCCATCACTTCAAACAGTTCAGGGTTCAAAGGGGGGAGCCACTCCAGACAGCTCTCTCTCTCCCACGTCCCTTCATTACACATCTCCAGACGCTGCTCCATTGTTCCTTATCTCTCCTTCCCCTGAGGGCAGGTGGCAGACCAACTGCTGATGCCACTGATGCTAGCCCAGGCCAGCAAACATCTTAATTTTATGTGTATTCTCGTAACAGCCCTAACAGAGGAGAAATGCAGAATAAAGAAGAAATTTACCAGACACTTACCTCGCGGAAGCCTGATGAGCCAAAGTCACTCCAACACTGGCCCACTCACACAATGGACACTCCACATGTGATCCATGTCCCAAGTTCATCCACCTTTCCTACAATGTCCTTGCATTGAAATATACACAACTGAGAACAATAGTTCCACTATGCTCAACCTTCCAATTCCTGACATTTATGTAGACTTAGCAACATCCTTCTCCACAACCACGCCACTCTTTGTTCTGGCATTCTTTTTCCCATCCCCCTGCAACTCGAGTTTAAACCCCACCGTGCAGCACTAGCAAACGTTCCTGCTGGGATGTTAATTCTCCCTCCGCTTCAGATGCAAGCCATCCCTCCTGTACAGGTCCCACCTTCCCTGTAAGAGAGTGATCCGAAAATCTGAAGCCCTCCCTCCTGCACCATCTCCTTAGCCCTGTGTTAAACTGCACGATCTTCCTACTTCTGGCCTCACTAGCATGTGGCACGGGTAGCAATTCTGAGATCACAACACTGGAGGTCCTGTCCTTTAACTTAGCACCCAACTCCCTCAAGTCACTTTGCAGGACCTCATCACCCTTCCTACCCATGTCATTGGACCACGACCTCTGGCTGCTCACCCTCCTACTTAATAATGCTGTGGACTGGATCTGACCCTGGCACCTGGGAGACAACATACCATCTGGGAATCTCATTTTTATCAACAGAACATCCTTTCCGTTCCCATAACCTCTGAATCCTCTATCATTACAGCTCCCCGCTTCCCTTCTGAGCCAAAGAGCCAGACTCAGTGCCAGAGAATTGACCCCTGCAGCTTTCCTCTGCTGGATCATTCCCCCCAACAGTATCCAAAGCGGTATGCCTGTTATGAGGGGATCAGTCACAGGGGCACTCGACACGGGCTGCCTATCCCCTGCCCCCTCCTGTCAATCACCCAGTTAACCTGTGTGCTGCACCTTGAATGTAATTACCTCCTTGTGTGTCTTGTCTATCTAACCCTCAGCCTCCCGAGTGATTTGAGGCTCATTCAGTTCCAGCTCCAACTGCTTAGCACAGTCCGTTAGAAGTTGTGGCTGGATGCACTTCTTGCAGGTGTAGTCAACAAGGACACTGGAGTTCTCCCCAGCTTCCCAAATCCCTCAAAAGGAGCATTCCAGTATCCTGTCAGGCATCTCCAGTGCTCGAAATGTGCAATTAGAAATAAAGAAAGAATGTAACAAAAAAAAATCTACCTGTGGCCTTGCCTCTCTCCTCTCCAAAGCCTTGATGAACCAAAGCCTCAACTCCCCACTCCAACAATGGCCACTCCACTTAATTATGCACAATCCAATGTCTCCTGAGGACAGTGGTATGCAAAATGTGCCAACTGACCTGCACACTGCTTTTAAACTCTCTCTCCCACCAAGCAGTCCACTGTCTCCTCAGGACTGTGGCATGCAATATGTGCTGACTGCCCCACTCGCTTCTTTTAAACTCTCTCTACCTCCAAGCAATCCGGTGTCTCCCCGGGACTGTGACGCACAAAAGTTGTCCAGAATTAGCTTAAATAAATGCTCCCCCAAAGAAAATGACCAGAGCTAATTTTAACTTTGTAAACCAGGATGAAACAATAATTGGACGAGATTTATGATGAACTACCAACTCGCTGATGCTCATTTTCACTGAGCAAATTAAAATTAACAACCTGTTCTTTTGTATTTCCCAGTGGTAAAATAACTCTGCACTTACTCTATTTTCATTCCTATTTGTTCCTCTCTCTTTCCACATGTTGATGGACTTACTGTGTATGTGCAGCAATTTCACTTGTCTTATTGTGTGTGTGTGTGTGTGTGTGTGTGTACGCACGCAGGTGTTGCACATGTTCTTAATAACATCATTTGATTTGTTTTCTTCCATCTCTCTGTTTTGTCTTTTCTGCTTTTAAATAATTTACCTCATTGAAAAGTGTAAGATCTTTTTGAAGATGACATTGTGCTAATTAATAAACTTTCACTTAGTAAGACATTTCAGTGGGGCTTTGTAATTAAATAAAGAATGACATGGGGTCACACAGAGAAGATATTAGGATAAGGATCCAAAAGGTACATTTGTAGAATAATACTAGAGGAGGAAAGAGAAACATAGAAAGTCAGAGAGAGAATTGTATTGCTTAGGGCCAAGGCAGCTGAAAACACAAACTAAAAAGAGGAGTAATTAAAATCGAGGCTGCAAATAGAGGTTAATTGAATGAACACAGATATTTCAATGTTATAGAGCTGAAGGAGGATGTAGAATTAGGGAGAGTCAAAATGAACCAGGACTACAAAATGCAAATAACAGTACAGTGCCTTGAAATCAGTGTATTTCTGGCAGAGGCTAGCAGGTTTTTATCCAGAATCTCTCTGTATTTAGCAGCATTCATCTTCCCATCAATCCTGACCAGATTTCCAGAGTCTGCTGCCGAAAAGCATCGACGTAGCATGATGCTACCTCCACCTTACTTTACAGTAGGGATGGTGTTACCTGGCTGATGAGCAATATTACATTTACGCCACATGTACTGCTTACTTTTGAGGCCAAGAAGATCTATTTTAGTCTCATCTGACCACAAGACCTTCTTCCACATCTTTACATTATCTTCGAAATGACGCTTTGCAAAGTCTTTATGGGCAAAGATAATTTTTTTTTTAGCCGGGTCTTTTTCCTTACCACTCTTCCATAAATACTCTTTTCATGCAAGGCCTTAGAGATTGTGGAACCATGAACTTCATCTCCAGTTGCAGACACAGACTTCTGCAGCTCACACACAGTGACTGTTGGCATCACAGTATCCTCTCTTACAAGTGCCATTCTTCTCTGGTGACTAAGTTGAGAGAGACAGGCAGTGTGGCTGTGGTTTCATATTTTTCCTGCTTTTTAATGATGGACTGCATTGAACTCCGAGGTATGTTCACTGCCTTTAAGATGGTCTTGTACTGTTCCCCAGATTTGAGCTTCTCTACTGTCATTTCCCAGACTTGTCTAGAATGCTCTTTTGTCTTCATTTGGTTTAGCTTGTTGAAAATCTACCATGATGTTGGACCTTACAGAGAAAGGTGATATTTATATTATGGAATTTATTGAAAACAGAAGATCCTCCAATTTTCTACATCAATAAATTGAGTGTTGGTAAGGTAATATACAGTATTATACCCAATGAAAGTTGGAGTAGTAATTACAAAGAGGATGAATACTTTTTCTGTCTCACAATTATAGTTTTTAATTTTTAGAAAATTTTTAACAGGTTTTCAAATTTTTCTTTTGATTTGATATGATGCACAATGTTTTGTAGATTAGCTCAAAATTCCTACAATATATTTTACGTTTAGAAAATGAAGGCACAGTGCTGGAATTCTTTATCAGAGCTTAGTTTAATGATGCCTGATAAGCAACAGCATAACCACTCTACCTCTTTCAGATATCACTTCTGGAGCGAACATACAATATATGTGTGAGATCAGTTTTTGTAATGTAGTATCAGGTGATTCTGTAGTGAGAAGTAATTTAGCTTATTTTTTAACATTATATTTTGTAATAATACAGGTGCGTCTTGATTTTTTTTCTTTCATGACAGGCCTGAATCAGCAAGTCCAGATCATGCAAGTTCAACAATTGAGAAGGAACTTTCTGCCCTTGATGCAGAAATGACACAGAAGTTAGCCGAGCTCAAGGAACAACAACAGCAGCAGTTGCTGAACCTACGACAGGAGCAGTATTACAGTGAAAAATATCAGAAGCGTGAACACGTTAAGCAGGTGGGGACAAGTGCTGTTCAGTAGTTTGTGTCCCGTAGGTATGCAAGTTCAGATTTTGTTTGCAGTCATTTTGATTGTTCTTTACAAATGAAGATCTTTCAAGTGGACAGTTACTAATAAATGTAATGCATGTTAACAGATGTGCTGATGGTGGTAATGTGATGGAAAACTACAGTTTGCTTAGAACTAAAATTCACTTCAGTCTCAGTCACAAATGAGCAGGTGCTGCTCATTTTAATCCTTGAAAATGTTAAGTTCGAACTCCTCGGTTAGCCAATGCCACAATCAGCCCTGTAGACAGGGCTGGGTTCATGGAGCTGACCTTCATTCAACAGTGGCACAAGGTGTGGTGTGGGGGCATTGGTAGTTCAGGGAGCAGGGATAGCTTGAGGACAGTGGTCATGTTGTTCTTGGACTTTGACTTGGATTTCTGTTCAAACAGTTTAGACACCAAACAGACGAAGATGTATTCAGTTCATGTGTAGGTTTGGCTTCATCCAGAAAGTTGACTCTGCCACTTTTGTAGTATCCAAGCTCGTTCAATGTAGGAGAGCATAAGATGTTGAAATCAGATCTAGGTCTATTCCTGAGGCTAGCCTGAATCAAAGTCATTCTTTTAATTAACTGTTGTACATTGCCCACCAGTCCATCATTTGAACACCACTAGGTTCAGGAGCAGTTACTACCCCTCAACCATCAAAGGGGATAACTTCACTCAGCTGCACTTGCCCCATCATTGAAACATTCCCACAAGCTCACTTTCGTAGACTCTTCATCTCATGTTCTCAATATTTATTGTCTATTTATTTTCTGTTATTATTATTATTATTATTTCTTCATTTTTGTATTTGCACAGTTTGTTGCCTTCTGCACTCTGGTTGAATACCCAGGTTGGGCAGTATTTCATTGATTTTGTTACGGTTGTTATTCTGTAGATTTATTGAGTATGCCTACAAGAAAATGAATATTGTGCCATATATGCATTTTGGTATTAAATTTACTTTGAACTTTGATTTACTCACCACCCATAAGTGTCTTCAAGGAAGTAATGATTAGCTACCTTCTTGAAATGCATGTCCTTCATTATTTAGACCTTGCACAGCTGAAGTACTGGTGATGGGTTTCCAGGGTAATAATTGAAGGATTACAGTTACATTCCTTTGTATCTTATCCCCTTGCTCATCATTCTAACTCTCTCAGCTATCTCAAAGACCTTTATGTGCAGTTAATATTCAATTGGAGCAATTATTGTTGCATAGACATTCACAACAGAAGGTGGAAGAGGTTACCAGCTTGAAGGATGCCCTCAATCTAACCAGAATATAGTATTGATATTCTCAGCACCTATTCGTGCCATGGTGGAGGGAATAATTATTTGGGCAGTGGCAGGCTGTTTTGTCCTGTATGTATCAAACTTCTAGATAGCTGTTAAGTAGAGAGTGTTTCTGATTTGTGCCTTGTAGATGCTGGAGAGATAGTCACTTGCCACAGAAAACTTGATCTTGTGGCCATGATGCTTATGAAGAAAGTCAAGTTGAGTTTCTGGTCAGTGGTGATCTCCAGAATATTGATGATGGAGATATAATGTAGGTAGTTCAATTAAACACCAACAGGAGATGGTTAGTTTCTCTCTTTACCCCAATGCCAAATCTGCAATGGGTGCAAGTGTTGAAGAAATAAAGCTAGGGTAGAAACTACCTTTTGGCCCTCTGAACCAAAATAAATACACATCTAAACCGGGCGATCTTTGTATTGAGACCTTGAAGTAAATGTTGGCCTAATCTCAAATAGCAGGGACACCTAAAGAAATGTTGCATTTTCAGAGGAGACACCCTTCAGGTGAGATGTTATATACTCCTGGTTGGATGGCATTATTTGAAGAAGACAGCAGTCCTTGACCAATCAGTTTGGAGTACTAAATCAGATTTTCTGTTCCCTTATCAAATTTCAGTTTGTGCAAACTAGTCAGCATATTTTTCTGTACTTCAAAAGAAAGTTCATTGTTGTTAGTAGTAGTAGTAGTCATACTTTATTGATCCCGGGGGAAATTGGTTTTCGTTACAGTTGCACCATAAATAATAAATAGTAATAGAACCATAAATAGTTAAATAGTAATATGTAAATTATGCCGGTAAATTATGAAATAAGTCCAGGACCAGCCTATTGGCACAGGGTGTCTGACCCTCCAAGGGAGGAGTTGTGAAGTTTGATGGCCACAGGCAGGAATGACTTCCTATGTCGCTCTGTGTTGCATCTCGGTGGAATGAGCCTCTAGCTGAATGTACTCCTGTGCCCACCCAGTACATTATGTAGTGGATGGGAGACATTGTCCAAGATGGCATGCAACTTAGACAGCATCCTCTTTTCAGACACTACCGTGAGAGAGTCCAGTTCCATCCCCACAACATCACTGGCCTTCCGAATGAGTTTGTTGATTCTGTTGGTGTCTGCTACCCTCAGCCTGCTGCCCCAGCACACAACAGCAAACATGATCGCACTGGCCACCACAGACTCGTAGAACATACCCAGCATCGTCCGGCAGATGTTAAAGGACCTCAGTGTCCTCAGGAAATAGAGACGGCTCTGACCCTTCTTGTAGACAGCCTCAGTGTTCTTTGACCAGTCCAGTTTATTGTCAATTCGTATCCCCAGGTATTTGCAATCCTGGCTCATGGTTGTGGGGCATCTTGTAATCATGAAAGTTGTTATATAATATTAAGTACATTCCCTCTTTGTCACCACAAGCAATACAGTCCCTACTCTTGCAATGGATGTCCTTATATGAGTTGTTCTCCAAAGCAGTAACACCCTCTCTTTAAGCTAAGACTGAAAGGAATGTTCCTCATGACTGTTGTATCACATTCTCATATGGCCTCGGGGTTTAAAAGAGATTGGAAATTCCATTCAATTTTTGTTAATTTTATATTATGACAGTAGCTGCTGTATATTCATACTCACAAGGAATAATATTGAGATCATACCAGCCCAGATATATAAATAATTTGCAGTGTCCATGAAGGGAAACTTACTCCCACTAGACTGGGATGAATACAAGCTATAGGCATTATTGTTGCCAGACGTATTTCTACTGCCACCACCCATTAAGTTCCTCTCCACTCCCACTGTTGTGCATTGTTACAGATGTGATTCGTGAGCTGTATCTTTCATTTCAGCCTGAGCCACATTGTGACTGACAAATTTCCCAAAGATAATTTCTCAAAAATCATTCCCTCTGCAGGCAGTGCAGAGTGACAACTCAACGTCTGTTCTCCAGTGGGACAACTGAAAATGGCACTGAAACCAATTCATCCAATATACTTTAACTCACTGTTTCCTGAATATCTTTTACTGAACAATATTTTTTGGTTCTATGGCCTCTAGAGAAATTAAAAGCAATTGAAATTGTGAACCGACAAAGTTACCTTACCACTTTTTGGCATCTGTTGCTACATGCTCCCAAAATTGCACGGTCTCTTCTCCAATCTTTTGGTCATAACTTCTTCCCATTAATTCTTTACTAGCGAAAAGCTTCTTCTCAAATCCTATTGACCTCATCTTTTCAATACTGGCTCTGGTATCACATCTATCTTTGTCTTGCTCCTCACTCCTTAATCTCCACCATGAGTTGTTCTCAGTTCAATCTCCTTAATTCCATCGAAGCCTGTTGTTCACCCCCACCTCCTCTTCACATTAACCATTCATTATTGGTGGATCAATTTTGAGTGTTCTCCTTTTTCTCCTCATAAAAATATGGAAATTTGATTTGAACTACTGCAATATTAGTCCAAATATTACAGTTGCAGAGAGTCCAGCTGCATCTGCCCTTGGTTAGATTACTGCTGTGGCCTTGAACTCCAATCTTCAGTTTTTGTCCACAGAAACCCTGAAGATGTGAGCTGGTAACAGAGAAATCAGGGAACCAGGGAGTCATGCAGTCTGTCTCAAGGATTAAAAAAGTAAAGACAGAGAGGATGGGGAAAACCCAGTGGCAATACAGGTAGATGAAGGAAATAATGACTGGGAAAAAAAGATAAAAGTACAGTAAATAAAGAGAAACTAGAAAATGAAAGGAAAAGAAAAATAAATTTGGTATGTTTGAAACATTGCTGAATGTAATTCCAAACTTCCAATAATCAATTTATGGGTGAATGAGACTGATAACCAGTTATTAACACTTAATATGACATAATAAAGTTAATCATACATGAGCAGGCAAAACTTTATATGCAGTCAAGTTTAATAATTAATTATTGAACAACTGCAGCAACTTTCTTAAACCTGATCAATAGGTTGGGGGTGAGATGCTGTTTACACAAAGTTAACGGAAATGTACCATATTTCAGATTGTAATGTTTGGACATCTATATACCAGCTCGTGTACTGAGGCTGAAGAATTTCACCACGCTTGCCAGTATTTTGACAGTAAACTCAGTTCCATTGTGCTTGCATTTTACTGAAATATAAGGTTAAGCAAAATGTTATAAAGGACATTTTTGGAAGTAATTTTCTTCATTATAAGTGACACAACTGTGAAGTTCACCGACCATTGATAAGCACATTTTGTTTTTTTCACAGCTGGTACAGAAGCTCACAGAGGTCGCTGAGGAATGCCAAACCAACCAGTTAAAGAAGTTAAAAGAACTCTGTGAAAAGTGAGCCTCCTACACCATACTCTGATATCTTTATTATTATTAATCTCAGCCAAAGAATCGAAGTAAGTAGAATTTCTCATGTTTAATTTACAGGGAAAAGAAAGAATTGAAGAAGAAAATGGACAAAAAGCGTCAGGAGAAGATCAGCGAGGTGAAATCAAAAGACAAAAACCAAATGGAGGAGTGAGTCTTTCAATCTTTTATATGCATTGTTGTAATAATTAATGCAAACTCCATGGAGGTCTATGATCTCAGCAATGTTGCCAGCAAAGACCTATATCTTAATAAAAGAAAAGAAATTGTAAATAGTAAACACAGAGAAATTTTGAAGATGCTGGAAATCTAAATAAACACACACAAAATGCTGGAGGAACTCAACAGGTCAGGCAGCATCTATGGAACTGAATACACAGTCGATGTTTCGGGCCAAGATTCTTCTTCAGGACTGGAGAGTAAGGGGGAAGACACCAGAATAAAAAGGTGGGGAGAAGGGAAGGAAGATAACTATAAGGTGATAGGTGAAGCAGTGTGGATTGGAAAGATAAAGGGCTGGAGATGAAGGAATCTGATAGGTGAGGAGAGTTGAGCATAGGAGAAAGGGAAGAAGGAGGGGACACCAGGAAGATGTGATAGGCAGGTGAGAAGAAGCAAAAGGCCAGAGTGGGGAATAGAAGAAGAGGGGATGGGGAGGGGAAAAATTTGCCAGAAGGAGAAATGGCTATTCGTGCCATCGGGTTGGAGGCTATCTAGATGGAATATCAGGTGTTGCTCCTCTACCCTGAAAGCGGCCTCACTGTAGCACGAGAGGAGGCAATAAACCAGCATGTTGGAATAGGAATGGGAATTAGAATTAAAATGGTTGGCCACCAGGAAATTCCACTTTTGGCAGATGGAGCAGAGGTGCTTGACAAAGCGGTCCCCCAATTTATCACAGGTCTCACCAATGTAGAGGGGGCCGCATTGGGAGCACCGGATACAATAGACAGCCTCAACAGATTTGCAAGTGAAGAGTTGCCTCACCTGGAAGGTCATTTTGGGGCCCTAAGTGGAGGTGAGGGAGGAGATGAGTGGGTAGGTGTAGCACTTTGGCCGCTTGCAGGGATGTGCCAGTAGGAAGATTAGTGGGGATGGACAAATGAACAAAGGGATCACTGAGAGATGGATGCAAACACGAGGAATTCTGCAGATGCTGGAAATGCAAGCAACACACATCAACGTTGCTGCAGCTTTGATGCGTGTTACTGAGAGATGGATTCCTGCAGAAAGCAGAGATGGGGGAGAGGTAAAGATGTGTTTGGTGGTACGGTTGTATACTGCATACATACTTTGATAATATATGTACCTTGGAACTTGGATCTCTTTGGAGATGGTGAAAGTTGTGGAGAATGATGTGTTGGATGTGGAAGCTCATGGGGTGGTAGGCTAGGACAAGTGGAACTCTATCCCTGGTCAGGCTGGATGAGCACGGATGTCTGGGAAACAGAGAAGATGCAGGCAAGGGCAACATCAATGGTGGAGGAAGAGATACCCCGTTCTTTGAAGAAGGAGGGCATCTCTGATGTCCTGGAAAGTAAAACCTCATCCTGGGAACAAATGCAGCAGAGATGAAGGCCCTGAGAAAAAAGAGTAGCACTTGTAATTGTAAATTGGTTGATTATCGTAACATGTGCAGTGAAAAACGCGTCCTTCCTACTGTCCATACAGATCTATTCATTACAATGGTGCGTTAAGGTAGAGCAATAGCAGAGTGCAGAATAAACTGTTACAGTACAGAGAAAGAACAAGGCAGGTAGACAGTGAGGTGCAAGATCACAATTAAGTGAAGAGTGCATCTTATTGTACCCGGGGATGCATTCATCCCCAGCACCATTGATGTAAATAGAAGCATCTGCACCACCCCTGAAGTCAATGACCACCTCTTTTGTTTTGCTGACATTGAAGGAAAGGTTGTTGTCATGGCACCAGGCCACTAAGCACTGTATCTCATCCCTGTACTCTGACTCATCATTATTTGAAATGCAGCCAACAGCCATATCATCTGCAAACTTGTAGATGGAGTTAGAGCAGAATCTGGCCAAGCAGACATATAACTGTACTGGGAGTAGAGTAAAAGGATGAGGATGCAGCCTTGTGGGGTGCTAGTGTTGAGAATAATTGTGGCAGAGGTTTTGCCCTCTCCTTACTGAATATGGTTTGTTGATCGGGAAGTGTTGAGTACCAGGTTTAGGAATTTGCAGATTAATTCGTTTGGATTTATAGTATTGATACTATAAAGCCAGGAAGAACTCTTAAGCACCTGCATCCCCATAATACACCATTTGAATCACTCCAGGGACTTGAGTTAAAACATTTTTAGCAGCCTACTATCCTTTTTTCCCAATGGCCAAAATTTCTGTGAAAGTCAGAAAAGTCCCCCACCTAAAACTACTGCTTTTCCAAATGTTTAATTCCTTTGGACAGCAAAAGGCAACTTTTGAGTGACTTCTGTGGAACTAAGTATCTTGTTTGAACATTTCCTGTCTCAGAGAATGAAACTCCTAGGTGATTTTAATTCAACTTGAAAGCAACATTTTTAATTACAGTTGCTGCAAAGCTAATGAAGATAAGATGGTCAAAATCCCAAACAGTAGAAAACAAAATGAATCTTTTTAATTTGCAGAATTACCATTTGAATCATAATTTGAAGACTTTTTAAAATTACATTTGATACTTCTTCAGTCATATTTAAAGAAAGAGGAATGTCTTCAGCAATTTTCAAAGACTTGTTTTTTTGATGCAGGGGTTAATGCAGTCTCTGAATAATCACATTAGTTTGGTGTCCATGAGTCACTACATTGTCCTCAGCAAGCAACTCCCACACTTCAATTAAATACCTCAATCAGTGACCCTGATATTTAAAATGGGCATGAACAGTTCTAATGCTTTATTCACCTCAGACAAATGGAAATCATTTTCTTCAATACAGGGCACAGCTATAGATTTAGGGTTGCCTGTTGACAGCTCCCAAGCTCATCTTCTTTAATCATTGTGTTCTCACACTGAGCCAGAGGGCTTGCCGTCATCCTGATGAAAATCGCATGTACCATTTTACAGCCTTATTATTCTGAACCCTGCGCTTGTGATGGAGCACCATTTTGGGGGAAAGTAGACATAGAAGAGATCCTGAGGCAATGTGAGCTGTTTCTTTCATCAGTGTTTTGAAGTGTCTTTCTTTCACTTCACCAGGATAGTATCCAATTTTTGCCCATGTAGTTATTTTCATCAGTCACTGGCACAAAAAATGCAGGCACTGTATAACAGGTGGGAACAAAACCTTAGGTTACCATCATAGATGTTTCCTTTTCATGAAAATGTTTGCATGGTCACTGTTGGCTATGATCTACAGTATTGACCGTTTTGTGTGTACCAAGTTGCTTTTAACCATCCCATAACAGTATATTGTAGATGTCGGAAATCTGAGAAAGAAAAAGCAGGAGATGCTGGAAATGTTCAGCAAGTCAGAAATAGGATTAATGTTTCAATCGATGACTTCAGTTGAATGCAAAAATTTGAAGGTAAAAGGAGCCTTAGCTTGCAGATAAGGGTGTCTGGGGACACAACAGACGCTGGAGGTGCTGCCTGGCCCGCAGAGTTCTTCCAGTGATGCACCAGATCCCAGCACCTGCGGCCTCTTGGGGGTGTTGGTCAAAACTAAAGGGAAGGTCGATGTGATGGAGGGGTTGGATGGTGGAGACAGGAGAGATTAAATAGTAAACACGGTGATGGATTACTTAGATCTAACCATGATGTGGTTCTAATTCAGTGATCATTATAAAAGCACGTTCTTTTAATAAGCTAAGAAGGCGATGCTGAGAAGAAAACAATGGGAAATCAAAACAAAATGTTCAAAACACTCTGCAGGAATAATAGCTTCTTTGAAGAGAAACACAGAATTATAGGCAGCTTGGGAAGGAGGTTTACTCAAATCACCTTTCACCAGAAATGGAGAAAGTTAAAAAGGAAACACATCTTATATTACAAGAAAGGGGGAGAGGAAAAGAGACATGTGATATAGTGGAAATCAAAAAAGACACAAGTGGAGGTGCTTCTGGCTGAAAGAAGGTGAAGGTTTGTCTGGAGAAAGTACAAATGAGAAGCAATGAAAAAAAAATCAGAAAAGATGAAACGAAACAGCTGAGGACATGGCTTGCTTTCAAGTTACACTTTATAGATTCAACAAGAGGTGCCAAAACCCATCAGAGGGTAACCCCTTACTCTATGCATTGAGTCCTATCTGCAATCTTTCCATTATCCATTCCTTACTGACATGAGCTTTATACTTTACTGTCGCCAAACAATTGATACTAGAACGTACAATCATCACAGCAATATTTGATTCTGCGCTTCGCGTTCCCTGGAGTACAGATTGATAGTAAATATTAAAAATTTAAATTATAAATCATAAACAGAAAATAGAAAAGGGAAAGTAAGGTAGTGCAAAAAAACCAAGATGCAGGTCCGGATATTTGGAGGGTACGGCCCAGATCCGGGTCAGGATCCGTGCAGCAGTTTTATCACAGTTGGAAAGAAGCTGTTCCCAAATCTGGCCGTACGAGTCTTCAAGCTCCCGAGTCTTCTCCCGGAGGGAAGAGGGGCGAAAAGTGTGTTGGCTGCGTGGGTCGTGTCCTTGATTATCCTGGCAGCACTGCTCCGACAGCGTGCGGTGTAAAGTGAGTCCACGGACGGAAGATTGGTTTGTGTGATGTGCTGCGCCATGTTCACGATCTTCTGCAGCTTCTTTCGGTCTTGGACAGGACAGCTTCCATCCCAGGTTGTGATGCACCCTAGAAGAATGCTTTCTATGGTGCATCTATAAAAATTAGTGAGGGTTTTAGGGGACAGGCCAAATTTCTTTAGTTTGCTCAGGAAGTAAAGGCGCTGATGGCAGTGAACTCTGCTTGGCTGGGCCAAGTCAGGTCATTTGTGAGCTGCCAGGTATTGTTGGCATAGGCCCACTAACCACATCTCCTTTAGTCATCATCCCAAACTAACCTTGTCGAGGCCCACCTTTCCAGCCTGAGGTCCGGTAGAGTCTGTCTGTGCGGTCTGATCAGCAGCAGGGCCTTCAACAGCACAGTGAGGAAGCCTTGTCCCAAAATGCCTCCAAAAGTGTTGACAGTTGGTAGAGCCCCATCACCAAGATTGTGAGGGATTTTTAATAAAACTTTAATGTCTCTGACATCCTGATATTTTACAAATCATTAAAACTGAGATATAGTGAACATGGGGAAGGTATTTTCAATAAAGGGAGAATCGAGGACAGGGTAGGGGGGCACAGTCTCAGAATAGAAGGACATCCCTTTGGAACAGAGATCAGAAGGAATTTCTTTAGCCAGAAGGTTTATGTCAGGAGGGAAAAGATTAAATAGGAAGTTTTGTTTTTGTTTTGTTTGTGGAATAAGCCAAGGGAAGTGGTAGAGACATGTACAATAACAACTTTTGAAAGATAGATACTGTTCATACATAGGAAAGGGTTAGAAAAATGATGGTCCAAAAATGGGCAATTGGAACTAGCTAGGCTCGGTGTTTTGGTCGTCTCAGACCAGTTGGGCCAAAGGGCATGTTTCTATGTGGCCTGACTCTTTGCCTCTAAGTTACTGGATGAGATTTTGCTGGCCATCTTTCAGATGGTCGATGTTCTACATATTATTGCCGTATATTGCATTAATAAAAGTACTCTGCTTAGATTGTGCTTCATTTCTGCAGGGTTCTCCTTCCTGTGTGCCGCAACTTAAGTGATGACACCATAGAATCCCTGGAAAAATGCCATAAATGGCTTTTTATAGTGCTTTCCAAGTGTCTGAGCAACTTTCTGAGGTCAAAGGAGGAAATGGAGAATCCACCGCAAAGCAGAATTTTTTAAATCCCCCAGGAATCTATTTTAAAATTGCGGCTATTTTATGAAGCAGAAATTAAAGGAAGCAAAATAATTTGAAATGTTCTACATTCTGCATTCATCAACCCAACAGAGCAGAACGATAGCAACAACTTATTTTTTTCTCTGTTGGGGATTGCAGGTCTGTAAACTAACTGAATGTAGCCACTTAAATAACTGACAAATAAAAGTCTTTAGAAGTTTTGATTTCCTGGGTTCCAACTGTGCTAATGAAAATCAAAGACTTTTCAAATTGGTTGTTCCATATTCAATAAATTTAGTTCTGAATTTAAGCTAATTGTCGAAGAACTAATTTATATTGAGCATCTAAACAAACTGCTGTGCAATTAAGGGGGAGATTTTTCGTTTTCATTTGTGCATGAGTTTTTTTCTGCTTAGCCTGTTTCTATGGGAACTGTGATGTGAATTTCATTGCTCAGTCTCTGGAATGCATTTATTGCACTTTAACCCCAACACACATCTGTTCAGTTAGCAATATAACAGCTCAATATAGGCACAGTAGATGTGCTGCCATGCTGTACTATGTGGAGCTAGTGATGCTGTTATTTTAGATTGCTCATATGCATACAGGCTTTATTAGTTTACCAAAGAAAGACTATTTATTTAACTCACGGAGTACAGTTTTATGTTTTATTCAAGTTTTCTCTATTGTTCCACATGGTTAATGGGAGGCATTTGGGATGCTTGGACTCAGTGGTGGGGGTTGGGGAATCGACCAACTAAACTTTTTATTACATGGAATATTTGCCCGTGTCCCATTTTTGATTGTTTTAATCCATCCCTATCCCTGTAAAATTCAAAAACGCAAGAGATTCTGTAGATGCAGGAAATCCAGAGTAACACGCACAAAGTGCTGGAGATCGGGCAGCAACTATGTAAAGGAATAAAAGAGTCAACATTTTGGGCCAAGACCCTTCATCAGGACGTCAACTCTTTATTCCTTTCCATAAATACTGCCTGACCTGCTGAGTTCCTCTGGCATTTTGGGGGTGTTGCCCTGTAAAGTTTAATCCTATTCTCACCCTCCATTTCCCAACTGAAATATTTTGGAAGAATTAATTATTCTTTCTAAGGATGCTAGTTTCTTGTGTGTAATTTTGTCATAAATGATTAATGTTGTTTTATTCTTTTGGGGATGATGGCAAACTTCTTGAATTGCAAGTTCAGTGGCCTGGATTGGATTATTATACTAACATCATTTCAAAGTTTCAAAGTAAATTTTATTATAAAACTACAGATATGTCACCATATACAACCCTGAGATTCATTTTCTTGCAGGCATACTCAATACATCCAATAACCATAATAGGATCAGTGAAGGACCTCCTTACAGGATATGGACATCCAGATAGCACAAATAATTCATTGTTTTTTGAGGAAATCCTTGAATTTATCTGCATATGAACCATGTGAAAAAAAATGTTTGATAAAAGCAAAGTAACTGACTGGGAATGTGTGACTAATTACTGACTTGTTGCAGGGAAAAGACCGAAATTATTAGAGCCTACATTCATGAAGTAGTGCAGTCTATCAAAAGGGTAAGTACAAAGTATTTTCATACACTTTCCCCAGCTGAGTCACATTGACCTTTTTTTAAATGAATATTTGCTATTATCGGAAGCTCGTGCTTGGGATAGAGCCTATATCTATTTTTATTTCTGTATAACTCATCCATGTCAAAGATACCGTGGTCAGAAGTAAGGATAAGTGCTATTTGCACACTCTGGATGTATTAAGATCACAGACTAGTTTTATTGGTTGAAGGGGTGATGCCATGAGGATATGCACCTCAGTTGTGTTCTGGGATAATCACTCTCTCTTCATGTTTAATTCAACAGATAAATAGGGAAAAGGTAGGGCCACTTAAGGATAATGAGGGAAACAAATGCTGGAGAGGATGTGGTGAGGTATTTTTCATCAGTGTTTGACAAAGAGAATGGTGGTTAGGACAGGGAGATGAGTGTCAAGTGTATTGATATGTTAAGGCTTTTCAAAGTAAAGGAGGAGTTAGTGTTGGGTTTCTTAAAGAGCATTAAAGTCCCTAGGGTCTGGTGGAATGTACCCAAGGTTATCGAGAGAGGCACAAGAAGAGATTGCTGGGGCTTCAACCAAAATTGTGTCCTCTGTAGCCAAGGGCGAGGTCCCAGAGGACTGGTGAGCAGCTAGTGTTGTTCCATTATTCAAGAAGTGAATCAGGGAGAATCCAGGAAACTACAGACAGGTGAGTCTCATGTCAGTATTAGGGAGGTTACTGGAGAGAATTCCTAGAGATCGTATTTATGAGCATTTGGAAAATCATGGCCTAATTAGGGAGAGCCAGCATGGCTTTGTGCAGGGCAAGTTGCATCTTACTAACTTGATTGAATTTTTTGATGAGGTGACAAGGATGATTGATGAAGGTAGAGCTGTGGATATGGTCCATATGAATTTTCACAAAATGTTTGACAAGGTCCCTCATGAGTGACTCATCCAGAAGATTAAGATGTATGGAATCCGTGGTGAATTAGTTATTGGGATTCAGAACCATCTTGCTCATAGAAAACAGAGGGTAGTGGACATATTCAAGCTGGAGGTCTATGGTGAGAGGTGTTCTGTGGGGATCTGTACTGAGAACTCTGCTATTTGTGATGTATGTAATTGACCTCAACTAAAATGTAGATGGATGCATTAGTAAGCTTGCAGTGATACAAAGATTGATGGCGTTGTGCAGGGTGTAGAAGTCTGGCAAAGAATACAGTAGGATAGAGATCAATTGCAGATCAGGGTGGAGAAATTGCAAATGGAGTTTAACCCAGCCAAATGTGAGGTTTGTACACCCTGGTAGGTCCAATATAAGGAGGGAGTACGCTGTTAAGGGCAAGACCCTTAATTTGGGTCACATCTGGAGTATTGCATACAATTCTGGTTGCCCCATTATAGCGAGGATGTTGAAGCTTTGGAGAGGGTGTAGAAAAGGTTTACCAGGATGCTGCCTGGATTAGAGAATATGTGCTATAGCGAGAGATTGGACAAAAGTTGGGTTGTTTTCTCTGGAAAGCCAGAGGCTGAGAGGAGATCTGATAGAGTTTTATAAGATTACAAGAGGCATAGATAGACAGACAGTACTTTTTTCCCGGGGGTGAAATATCTAATACAAGAGGGCATGCATTTAAGGTAAGATGGGATCATTTTAAAGGAGATGTGAAGGGCAGGTTTTATTTTTCCATACAGAGAGTGGTGGGTGACTAGAATGCACTGCTTGGATCAGTGGTCGAAGGAGCTACTTCAGAGACTTTTAAGAGATGTTTAGATTGACACATGGACATAAGCAAAATGGAAGGATATGTAGGCAGAAGAGACAAGTTTAGTTGGCCATTTGATTATTAATTTTTAAAAACGCAAACAACAGGAATTCTGCAGATGCTGGAAATTCAAGCAACACACATCAAAGTTGCTGGTGAACGCAGCCGGCCAGGCAGCATCTCTAGGAAGAGGTGCAGTCGACATTTCAGGCCGAGACCCTTGTGATAGTCCTGACAAAGGGTCTCGGCCTGAAACGTCGACTGCACCTCTTCCTAGAGATGCTGCCTGGCCTGCTGCGTTCACCAGCAACTTTGATGTGTTTTGATTATTAATTTGATTGGTTGAGCACAACATTGTGGGCTGAAAGATCTTTGTCCTATTATACCAATTTTTGCATGCCATTCTGGCATATCATGCCATGCAGAATTATATTGAGCTTGTAAAAGAGAAACAGAATGCAGAATGTAGCATTGCAGTTGCAGAGAAAGTGCAGTGAAGGTAAATTAAGTGCAAGGACTGTGATGAGGTAGACTTGAACCTCAGAGAGATCAAGAATTCATCTTTCTCCATTTGAGAGATCATTCAAGAGTCTGATAACTGGAGGACAGAAGCAGGTCATGAGACTGGTAGGTGGCCAACCCCAAGCATAAAGAGACAGTAAACTGACATATTCTTATCTACACATGTATTCGTTCATCAGATCACAAGGATATGAGGAATAAACCATCCGCACCTATGTGCTAATTGTTCAATATGATTGTGACTTCCCCTCATTTCCTTGTTTCCTTTTGTATTTAAATATCTTTCAACCTCTGTATGTTATCCTACAGCTTTTGTATATAGTTACTTTTCTGCATAATGTTGATTGATTTATAGTGTCTTTTTAAGTCTTTATGTGCAGATAAAACTTAACAAAATTGACTTTTATAACTATACTGCGTCCATGGACTTATCTGATTCCAAGAATCAGACCTTGTAAGGTGTTTTGGTGACCAAATAATATAAACGTTTTATAAAATTTATGAACCCTTCAAATGTGAGAAAGGACTTTTTGCTTAATCTTATTTAAATCTGAGAAACAGTTTCCAAGATCGAAGCTTTGTACTTTTTTAGGTTTAGTTTATGTACATAATATCTAAACTGAAATATTGCATGACTGCATACAATGCTGGTTATAACAATTAAATTACAATTATTAAGCATCAGTTTCATGGGCAGGATGCTTTGCAGAATGGAAATGCAAATGAAATAAAAACAAATATGCAAATTCCACAGAATGTATGAATAATGAAATACTCTACCTAAATGTAAATGAAGTTGTCAGTGCTCATAATAATCATTTATGTACTGATTCTCAAGTTGAAAAATGTTATTAGACAGCCGCCCAGCAGAGGGAGGCAAGTCCTGAAGGAAATGACTTTTTTCCACATGATACAGTCCTGGATGCAGGAAACAGCATCACACCTGGAACTAAAATGGATACCCTACTTTTGTTAAATGACTGCCTGTGATTTGTATTCTACTTTGCACAAAATGTCACGTCCAATGAACTTGAATCTTGAATATACACCGAGTAGTGCTTTTCTGTTAGGAGTCAAGATCCACCATCATTTACCTTCCCTGCTTCCTAATCCTTTATTAAAAACCTTGGTCCTTTCTACAAAATTATGTCCTCAAAAACATTGCAAGGTTGGCCATGTTTTAATAGTCACACCATTGCAGATATACCTCAGTGCCCAAAACCCTCTGGCTATGAAAAACACCATTAACTTCCGAGGCATACACTTCTTCAAAGAAAAACTTCTTACCTACCGTTCACTACCCTTGAAACTTTAATCTGTACGTTAAGCAGCCAGGCACAGCATTTTAAAGTACCTTCTTGCTCTTATTAAGATTCCAATGCCTACTAACTCCTATTGCATGCAAGTTCCTTGTCCAACAACCTCAGAATCAGATTTAATATCAATAGTATACAGTACTGTGCAGAAGTCTCAGATATATATTGTGTGTGTGTGTGTGTGTGTGTGTGTGTGTCTCTGAGACTTCTGCACAGAACTATAGTAATTTTATGCACTGCGCTGTACTGCTGCCACCCAAAAAAAGACCATAATGTATTGAGTGATGATCAACCTGTTTCTAATATGGGTCTTTGTTGTAGACTGAGAGTGTGAAGTGTATAGGGAGAGTTGAGGGAGTAGGAAGCACCAGAGAGACATTCTGTAGTGGTCAATAAGCCAGTCGATTGGAATGAGATGACCTTGCCTGGTGACTCAGGGCTGGGTGTGTCTGCACCCACACCACCCCCGCCCCAGCACTCCTTCTCTTCCGCCTGCCCACTCCCATCTGTGGCACTCCACCCTCGCCATTCCCAATATCCTTTGCTCCCACCAGATTTTCAAATTCGCTCTTCGCTCCACATTGACAAATATAAAATATAAGAGATAAATTACAATAAGAAATATATTTTTTAAAAGCTAAGTAGTGCAAAAAAAAATAGAAGATAATATTGTGGTAGTGTTCATGGATTCATTGTCCATTCAGATATCTTGATAGCAAAGGAGAAGAAACTGTTCCTGAAATGTTGAATATGTACCTTCAGGCTCCTGTTCCTCCTCCTTGATGGTAACAGTGAGAAGAGGGCATGTCCTGGTTGATGGCGGTCCTCAGTGATGGACACCACCTTTATGAGGCATTGCCTTTTGAAGATGTCTTCCATGTTGGGGCATCTAGTGCCCATGATGGAACTGGCTGAATGTGCAACTTTCTGCAGCTTTTTCCAATCTTGTGCAGCGGCCCCCTCCATACCAGACGCTGATGCAACCATTTAGAATGCTCTCCACAGTACACCTGCAGAAATTTCCAAATCCTTGGTGTCACACCAAGTCTCCTCAAATTCTTAATGAAATATAGCCACTGTCATGCCTTCTTTGTCATTATGTCAAAGTGTTGAGCCCAAGGTAGATCCTAAGCAATGTTGACACCCAAGAACGTGAAACTACTCACCTTTCCACTGCGGCCTCTTGATGAGGGTTGGTGTATGTAATCTGCCCTACTGGGTCTCCCTCTCCAACAGCATTAATTGCAACAAATACAAAATATGCTGGAAACATTCAGCACATCAGGTGGTATCTGTGGAAAAAGAAACAGAGTTAGCCTTTCGGGTTAAAGACCTTTGTTAAAACAGGAAAAGGGAAGATGTTGGTTTTTAATTAGATGAAGTTGGGGAGGGGGGGCACAGAGGGACAGATAGTACAACAGCAATATCTGTAAAGGTTGACATCAGGATTGCCATGGGGATGGGTTGATAATGGCAGCGTTTAAGCTGTGACAAAGAACTGTGAAGTGTTGTAAACCGGAAGTCAGGATGTGCTGAATATAAAATCGTCATATAAAAGGAAGAGCTTATTACTGCAAAAACTAGTTGAAGTGAATAGTGTTGATTAAAAGTTCAAAGTAAAAGATAGTGTCAGAGTAGATAAATGTCACTACATACAACCCTGAGTTTCTTTTTTTCTGTAGGTATACTTAGCATATCTATAGAACAGGATCAATAAACAGCAAACTATGCAAATACAAAGATAAATATAAATAAATAGCAATAAATAACTGGCACTAATTTCAGAGGATTTACCTAAAACATATCCAGGAATACAGAAATAAAACATTTTGCTGAGGGCTATTCCATATATGCACGAGACTTTCTTGCTCACAGTGTTTAAGGCCTTAATTTCAACAGTCTAGGTCCTTAGCCTGACAATTCATCTTTCACCCCCAATCATCAGGACCAACCACCACTGAAAACTTTCATTCTCCACTTTTCTAATAAATCTCTCTTTAGGTTTTTTGCCAGTTTTTGCTTCTTACTGCTCCTGCACATCAGTGAGCAATAGTTGACAAATGCTTCTAATGTAACAAAATGACTTGAAAGACATATTCTTCCCTACTCTTGGAACAGTGAAGCTACCTTCATAATCTTGAAAGGAAGAAAACAATTAGAACACGAGAAAATATGCAGATGCTGGAAATCCAAAGCAACACACACAAAGTGCTGGAGGAACTCAACAGGCAGAATCTATGGAAAAGAGTAACCAGTCAACACTTTGGGCCGAGAGCCTTCATCGGGACTGGAAAGAAAGAGGAGAAGTCAGAGTAAGAAGGTGTAGGGAGGGGAGGAAGAAGTATAAGGTGATGGGTGAAACTGGGAGAGGGCGAGGGGGTTAAGTAAAGAGATAGGAATTTGCTTGGTGAAAGAGATAAAGGGCTGGAGAAGGAGGAATCTGATAGGAGAGGACAGAAGACCATGGAAGAAAGGAAAGAAGAAGGAGCACAAGAGAGAGATGATGGGCAGGTAACGAAATAATGTGAAAGAGGAAAACCAGAATAAGGAATGTTGAAGGAGAAGGGGGAGCAATTACCAGAAGTTCAAGAAGTCGATGTTCATGCCATCAGCTTCATACCACTCGCTTGCGAGTCTGTTGGGGTTATCTACTATATCCAGTGCTCCTAGTATGGCCTCCTGTATATCGGTGAGACCCAACTAGGATTAGGTGACCACTTCACTGAACACCACTGCTCTGTCGCCAGAAAAAGTATTCCCCAATCAGAAACCATGGATGAACAGAGAAGTTCACCTCCTGCTCAAAGCCAGAGATTCAGCCTTCAGGTCTGGAGACTGGGAGGCTCACAGCTCAGCCGGAGCCAACCTGAGGAGGGGAATCTCTCAGGCTAAACACATATACAAACAGAGAATCGAGGAGCATTTCAACTCCTCAGACCCCCGGCACATGTGGCATGGCATACAGGTCATTACAGACCTCAAACCACCTAGTACTGTGGCCCCTTCCAGCTCTGCTTCCTTCCCTGATGAGCTCAATTACTTCTACGCTCGCTTTGACCGCGAGAACAAGGAGGTCACCCTCAAAGCGGATCTCCCACCTGGTGAACTGCCTCTCTCACTTTCCACCTCCGATGTTTGCGCCACCCTGAGCAGGGTGAATGTACGGAAGGCAGCTGGTCCGGATGGAATACCTGGCCATGTGCTCAGAGTCTGTGCAGGGCAGTTGCCTGGGGTCTTCATGCACATATTTAATCGGTCCCTGGTCCAGGCAGTTGTCCCCACAAGCTTCAAGATCGCCACCATCGTGCCAGTGCTGAAGCATTCCTCTGCCACGGGCCAGAATGACTTCCGCCCAGTTGCACTCACCCCCATCATTGCAAAGTGCTTTGAGAGACTGGTTCTATCACATCTGAAATCCTGTCTGCCCTCTACCCTGGACCCCCATCAATTTGCCTATTGCACCAACAGGTCAACAGAGGACGCCATCTCCACAGCACTTCACTCTGCCCTGACCCACCTGGACAGCCCCAACTCTTACGTCAGAATGCTGTTCATTGACTTCAGTTCGGCATTCAATACTGTGATCCCCTCCAAGCTGATCGCCAAACTTCGCCAGCTTGGTATCAGCTCATCCCTCTGCAATTGGACCTTGGACTTTCTGACTAACAGACCCCAATCAATTAAGTTAGTCAACCTCTCCTCCTCCACTCTCACCTTGAACACCGGCGTGCCTCAAGGCTGTATGCTGAGCCCTCTTCTGTACTCCCTTTTCACCTATGACTGCGTTCCTGTACACGGTTCTAACTCCATAATCAAGTTCACAGACGACACTACGGTGGTTGGTCTGATCAGAGGGGATGACGAGACAGGCTATAGGGACGAGGTCCAGCACCTGGCCACGTGGTGTGCCAACAACAACCTGGCCCTTAACACCCAGAAGGCCAAGGAGATCATTGTGGACTTCAGGCATGCTAGAAACCACACTTACGTCCCCACCTACATCAACGGAACTGTAGTGGAGTGTGTATCAAGCTTCAAATTTCGTGGTGTCCATGTTTCCGAGGATCTCACCTGGTCCCCGAACTCCTCCATCCTGATCAAAAAGGCACAACAGCGCCTTTATTTCCTGCGGAGCATGAAGAAAGCTCACCTCTGTCCCCGGATATCGATGGACTTTTACTGCTGTACCATTGAGAGCATACTCACCAACTGCATCTCAGTGTGGTACGGCAATTGTCCCGTATCAGACCGCAAAGCACTCCAGCGTGTGGTGAAAACTGCCCAGCGGATTATCGGCACCATTGAGAACATCCACCATAAACGCTGCCTGGACAGGGCGAAAAGCATTATCAGGGATGCATCTCACCTTAACCTTGGACTTTTTACTCTCCTCCCATCCGTAGGCGCTACAGGAGCCTCCACTCCCGCACCAGCAGGCACAGGAAGAGCTTTGTCCCTGAGGCTGTGACCCTGCTGAACCTCACATCACAGCGCTAAGCAGTATTGCACCCATATTGTACTGTCTCAATACTTTTATATTTGCATGCTATAGCACTTACTTTTTATTCGCAGTTATTTTGTAAATAACGCTATTCTTTGCACTTCTGGTTAGATGCTAATTGCATTTCATTGGCTTTGTATCTGTACTCGGCACAATGACAATAAAGTTGAATCTAATCTAATCTAATCTAAAAAACAGGATCTCCCGGTGGCCACCCATTTCAATTCTACTTCCCATTCTGACATGTCAGTCCATGGCCTCCTCTAATGCCATGATGAGGCCACGCTCAGATTGGAGGAGCAACACCTTATATTTCGTCTGGGTAGCCTCCAACCTGATGGCGTGAACATTGATTTCTCGAACTTCCAGCAATTGCTCCCCTTCCCCTTCATTATTCCCTGTTCCTGTTTCCCTCTCTCACCTTATCACCTTACCTGCCTAAAACCTCCCTTTAGTGCCCTCCCCCTTCCCTTTCTTTCATGCTCTTCAGTCCTCTCCTGTCAGATTGCCCCTTCTCCAGCCCTTTATCTCTTTCACCAACCAACTTCCCACCTCTTTACTTCACCCCCTTCCCCTCTCCTTGTTTCACCTATCACCCACCACCTTGTACTTCTTCCTCTCCTCCCCCACCTCCTTTCTCTGACTTCTCCTCTTGCTTTCTAGTCCTGATGAAGGGTCTCACCTCGAAACATCAACTGCGTACTCATTCCCATAGAAGCTGCCTGGCCTCCCGAGTTCCTCCAGCATTTTGGGCGTGTTACTAAGAAAAGAACATACCTGATGGCTGTTATGGATGTAATTATCTTTTACCTTAGAATGTTAGCCATGACTCCAAACCTGTTAGAGGGGCCTCTCGCTTTCTCATTTCAAATACTGATTTAAAACCAACTGTTGCTAATATGAATGGTAAAGTGAAGAATGCAGCGTATTTAATTCTGAGTGATGATGCAGTCTTCTGATGTGGCTTTCTTGCGTGTTTAGTTGTGCTTCAACAAAGTGTGGAGTCCAGTTTGTTATTTTTATAAGAATGAAAGGTATTCTGTGAAAATGAAAAGGCTTTTTTTTATCAATTTCCATATTCAGCTGGTATTCACTGTCAGGCTGGGTGGGGAACAGAGATACTGAGCATGATCTCCTTATTGGTCAATAACAAAGACAGTTGGAATGGAGAAAGGCACTAAACATAAAAACATGGAGATTACATGAAAACAAGATAGGCAGCTGATGGAACGTGGAGCACAGAACAAACACCATGAGTGAAAACTATTCGCTCCCAGGTAAGGCTAATGGTACTTAGAAACATTTCATCTAAAGTACAGTGTGAAGAATTTTCTTTGTAATTATAGTTCCCCCATGTGCTTAAAACTTTTAATTCTTAATGGCCTAGCATAGAAATTCACTGCCTACTTTGGTCAGTCATCATTACCCAAGGTGTTAACCTTAATGATGTGAATGCCTTTCAAAAAGGAATTTAATTAGAAATTTGCAACTGTAATGGTACAGAATCTTAATGATAATTACAGTATTAGTAGGCCAGAGGCCTAGAGTAATGAAATCGTAACACAAGTTCAATTCCCACCAAGTGTACTGGGGAGCTTAATTGCTGTTCATGAAGTAAATGTGAAACAAGAAGCTGCATTAGTAACTGCGACCATGAACCTCCTGAATTGTGCCAAACCAATTTGATGAAGAAATGTTTCAGCTGACAATCCACAGCAATGTGACTGACTCTGTATTGGCTCAGCAGCCCACTTAGATCCTCTGGATGCTCCACAAACTGTGAGAACATCTCCATCACCCAGAATATCATCTCGCCTCATCACTGTCTTTCTAAGGGCAAGCAGTGCTCATATTCTTTTGAATAAAATCTGGAAATCTGAAAAACAGTAAAGGTTGCATTTACTCAACTACATCGCTGAAGAGGGAATCACTCCCTTAGTGTTGTCCCTAATGTTTAAGTCAGCCTTGGGAATTAAAGGATTTAGAGAAATGAATTTGCAAAACACATCACTTTGTTTTCAGGCTGTGGTTTCAGTAATAAACTTGTTACGTGCAGTCGACATGGAAATTCAATTTGATTGCAACTTTTGTCTCTAACTTTATGCTATTTTCAGTTGACTTCACCTGGAGCGAGGAGAAATGAGTCTGATTTTTAGGTCCTGGGAGACTCAACCTGGCAGTGATTTATCCTTGCTAGCCTGGCTTATTTCCGTGTGCAAGATGACATCCACACACTACCAAACATAAAGCACGCCTGTGTTCACTACAGCACACCACTGCCGACAGTTCAAAAATATTTAATTAGTTGCAAGGTACTCTGAGTGGCATGCAGATGCTGTTAAAGGGCATCGGATAAGTGAGAGCTTCTCTTTATTTTTGCATTTTATTGATGGCTGTTATTGATGTCAATTTTCCAGTTGGAAGATGGTCAATCCAAGAGGCAAGAGAAGCTGGTCGATAAGCACAAGGAAGTACGTCTGCAAATCCTGGATGAGAAACCAAAGGTACATCTAAACAAGATAAAAAAATATATAAATTTCTTTATAAGTGATAAAATGGCTGAAAGAAATGTGTCCAATGAAAAGCAAAACCGAGTTTAAATTGGAAATACTGTGTCAGGAGTTTGTTTTTTTAACTATTTATATCTTTGCTTACCATGGAATAGGGTAGGAATGTTCACGATTGACTACGATCAATTATTTGGACTAAATCAATCTTTATTATTTTCTCCTCCTTCTGGTAACCTGTTTTATGCAAATTTGTACATAAATTGGTATGAATAAGAATTTGTACATTTTGCAACACTGAATGCATTTGCATGGATTTATAAATAGCAACACTGTGAGTATATTTGTGCAGAATTAGAGATGTAGGCTCAATTAGTGTGCTAATAACTTTGCTGGAAATAATTGAACAAGCTCTCACAAGTGTATTTCTGATGTCTGTTATATGTAATCTGCCGAACATTTTGTCTTCTTAAAGGGAAAGTTGTATCATTTTCAGTTACATGTTCAATAGCTTTCTGAAAGATAATAACATCAAGGAAGAATATGAAGAGGGCTAGTTTAAAGGAGTTTGATGACAAAGATTAGAGTGCAAATACCTCACACCTCTAATTATTTCTATTATTCCGTTTACAGAAAAGTAATTCTCTGAGTACATTATTCATAATTTAGTCAAGGTGAAATTAGCCTTGGCAGTGATGACGATATGATTGAAAATCGTTGGAGTTTTTTTCACCCCACAAGTCTCAGTATAAAAAAAGAGAAGTTGTAAAAACAGCTGCCAATTCATGACTACCCTTATAACATTAGAGTCCCAAACCAGTTGTAGTTTGATCAGAGATGATCGATGCAGTTTATGACATAGGGACAGCCATGCAGTCTATGAGGACTCTAGAGTGAACTCTGCAGAACAATCTGTTCAGTCACATTCCTCCCTTCTATCCCTGGAGTCCTTCAAGACTATTTCCCTCAACTGTTCAATTTCCTTCTGGAATCATTGATTATCTCTGCAACTACTGCCCTCCTAGTAGGATAGTTCCAAGTTATTATCATTGACTGCACAAATGTAGTCCTTCCTCACTCTTTAAATCTCTGTCTGTTTGTGCTTATACCTTCTGCAAATGGGAGCATCTTTACTTAGCATTACCTACAATGAATTTATAGAGGCATTGTAACACCTATATAAATTCATCATGCATGCACTCGTCCTGTAAAGGAATCAAAATAACCCCTCTGTCTTCTATATCTCCAGAGTTCTACAAATTATTTCTTTTCTTCGGTATTTAACTAACCTTCCTTTGAGAGTTACTGCTAATATTTCCACTGCTTTTTAAAAAGCCTCTCACCAGCTCACTACATTGAGTAAAAGCTCCTTATTTATCCCCAAACCTTGTCAATTAAAAATAAACTTCCTCGTTAAACCTTACAAAGACTGAGACACCACCACTTTCAAAGAGCATTATGTTACCATGGTAATGCCACAGGTTCATCATGCAACAGACTTCCAAGCTTCAGCAGTTAAGAAAGCTATTTCCACATTTCCACTATGAACCAAGATAATATTCAGCACATATCATTTTTATGTTGAAATATTTAATCTTTAGAACTTGATAAATCTGTTCACAAGGACCATAATCATTGTGATGCCAATTTATCTGTGATTTATAACTTAATTTTATTGGATGTGGACTGTCTGAAATTCAATTCCACTAACTTCAATGGAACTGATTTTCAGGAGCAGAATATTTCAAGCTGGACGTGCTCGACCCAGTTTGTACATAGCAGTAACCCCCCATACAATCCTCACTGCCACAGGTCAGACAGAGAACTGCTTTAGGCCAAAAATGATGTGGAGTGGTCCACAAGCCACAACCAGACCCAAGGCTCTACCTTTAGATCATCATGGCAGCTTGCTGACTACTTGTGCTGTCAAGGTCCTTAACGATTGTTTTCAAACAATTAAAACTGATTCAAATACAAATGAGAAAAATAAACCAGATAGATTGTACCCTGCTCCTTAATTTAGGAGGATCTGGGACTAATTCTGCAGTGACAGAGCATGAGGTTAGATGTCACAGCATCTGACAACCAGGGGGTTCCTGACTTCAGTAGAGTTCCAGACAGGGTGACTTGCACATTGATGTTAGTTGGTGGTTCTCCAGGTAAACACCGGCACTACATCAGCACAATATGATCCACCGTTGTGGACAAGTTTCAACACCACAGTAGCAGCTGAGCCCTCATTGCTAAGTGATTGTAAATGTCCACGGTTGGCCATTTATCATGAGCTAGGTTAGCCGAGTTTGGTCGAGTAGAACACTACCAAACTGAGCTATGGGGATGAAAATTTGTGCCGTTAATCTCGGGAATTGTCTACCCCTAAACAGTTGTGGAAGCTCGATCATGAGAGTTTTTCCAGTGGAGGTAGATCAGGAAGTTGAGAGCTATGGGGAAATGTCAGAGAGGAGGAGTTGAGGTCATGTTGAGGGACAGGCTTGAAGGGCCAGGTGGCCTAATCCTGCCCCGATTGTGTTCTTGCATTCAAGCTTATAAAGCAACACATACTGGGCATGGAGATCAGGGGAGACAAGGTTCAAGTGATTGGCAGAGTTTTCATACTCATTTTCAAGCCAAAATGAACATCGGACATTTGGATGAGCTACAGGAGTGCACCCTGAAGTGAAACAGAATTGGATTAGTAAGAAGTAATTGCCTCCTTGAAGAGAGGATTTAGGAGGAAGGAAATTGGAGACAAAAAAAAAGTAGGAGAGAAGATAATCGTGTATCTGACGTGAGTAACTCACTAAACCTGGATTAGGTTCTGCATTAAAAGATACTTCAGATATATTTTGGACTTTCATGCTGATGACTATTCAGAATGATGTAAATAGAGATCCTGATTTAATTTTGCGAGTGTTACTTGTAAAGAAAAATAGTTCCTTTTTTTTTGAGTGAGAGTTCTTCAGGTAAGAAGCAATAATTTCCATCTAGATATAAAGATAAACTGACAGATTAACTCAAATCACATGACACCTTGTCTTAATCAGTAGGCATATCATGTAAAGATGCCGTGTAATTTTTTACAACATTAATTGAAATTATTTATCCATAAAAGTTTCATATAATATCAGTGGCTATAAAAACACAGCCTTTAATGCTTGATTGTACCACTTTTAATAAATTGCTATTTTTATTGGCCAGATTTTCCTTTAACTAATTTCCTATTCAAGTTCAAATGCCCTTCTTTGTTTTGCTGCAGAGAAAACTTCACGCAGCAATTGAATTCAATAAAACTCCCATCAGCTAAAGATTAATGCAGTAATGATGATAATGTTAATCTTTTTCTCCAAGGCCTCTCAGTGTCCTGCTCCAATGCAATCATTTTTATGGAAGCGAGTTGATTTCATAAATCAGTGGTCATTTGGTTTCTCAAGCTGTGCAAATGAAATTATAGAACAAAACATAGAAAAAAATTTCCCAGTGTTCTACAAGTTGAGGAAACAGATGAAAAGTTAACAACTCACCACTTTGCTGCCTTCTATAGCTCTAATATCAATATTCAAAGTTGAAAAAATTGAGCTGCAATTCTGTGCTCTAAGCTGTGTACTCATCTGTACTACACTTAATGTCAAATGCAATCACACAGTGCAATGACTGGATTGTGAAATGATTTTACTGAGCAACAAAATGCCATGCACTTTTCACACAACGTTAATTGTGACTATTGTTTTTTTAATTCACTTGAGCTGTGCCTGTAGCTTCCTACGTACACTCACTGAGTCTGACACATTTGTGGGTAGGATAGGGGAAAAGACTTCCAATACCGAATACTAATGCAGCTGTAAAATATCAAAGTCACGGAGGGAGGGATGTGGAAAATGACACGATCCTTTTGATCCTCTCTGAAGCTGAGTGGGTCCGACAATGAAATGTTATTGTTGTGCAGGAGATAAAAGCAACCCAGTGTTCCAGGAAATCAAGATTAAAGTTCATTTTTAATTGCGTTTAACCCATTCACTTTCAAATCACTCTATAAAGCAAAACAGTATCCTCTAATTTTGTCACCGGACTGAAACTATTATTACACGTGCACTGAATTAACATTCTATATATGATGATATGATCCCAAATCAGAAAATGTTCAACAATGTTAGGAAGCAGTATTGAATTGCAATATTTGTCCCTTTAAAACAATTCAACATAAGGATGTTGATAGAACACTTTTCATCTTTTATTAAATTGCTGTGGTGGTGCAGCAGTTAGTTCTGCTGTCTCACATCTCCAGGGGTTCAGGTTCAGTTCTGACCTCTGCTGCTTAGTGGAGTTCGCACATTCTCCCTGGGGATTTCTGTCGGGTGCTTCAGTTTCCTCACCCCTCCGAAAGATGAGCTAGTGAGCTAATTGTTATTGTAAAATACCTCCAAAATGCAGGTATATGATTAAAAAAAACAGTAGGGGATTCATTGGGCATGTGAGAGAATAAACTGTTGGGCTAGAGGGACAGGAGAAGTACAAAACCAATGAGATTGTTCAGTTTGAGAGCAGGCATGGAGCTAATGAGCCTAGTGGCCTCCTGTTTCACAGTAAATTGTGTGTTTACTTGGCAACATATAACACAGTGGGAATTGTATTCCAACAACAGGTTTTGGGCACAATTCACAATGGTCCCTATATTCCGCAGTTTACAATACTTACAGTATATCTTCATTCTATCCAACCTTACTTTATAAACCACGTAACACATTCTCTTTTATGTCAATCTCTGCCCGCTGTTTCCAAAATGGTTAGTGACAGTTCTCCCCTTAAGCTTTCCTGGGCACTAAGCTGGAAGACTGTGGAACTTAGGGGTAAATGTACTGTACTTTGGACCCATGATCTAGATCCTATTTGATAATCTACAATAGTCCACTGAAAAGATTATCTAATAGGGAAATGTTTCCCACTTTTTAAAAATTGACGTGAAGAGGTTTAACTGCCAGATTCTACTGAAGTTGTCATTTTTTTGCCAGTCACAGGGCTGCTCTCTGCATTGAACAACAACAAAATATGTGAATGATTGTGAAGTTCTCGGGCAAAAACACAGGAACGGTCTGCATTCCACGAGCGGAAGCAAGAAGTAATAAAACCTGAATCAATCCTAAATTCTTTTTACAAGCTAGTGGTTTCTTAGAAACATGGAAAACTGAGAGCAAGTGTAGGCCATTCCAAGGTTGTTCTATCATTCAGTACCACCATGGCTGATCCTCTAATGCAATAACTTCATTCCTGCTTTCTCTCTATACTTCTAGATCTTTTGCCTGTCCTTTCCATCTCCTTCCTAAATGTATAGAGTGACGCGGATGCCGCAGGATTCTGGGGTAGACAATTCTACAGCTTCACCTCTCTGTGGGAGAAGAAATTTCCCCTCATTCTCAGTCTTAAATGACTCATCCCATAACCTGGTTACAGAAGCTGCTGGTTCTACGTCCCCTAGTTACAGGAAACATCCCCTTTGCAGCTAGTCCATGGATCAAAGTCCAAATATTCTCTGTTTCAATGTCATTATATTCTTCTCAGTTTTATTGAAAATAAGCTTAGCTGTCAAAACCTCTCCCTGTCTGTCAGCCAGCATCTCAGGAACCAGTCTGCTCAGGCTTTGTTGGGACACCCTCAGTTGAAAGTTTCTCCTTTGGTAGAGACCAAACCTGCCCACAGTGCTCCCATTCAGTCTCATAAAATCCAATTCCATTCCAATTAATTTACTGTTTGTTTCTGATATACAAGAATTATGACATACTGTTAAATGTATGTTGGTAATCCTTCTACCATTCAGCATATCTAAAGATCATAACTGTTAAGTGATGTTTGGAACTTCCTACTTAGCAGCAGTAAAGGAGTACTTCATACTAATTAGAGCAGTTCAATAAAGCATTACCAGCAACTCCTTAATAAAGTAGGCAATAAATGTTGATCCTCAGTGCAAACAAACAAACGAACAGCTACTTATTAAACTGTTCTAAGTATATGCACACTGACTTTGCAGATTCTAACAAGTGCTTCATCTATTCCTGGAAGCAATTCAAAGGTGTGCCTATGCCGATCTGCTCCAGCATTTTACCATGCTACTTGATGGTGCTTCTTACCTAAACCACTCTCCTCTGGCTGTGACATCACCTCAAGCATGATCTGCAAAGCCTGGTTCTTGTATGTGGCCTTTGTGTCCACAATTGGGCAGCTGCCTTACAAACTACGCTCGAAGAGCTGCTGGTATAGAAGTTTTCATTCCTTGACTATTCCCAGCACATCACACACTGTGAATCGAAGGACTGACAAACAGGACCGAATCTATTGATTTCACCTTCTCGGTTATTGTTAAGCTTTCAGTTTCATTGCTTAGCGATTATTGTCATCCTCAATGTTAAACTAAATTGTGATCAAATTCTGAAGATATACAATCTACATCTCTTTGTTCAGCTAAATGAATTTGATCTTGCTGATTTAATTTTTTTTCTTCAGTCATGATAATGGAATACTAACATACTGAGATGAGATCTTGGAGATGGAGGTTCTGCCTTAATCTTTTGGGTGATACAGGCTATGGCCTGGGAGCAGAGCTGCCAGAGGTGACCTTTTGCCGCTGCACTCTTCCAAGCGAGTGAAAAATATTTCTTCATGCTGTTGGTACACTTGGTAAACTGCTTTGGGAATTGGGAGATGAGCTGTGCAGCACGACACCCAGCCTTCAACCTGCTCTCATGGTCACAGCTTTGATGAGGCTGCTCCTGTTAAGCTTCTGAGCAATGGCACTGATTGTTGCCCATGCCAAGCGACATCAAAGGGAACCATCTCCTTTCTGAATCTTGAAATGAAGGTTAGTTCTCTGAGGAAGCAACTGAAGATAACTGGACCATCTCCTTTAATCCTCTTCTCTGCACTTTTGGTGCATCAGTTCTTCAGGGGAAATGCAGAAAACAATTCCACACCCAGATTTTCACGAGTGCACTAGCATGTGTGATTTTCACAATTTCATCACAGGTCTTGTGTTATCATTTTCTTACCAGGCATTCAATGGATCACACACCAGCATCATGGCAGGGGAAGTTCACTTGAGGCTGCACATTCACTTCTGTGCTGGCAGTTCCCTTAGCTTGTTTTTTTTTCCATTTAATTTGCAGTCACTACTTGAATTCATGGGAAGGACTGTCAATGAAATGTATGTGAAGGTATAGGGGGAGAGGAAAGAAGTTCCCAAGTTTGATTCTAATATCCTCCTAGTAATTGTTTATGCATTCCTTCACACACTGCACCTCAGGGCAACACACCTCACTTTTTTGTCATGTGTAGATGTGTTTCCAGCCATGTTCTTCTGGTTTTCCAAATGCCCACCGTTGAACAATTACGTAGAACATAGAAATTTACAGCACACTACAGGCCCTTTGGCACACAATGTTGTGCCAATCATGTAAACTACTCTAAAAACTGCCTAGGATTTTCCTACCACATAGCCTCTATTTTTCTAAGCTCCATGTACCTATCTAAGAGTCTCTTAAAAGACCCTATTGTATCTGCCTCTACCACCAACGCTGGCAGTGCATTCCACACACCCACCACTCTCTGTGTGAAAAACTTATCACTGACTTTCTCCTTGTATCTACTTCCAAGCACCTTAAAACTATGCCCCTTTGTGTTAGCCATTTCAGCCCTGGGATAAAGCCTTTGGCTATCCACACAATCACTGCCTCTCATCATCTTATTCACCTCTATCAAGCCACCTCTCATCCTCCTATGTGGGCAAGCCAATTCTAGATCCACAAAGAAATGTCCCCTTGGATCCTATGCCTCTTTACTTTCTGAATGAGCCTTGCATAGTGAACCTTATCAAATGCCGTACTGAAATCCATATACACTACAGCCGCTGCTCTACCTTCATCAATGTATTTTGTTACATCCTCAAAGAATTCAGTCAGGCTGGTAAGACATGCATGACCTTCCCTTGACAAAGCCATGCTGACTATCCCTAACCAGATTATGTTTCTCCAAATGCTCATAAATCCTGCCTTGCAGGATCTTCCCTGACAACTTGTCCAATACTGAAGTAAGACTCACTCATTGTACAACCTCAGCCTTCCATTCAGCAGCAGCATCGGTGCAGATATATTGAGTTCAGATCTCTGGACCATTTCCAAGAAGACAGGCTTGAGAAAGCAATGAGCACAAATGAGTCGGGAGTCAAGGGGTGACACAAGCTATGCCCCAGACATTCCAATGTCTTATTTAGCTACTGAGCTCAGAATATCCAAACATCTTTGATCATGCCAAAAAATGTTCATGGTAACACAACATCAACATTTCATGGAATCTTTGACTCTGCTTTATAATCTGAATTATTTGACAGTATCTATCATTAAGATTTACAATATCTGTTTATCTAGTTCTGCATTTTAACTTGGCCAAACCACAGAGTAAAAATATGACCCATTTCAGGAGAGCTCCTTCAAACAGAATTTGCATCCCAGATTAGATCTGAGTTGTTTGACTGGTGTTTGGTTGACCAAGTTCCAAGCAGTATTCAAAAATTAAACTAAAATAATATTGTCACCTTATTGTTCATTTGTTAATACTCTTTTCTGGAAGGTTGTGATTTCAAGCTTTGGCTTTGAGCACTAAAATCTAGATGGTGAACTACTGTTATTGTTGAAGCAAGAGTGTAACATTGTGGCTGATATATTTCAGATGAAATGTTAAATCAAAGGCCTATTTGCACACCTAGGTGAATATAAAACCATCTTGGCAGTATTTCAAAGATAAGCATACAGCATCCTAGACAATGTTCTGATATGAGATTAATTGATCACGATCAATCATAGGAACTTGCAATTGTAAGTGGCAGCCATGTTTCTTACAATGAGGCAGTCATCATATACTGTACAACTTTTGAGAGGAAAGGATTCTTTGGCCCTAAGTTTTCTGCATCCCAGTATGTAGACTTTTCATACCACCTAAACTCCATGTCTTTTTGTTGGAGCGGAGTTAAACCACCAAATATCATAGGTTAATTCTAGAGACATGAATGGTGAAGGGTTATGCTCTCCAATCAACATGGGTAATGAAAATAATCAAAAACACTACTCTGGCAGAGATAATTCCATCTCATTCTGGTAATCAAGAACAAGTTGAAGAAGCAGTACCTGGTATGTTTCTCCAGGTACATGGAGACGCAAGACCACGGCCAGGTGTGAACATATGAAAAACTGGAACATTAAAATCCACTTCTCTAGCATCTTTTCGCCACTTCCTTCCTGCAGCAGGTCTCTAGCTGGACAGTAATGAAATCTCCTTCGAACTGTTGCTATGTACACGTCGACAAATAATTTACTTGAAGGAATGAACAGAAAGGGTGCTACAAGAGTGACAGCCTTTGTTTCTGGATTTTTTTTTGTTTCATTTTTTGTTAGGCAAGTCCGTTGATGAGAAACTGCATTGATTGCAATACTTTCGAGGAACAGGCTGAAAGAAAATATCCTCTGCAGGAGCAACCATTTTATAGAGTTGCTGTTTAAACATCTCAAATGCATTGTAAGGAGGAGCACCCATTCAATCAAAGACTATAGGTGGTATGATCTGCATACACAAGATAATGTGCAGGATTTGCATGCTTCAGACTCAAGGTCACTTTCCAAGGTCACCCTGGTTTAACCATATTTGAAACATCAAAGTTCAAAGTAAATTATTATTAAAGGGTGCATATGTCACTATATACTACCTTGAGATTCATTTTCTTGCAGGCATTCACAGTGAAACAAAGAAATACATTAGAATCAATGAAAAATTACACACAAATGAAGACTGACAAACATCTAATGTGTAAAAGACAAAGTGTGCAAATAAAAATAAATAAATATAAAAATAATACTGAAAACATCAGTTGTGGAGTCTTTGAAAATAGGTCCATAGGCTACCCAGTACCCTACTCCCCTGCACTTTAACTCACTTCTTTTGTTTCCTTCCCTGTTCTGTTGAAGGGTCTTCAATCTAAAATGTTTCTGTAAAGCTCTGTTTCTCGTCCCACAGATGCAGCCTGAGCTGTTGAGTCCTTTTCTGGTTTTAGACTTTTAACATTAGAAAGTTATTTTTTGCATTATATAGAACACCAGCAACAATTGTCTCATAACTGTTTTACAGGCACATGATAATAACTCTTTATCAATCCCAAGTATACTGGCATTCTAATAGAATCATATGTTAAGGAAGTCTGTCACATTTTTTAGGGGTAATAGTACAAGGGTGTAAAATGGACCTGTGTGATGAATCTAACTAAAGTTACTGGGAAATTAGGAGGCAAGCCCAAGTTTTTTTTTGGTATCAAATCTTGTAGTTGCAAAGTTTCTGAAGTTAGCTATGCCTACTTTTAAAAATCATAACCATTAGCAATATCAGTTTGTCAAAAGCATTGTAAAGTTACTAAAAGCATCTGCATGCGTTGCCTTTTTCTTTAAGGGAACCCGCATGACTTTCCTTCAATGAGAGAGGCTGCCCTCTTCAACAGATTAATACCTAAAAGCAAAAAAAAATCTTGCCCACTATAATCCGTTGACCTACAGTGAAGGAACTATGCAGATGTCTTATAAGGATGATCATACACCAATATTTACTGAACTTAAATTTGACCTCTGTTCAGTGGATTGAATCCAAGGCTGTCTTTGATCCTGTAATGTAGCAATTAGGAGAATGAGCTAGACATGGATTATAATTTATAAGATGCAAAACCTTCTGTTAACACCAGTACTGGTTGCTTTTATCAAATTTTAACATGGATCTCTGCACAGGACTTCTAAAAAATCCACTAGAAAAACATAAAAGATGTAGAAGTGTAGTAGACACTTACTGGTATTTTGATAAATGCATCAGCACTAACTCAACCATTCAAATAAGACCCAGTAAATACAAATAAATGTCACATTTCGTGGAAACGCTGGAAGGTCTGTACAATCTTTTCTGTCAAAGCAGTGAGGCACTTTCATGCTTGGTTTTAAGAGAGATTATTGAAGTAAGATTCAGGAAAAAAATAGCCTTCGGCCGTAACTTAGTCATTTACCCAAATCCTTTCTGCAATCAACAGACACTATATGGGAATGAACTAGTTGTTATGCAAAGTAAAATAATTGCCTTCGAATATATGCAGAGGTGTAGAAAAAAAATTAGTGAATACAATCTCCTGAGCCTCCAAAGGATTCTATCAGAGAAATATTTCAGCTTTAGAGACACTATATGCTTAGGTAAGTCAAGTATTGACATTTGGAAAAGAAACCTTGTTCTATTTACATTTAGTAGGAAACACAAATTAACAAACATTAGTAGACAAGTATTTTCTTGTAATATTATTCAGCCATAGCATTTTAATGCCATTACAATGATATATTTCATTTTCTGTGTGGGACTCAGACTCGGGTGGAGTCTGACAGGAGTCAGTTTTGGTACCCCTACCTTTCACCATTTTTATCACAGTTTTGAACAAAAGCATAATGAGAGCTATTCACAAACGGCAAAAAAAAACAAACCCTGCACATCTAAAAGCATTATTTCTTTTTTAAAAATTTTGGCAATGCACATCAAACCTATTTTCTTCCCCCACCACGGCCAAAAATTGTGAAAAAAATGTTAGGAAAATTCACACCTGTATGCCATCTTAGTCAGGTTCAGTGCTGAGACTTTTAAAAAACTGGAGAAGCATAGACTTAAGGGAGATTTAATTAAAGGTTTGGATAATCGAAGAGGTTAGAGTCAGTTTAAGCGGATAAGCTCCTCAATGAGATCTTGCAGATTTCAGAGAGAAAATTGCATATACACAGCTGTATGGGAGCTGGATCATCAGATGTCATCACTTTGCTTATCTTGTGTTTCCTGATCCTTTCTAGACAGGGAAAAGAACTATCCAAACTTTTTCTTCCTAAGAAGCCTCAGGGTTTAAACCCATTCCTCTCTTGTGCTTCTGTCTCAACTTGGCTTCTTTGCCAAGGGAGAGTATGGTTATGAGAAATGGGAAGATAATGGCTGTGGTGAGTATGCAGGAGTCATCCTGTGCCAGGATGGTGCCTACTCAATACAGTTGCTGGGGTTTGTTATCTTCTTTCGACTTAAATATTGTAAGTTATCTGCAGAGATATAATACCTAGAATTCCCTGATCTGTAGTGTGAAATACTAAGCAGAGAAAGGACATTAATCTGGCACATTCAGGACTTCCACTGGGCTCACAGATTTGTTTTTGGACAATCGGTGATTCTACTTGTCCTCCAGCACACATTTACTTCATCTTTTCCGTAAATGTAACATAATAGAGTGATATATTTCCCAGTTTGAAAGGAGCATGGGAAACAAGGCCTTGATAAGTTTAAAGAGAGTGTGAGAAACAAAATAAGGACGTGGAGCACGAAAATTGTCCAGCGAATGGACAAGGAAGCGGAGCCCCAGCAAGCAAACAGGGAGCACAGCAAGGATCACCTATTGAGGCTGATACCCAGCCATCAGGAATTCTGAAAAGTCCGTTAAGGGATTATCAGAGTTTTACAATATATGGTAATATCAGCACATTGTATTTCTTCCTAAATTGCCTCAGGGTTTAAACCCATTCCTCTCTGGTGCTTCTGTCTCAACTTGGCTTCTTTGCCAAGGGTGTCCCATGATCCTCTCCTATCCCTTTTGCCAATCAATTTTCCAGCTCTTAGCTCCATCCCTCCCCCTCCTGTCTTCTCCTATCATTTCGGATCTCCCCCTCTGCCTCCCACTTTCAAATCTCATACTATCTCTTCTTTCAGTTAGTCCTGACGAAGGGTCTCGGCCCGAAATGTCAACTGTACCTCTTCCTATAGATGCTGCCTGGCCTGCTGCGTTCACCAGCAATTTTTATGTGTGTTGCTTGAAATTCCAGCATCTGCAGATTTCCTCGTGTTTACATTGTTATCAAATAGATTTCAAAGGCAGTGTAACACCCCCTATAGTTATAGAGCATTTTTAGTTCTATTGATTCAGGGATATTTTCTGACACAAAACTACAAAAGAGTATAGTGGATAAGAGGTTAAAAAAAGAGCAATGTAGGAGAAACAGATTAGTTCCATAATTAATATAGAGCCAAGACAAAACAAAATACATTGGTAGAGGAACTTTATATTTTACTGAACTTTGCTTTTGACATGAGGCAAAAACATGAAGCATTTAAACTTAATGTTTATGAATGCACATAAAATATTGTACTTTTAACTGAAAAAATATCACCAAAATAAAGGTCTAATTTATAATTCGATCAATAAATGCAAAATAAACAATAATTTAACTTGAACTGACTTCCAATTCTGTTCTTTTGAATAATTGTCAAATCTTTTATCTGTTGTGAGCAAATCTATATACAGATTGAGCACCCCTTAATCAAAATGCTTGGGTCCGGAAGTGTTCTGGATTTTGGAATTATTGGGATTTTGTAATATTTGCATCTACATAATGAGATACCTTGGGAATGGGACCCAAGTCTAAACACAAAATGAAGGTAGTGTTATATAATATTTTTAATAACTTTGTGCATGAAACACGAATGTGGACATCGAACCATCAGAAAGGTAAGCTGTCATTACCTTGGCCACCCGGATGAACAGTCAGTGATTGTTTGGCATCATCATGATTCTCAACTCCGACTTTATGTGTTACCTGTAAGCAAACTTCGTCTTACTCTTATTCATCACACGTCTGTACTGATGCAGCCATTCAGCATGTTAGATTTTGTCAGCAACGATTTTAACAAACTCATCAATGTATTTCTCTGCTACTTCATGATCAGCAGGTACTTTATCACCACAAATCTTTAAAAATTTAATGCCATGCCTTTTCTTAAATTTCTGCAACCAGCCTGCTGAATATTCACAATTACCTTCAATTTTCAGTTCAACGTGATAGATTGTTTAATGATCAGTATACTGTTAAAACGGCATATGTTCACTCCAACACTGACAAGTCCACACTTCTAAAACACAATTGAGATCTTAATTTTTCACTTTATACAGTGTTTTCTATTTTTCATTAACTTCTGTTCATTATATATGTGAGGTCACTCCTCAGAACTGTCTGTCTTGCGCAGAGACCCGAACAGTCACCTGGGAACTTAGACAGCGTCTTGCAAAACTTTCCATTTGTGTCTTCATGTCAGTGCTCAAATCAGATTTCAGATGATTTTGGAATTTCGGATAAGGGGTGCTCAACCTGAATTAAGTAGAATGCATCAGTGAAGATATCAAGGAGATGATCAAAGGATGACTTGATTCAGGAAAATCGAGGAGAGGATATCACCAACAAATGATTTTTAAAGAAATAATTGAAAGTCCATCATTTTATACTGTAATGGAAAGCTTATATGAATAATCTAACGTGATAGTAAATGTCTGACTAAATATCCCAAAATAAATATTTCAAAAATAAATATTGAGACATTAATAAATAATCAAACTATTGGTTACCTTATTAGTTGCTTTTTGATAACTAAAAAACTAAAAGAGGTACAACATGCTCATGCAGAACCTCTGATATCTCCATTCCTATTCCATTGTCAGAACCCATTGAAACATAGTAATCATGACATGCCAACAGATGGCACTCGAGCGATTCAGAATCAAACGTTTAAACATATTGGGGCCATTCTTTTCAGAAATTGAGCAGGCCCTTGCATTGGCTTGAACTTCATTTCCATTTGATTTTTAAAAAAGCCGTCTGCATACTGTGTTTGAACTTGAAGTGCACTCGCACATGTAGTTAATGTTTAATAGGCTCTGAGCTTTATCTGAGGCAATGAAGCAGCTGTCGGGCTACTTACTGAGCCAGACAAAGTTATTCATGGTGGTGTGGTTAAATATTTGAAGTTGGCATCTTAAAGTAATGAACTCTGAAATCATTAAAATTGGTAATAGACTTTAGGTAAGTCTTTGAAATGACCATTTTATCACTTTATTTTGCAAAAGTATTTAAAATTGTGCAGATTTTAAAATAATATACATGTTATGTGTTTTCAATCAATTTCTGTGATGCTTCTTTATAAATATTATTTTCATTCTCCCCATTTTGCTGCAGTATTTGCAAGACATTGAGACAGAATGCTCTGAAAAAAATGTTGCTCTTGAGTAATCCCCCCTCAGAACTCTGTGTTACTTTCCCTGTAAGTACAGACAAAGACAATCATTGTGCACAAAATGCAATCGTTATTCCTTATTTTAATTATTGGTTCATCAGTTTGTTTTTCTGAATTATTGTGTCTGTTTTCTCCAGCACATGTGACAATAACAGATCATCGTGTTAATATGCTAGCATGCGTCCAAATTTGTTGCCATGACTTAACGGAGGAATATTTTTAAAAAATTCATTGCCAATCACTGACCCCCATTAGCTTGATTAGAGCATTACATTCAGCCAGGAAGTACCCTAGGCTCTGCCCAGCAACAGAAAGTGGTAATAATTCATTGTTGGCTAAAGTGCAGCCTTACTAATAGTGTAATCTGGCATTGCTATCAACAGAAATGAATTTGTTCCCTCTGTAACTGCTTGTCCCCTGGCATTGTGAAGACTAGTTAGTTGTTTCACAAGCAGCTTGTTTTAAAATAGCACTTGTGTGATATATGCCTGAGATTGGCCTTGGGCAAAGGACTGCTTAAACAAGGAAATATTAGCAAACGTTAATGTTGTATCACTGATGGAATTATTATATTTTCCTTTATTTTAATTCTGCAATTAAATGTGGAGTTTTATTTTCTTTGAGTTACAATTTAGTTGATAATCAGCTAGATACTTAAAATTGCAGTATATTTTTAATGTTATGGCTGTGCAATAAATTATAAAGCATTTTTAGTTTACAGAAATTTAAGTAGCTTGTTGCTACTTTATGTCAGGGTTGTATGCTTATCTAGGATCATATGGTATCTTAAACTTGACCAAAGACTACTTTTTATCCATGCACCCATTGAGAATGTTAAATTATTGTCATACATTTTGAAGGGGTATAACACTTCATGTCTATTGTCCTAATGATTTATGGGCCTACTATAAAGAGCACTCCTATTACATGACCAAAGGTATTAAAATCCTCTTAACAGATTCTTTAGAAATTGTATAATATTTCTAATGAAAGATTGGGGAAGTAAGTTTTCATAATTGATTTTAAAATAATGCTTTTCCTTGTACTGATAATCTGACAGATGTTAGAGCACATTTTTTTTCTAAATTCATTTTAAGGGATGTTGCTGCAGTTGTTGCTCATCTCTGAAGGTCGATGAGGAAGTGGTGGGAAGCTAGCTGCCTTGTTGAATTGCTGGTGTCCTCCTGGTGAAGGTGCACCCAAGAAGAAAGTTTCAGGGTTTTGACCTAATGATAATGAAGGATCAGCAATATATTTACAAGTCACAGTGTTTGATTTGGATGTACACTGCATATGGTGGTATCCACAACCACCTGCTTCCTTTGTCCTTTTTGATGGTAAAGGCTCTGGTTCGGGAGATGCAGTTAGAGTAAGCTGGATGAGCAGCTGACAGTTTTGTAGATGGTGAACTCTATAATCACAGTGATGAAATGTTTACTCTGGTGTAGGCAGATCCAATCAAGTGTCTGTTGTGTCTGACGTGATATGGAGCCTCTTGTGCCTTGCACCCGTCCAAGCACAATACAAAGTCTTTTGCGCCTAGTTGTGGGCCTAAAATGGTCAGATGATCCAGTCGGGCACAGATCCTCACCTTTCATTTAGTAAAAGCACATGTGAAATGACTGTTTTTGCTCTTGGTCCAATTAACTTATAAGGTACATACAAGAGAAGTGGCATCTACTAAGAAATTTATTGGGGAACAGGGCACATATGGTCGTCTGAGGAAATGGTAAAGGGCCGTGAATAAACTGAAATGCTAGGGCTGGATTTGGGGATATATCCAGACAGATAAACCTCTGAGGCAATTATCACAGTATTCAACAAGTATAAAGAGTGTAGCGGAGAGAATGATGACTGAGGCGGTGAGCAAATTTGTACAGAGTGCCTTCATGTCTACATCTGTGGAACTGTCTTAAATTCTTTTCATGTGATGAGCAAGTCATTAAGGCTTTCAAATAAGAATGTAGCAAAAATCAAACCGTTTTCATCTGTATGGAAAAATAGCAAAAATTAGTGCACATGTACAAAAGAATCTTACTAAATATATAAAATCCTAAATGGTGGAAACAAGGTTAAACAGCACAGACTCTGAAGATACCTCAGGCAGTTTTTATTTTGTTTAGATACAGTGTGGAGCACTTCCTTCTGGCTCAATCAGCCACGCCACCCAGCAATCCACCTATTTAATCCCAACCTAATCACAGGATGATTTACAATGACCAGTTAACCTACTAACAGGTACGTCTTTAGATTGTGGGAAGAACCAGAGCATCCAAAGGAAAGCCACGTGCACATGGGAGGAACATAGGGACTTGCTTACAGAGAACACTGGAATTGAATGCCGAACTCTGATGCCCCGAGCTCCAACAGAGTCACGTCAACAGCTACATTACCATGGTGTCCCAGTTAATGGACTCCAGCTACCAGTACAGTGGAATCTGGTCAAAATACTGGAAGAATTTGAGCAAGACAAGCAGGATCCATGGAGGAAAATAAACAAGTCAACATTGCAGGCAGAGATCCTTCATCAGGATCTTGTGTGTGTTGCTCAAGGTTCCCAGTATCTGAAAAACCTCTTGTGTATATAGTTGAATCCCACTGGTTTTCATGTTAAGATAACGTGAGCCTCCTGCTAACATTCAGGCCCAAACTAAATTCAGTAGCCAATGAAAACAGGCACGGAGATTACAAAGTGTGATTAGATATACTTGGGCAATGGGAAGTCAAATGTTGATTTCAGCAGAGGGGCCACACCAACCATATTGTAGATTGGCTGGGTACATCTGTAAGGAGCCAATATCATGCGCAACCATCTCCAGTTCAAGCTAACCTGCAGAGTTTGATGGGGAGTTGATACCTTTTGAATCATCTGGTGGAGTATTGATATGAGTAGCCTTAACAATAACCTGAAAAACACCAAAAATGCATCACGTGGCATATGGTGTATGTTGTAAGCTCCCACACTTTCCAGAATTAGAATCAGAATCAGATTTCATATCACTGGCATGTCGTGAAACATCGGCTCCTCACAGCTCGTGAAACATCGGCTCCTCACAGCTCGTGAAACATCGGCTCCTCACAGCTCGTGAAACATCGGCTCCACACAGCTCGTGAAACATCGGCTCCTCACAGCTCCTGAAACATCGGCTCCTCACAGCTCGTGAAACATCGGCTCCTCACAGCTCGTGAAACATCGGCTCCTCACAGCTCGTGAAACATCGGCTCCTCACAGCTCGTGAAACATCGGCTCCACACAGCTCGTGAAACATCGGCTCCTCACAGCTCGTGAAACATCGGCTCCTCACAGCTCGTGAAACATCGGCTCCTCACAGCTCCTGAAACATCGGCTCCTCACAACTCGTGAAACATCGGCTCCACACAGCTCGTTGGACCGGAAGGACTTGTTCCGCACTGTAACTCAAAAAAAATTTTTTAAATATCTAGGGGAATCTTCAGAGCCTGTGCTATTTAACCTCATTTCTACCATTTAGAATTTTAATTCCACTGGAGGCCTTAGTAGATTGGATGCAAACTATGAGGCATAGTCACTATCCACACAGAACCAGATGTTCTAAACTCAAGTTAAGGTAATGAGAGCAGAGATAAATGCCAATAATTGAGCTCCACAGACCAAGATGTAGTGCCATAAGACAGGGGAGCAGAATTAGGCCATTCAGCCCATCGAGTCTGCTCCACCATGCCATCATGGTTGATCAAGGATCCTACTCAACCCCATAGACCTGCCTTCTCCTTTGATGCCCTGACCAATCAGGAAACTAGCAACTTCTGCTTTAAATATACCTACGGTTTGGGCTCCACCACAGTCTGTAGCAGAGCATTCCACAGATGTACTACTCTCTGGTTAACAAAATTCCTCCTTACCTCTGTTCTAAAAGGTCGCCCCTTAATTTTGAAGCTGTTCACTCTAGTTCTGGATACCCCCACCACAGGAAACATCCTCTCCACATCCACCCTATCCAGTCCTTTCGACATTTGGTAGGTTTCAACGAAATCTGCTCCCGGATTTTTCTAAATTCCTGTGAGTACAGGCCCAAAATTGCCATACGCTTCTCATCTGTTAACGCCTTCAATCCTGGAATCATACTCGTGAACCTCCTCTGCACTCTCTAATGACAACATATCGTTCCTGAGATAGGGGTCTAAAACTGTTAACAATACTCCAAGTACAGCCTGACTAGTGTGTTGTAAAGGCTCAGCATTATCTCCTTGCTTTTATATTCTATTCCCCTTGAAATAAATGCTAACATTGCATTTGCCTTCTTTACCACAGACTCAACCTGTAAGTTAACCTTCTGGGACTCTTGTGCCACTCCCAATTCCCTTTGCACCTCTGATGTTTGAGTCTTCTTCCTATTCAGATAATAGTCTGCACCATTGTTCCTTTTATCAAAATGCATTAACTTATATTTTCTAACACTGTATTCCATCTGCCAGTATGTCTAAGTCCTGCTGCAATCATATTGCTTCCTCAGCACTACCTACTCCTCCACCTATCTTAGTATCATCTGCAAACTTTGCCACAAAGCCATCAATTCCATTATCTAAATCACTGACAAACAATGTGAAAAGTACTGAACCTGAGGAACACCACTAGTCACTGGCAGCCAACCAGAAAAGGCCCCCTTTATTCCCACTTGCTGCCTCCTGCCTGTCAGCCATTCCTCTATCCATGCCAGTATCTTTCCTGTAATGCCACAGGATTTTATCTTATTAAGCAGCCTCATGTGAGGCACCTTATCAAATGCTTTCTGAAAATCCAAGTAAATGACATCAGCTGCCTCTCCTTTGGCCACCCTACTTGTTATTTCCTTGAAGAACTCCAAAAGATTTGTCAAGCAAGATTTCCCTTTACAGAAACCATGCTGACTTTGACTTTTCTTTAATCATCAGTCTCCAAGTGTCCCGAAACCTCACCCTTAATAATAGTCTCCAACACTTTCCCAACCACAGAGGAGAGGCTAAGTGGCTTATAATTTCCTTTCTTTTGCCTTCTTGGAGTGGTATTTGCAATTTTTCAGTCCTCTGGTACCACAGCAGAATCAAGTGATTCTTGAAAGATCATGACCAATGCATCCATTATCTCTTCAGCAACCTGTCTCAGGACTCTGGGATGTAGTCCATCTGATCCAGATGACTCATCCACCTTAAGACCTTTGAGCTTGCCTAGCACTTTTTCCTTTGTAATAGCAATGGCACTCACTCCTGCTCCCTGACACTCACGGCCGTCTGGCACACTGCTAGTGTCTTCCACAGTGAAGACAGATGCAAAGTACCCATTAAGTCCATCTGCCATTTCTTTGTTCCCCATTACTACCTTACCAGGATCATTTTCCAGTGGTCCAATATCAACTCTCACCTCCCTTTTACTCTTTATATAACTGAAAAAACTTTTGGTATCCTGCTTTCTATTATCAGCTAGTTTGCCCTCATATTTCATTCTTTCCCTTCTCATAGCTTTTTTAAATTGTCTTTTGATGGATTTTAAAAGCTTTCCAAACATCCAACTTCCCATTCACTTTTGCTACATTATATGTCCTTTTCCTTGGCTTTTATGCAGTCCTTAACTTCCATGTCAGCTATGGTTACCTACCTCTGCCATCTGAGATCTTCTTCTGCAGGACATATCTGTCGTGCACCTTGTGACATATTCCCAGAAATTTCAGTCATTCTCTGCTCTGCTATCATCCCTCACCAGTATCCTCCTCCAATCCACCTGGGCAAGCTCCTCTCTCATGCCTCTATAATTCCCTTTATTCCATTGCATACTGATACATTTGACTTATGCTTCTCCCTCTCAAATTGCAGTATGAATTCAATCATATTATGATCACTGCCTCCTCAGGGTTTAATTACATTAAGCTCCCTAATAAGATCTGGGTTATTACATAACACCCAATCTAAGATAGCCTTTCTCCTAGTAGGCTCAAGAACAAGTTTCTCTAAAAAGCCATCTCGTAGGCATTTAACACATTCCCTCTCTTGTGATCCAACACCAATCTGTTTTTCCCAATCCTCTTGCATCTTGAAGCCTCCCATTACAATTGTGACATTACCCTTATTACATGCCTTTTCCAGCTCCCTTTGCAATATCAACCCCACATATTTGGAGGCCTATATATGATTCCCTTAATGTTTTTTATTACCTTTGCAGTTTCTTAACTGCACCCACAAAGATTCAACATTCTCTGACCCTGTGACACCTCTTTCTAAAGATGTAATTCCAACAGAGCCACACCACCGCCTATGCCTTCCTGCCTGTCCTTTTGATACAAAGTCTATCCTTTGATAAGTGCCATGAGTAGTTCTATGGCAGCTCTTTAACTGTGACTGCCACATCACCCATATGGATGGCACAATTCTCATTGACAGCCCTCTCTTTTAAAGAGAGCAGATACATGGTTACAAAGGCATCATGGTTGCTGATCTAAGTGTGGAACCGATGCTTACAGTAAAAGCCAAGTCATCAAACCTGTTGGAGCAGACTGCTGACGTGCCGAAATGTCGAGAAGTCTTGCTGTAGTTGGTAGAGCGGGTAACTTGATTTATGATGTCCTCTTGATCCCCAACTATCTAGCAAGCAACCGAGGAAGAGGAGTTTGAGGAGCAGGATAAGATGGCAGGAGGGGCATTGGAGATCCCATCTCCTTTGGATATTGGTGATTAAATATCCTGAGAAGAAACACTGTAAATATAAGGCCAAATTCCTTCTCACCAGCAAAATCTGTCCTTCCATTTTGTCACAGTGTCTGTTTGGCCATACAGCTGCAGTATGTGCCATCACAAAACAAAACTTTCTGTGAACACACCTCTAAATAAAACCTCGCCACAGTCTGCACCAAAGTCAATTAATTACCTTCAAGAATTTCTTAAGTGACTTTATTGCGCTTTTGCTCTTGCACAGCAGCTAGGTGTTGAGCAGGTGGAATATTTCAATCCCTCTATACACAGTGCGTAGAAAGCATCATCTTGTGTTAGAGAAAGGCTGCAACACAAGAGCTTTATTTGTTCTGTCAGCCTGCTGATCTGTGGCAAGCATGAAAGGTATTCAGCTCACTTTGAACATCAAGCCTCAGCGACTTCCTTTGCGCCAGTTACTTACAAGTTAATTGCCATTAGCAATAAGTGGCAAGTGACTTGCATGCTGAGTGGTTGCTGCAAACAGCAGCTTTCGCTGAGATCATCTTAGGGGAGCACAGGCATTTAAAACTATTCTTCAATGTGGCGCTGGTTAAGAAACAGCTGCCTGAACAAGCTGGGCAGATATACCCTTCCCCGAAGGCACTGGGATCATCACAGAGTTGAGAGTGGTACAGCACAGAAACAGGATGTCTGGCCCACCTTGTCCACAACAACCTTCATTCCTCATCTCATTTGCATTGTTAAAAGGGTTATATTTGAATACACGCAGACTGGGAAGCTTTTAAAAACCAACAGAGGACAACTAAAACGTCCATAAGGAGAGAAAAGATGAAATATGAAGGTAAGCTAGCCAATAATATCAAAGAGGATACCAGAAGTTTTTTTAAATCAGATATATAAAGAGTAAAACAGAAGCAAGAGTGGATATTAGACTGATGGAAAATGACATTGGAGAGGTAGTAAAGGAGGACAAAGAAATGGCAGGCAAACTTAATAAAGTATTTTTCATCAGTCCTCACTGTGGAAGACACAAGCACTATGCCAGAAATTCAAGAGTGTCAAGGGGCAGAAGTGAGTGTAGTTGCTATTACTAAGGAGAAGGTGCTGGGGAAGCTGAAAGATCTGAAGGTAGGTAAATCACCTAGACATGATGGACTACACCACGGGGTTTTGAAAGAGGTAGCTGAAGAGATTGTGGAGGCACTAGTAATGATATTCTGGAATGGTTCTGGAAGATTGAAAAGTTACAAATGTCACTGCATTCTTTAAGAAGGGAGGGAGGCAGAAGAAAGGAAACTATAGGCCAGTTAGCCTGACTGCAGTGGTTGGGAAGATGTTGGAGTCCATTATTAAGGATGCGATTTCAAGATATCTGGAGGCACATGATAAAATAGGCCCAAGTCAGCATGGTTTCCTTAAGGAGAAATCTTGCCTGACAAATCGGTTGGAATTCTTTAAGGAAATAACAGTGGGATAGACAAAAGAGAATCAGTGGACGTTGTTTATTTGGATCTTCAGAATGCCTTTGACAAGGTGGCACACACGAGGCTGCTTAACAAGGTAAGAGACCATGGTGTTACAGGAAAGAGACTAACACGGATAGAAGATTGACTGATTGGCAGGAGGCAAAGAGTGAAACTAAAGGATATTTTTCTGGCTGGCTGCCGGTGATGGCCTTGTTTCACAAGGATCAGTGTTGGGACTGGCTCTTTTCAAATCATTTGTTAGTGATTTGGATGACAGAATTGATGGTGTTGTGGCCAATTTTGCAAACAATATGAACATAGCCAAAGGGGCAAATAGTGTTGAGAAAGCAAGAAGTCTGTGGAAGGACTAAGGCAGATTAGGAGAATGGACATAGCAGATGGAATATCATGTAGGGAAGTGTATGGTCATGTATTTTGGTAGAAAGGTATAGACTGGCTTCTAAATGGGGAGAAGAATCAAAAATCAGAGATGCAAAGGGACTTTGGTGTCCTCGTGCAGAATTCCCTAAAGGTTAACTTACAAGTTGAGTCGGTGGTAAGGAAGGCAAATTCAATGTTGGAATTCATATTGAGAGGACTAGAATACAAAAGCAAGGATGTAATGCTGAGGCTTTATAAGATATTGGACCCATTATCTAAGAAAAGATGTGCTGGCATTAGAGAGTGTCCAGTAGAGGTTCGCAAGAATGATCCCAGGAATGAAATGGTTAACCTATGATGCTCTGAGTCTGTACTCACTGGAGCTTAGAAGAATGAGGGGGATCTCATTTTAGTAAATAAAGGCATCCGTTAGCCTTGCAAGACCATGGATCTGAACCTGGAAAGTTTTCACTCTCCAGGACGCAGGCCTGGGCAAGGTTGTATGGAAGACCAGCAGTTGCCCATGCTGCAAGTCTCCCCTCTCCACGACACCAATGTTGTCCAAGGGAAGGGCATTAGGACCCATACAGCTTGGCACCAGTGTCGTCGCAGAGCAATGTGTGATTAAGTGCCTTGCTCAAGGACACAACACGTTCAACTCATGACCTTCAGGTAGCTAGTCCAATGCCTTAACCACTTGGCTACGTGCTCACACCTCAAATATTAAAAGGCCTAGATAGAGTGGATGTTGAGAGGATGTTTTCTATCATGGGTTAGTCTTGGACCAGAAGGCACAGCCTCAAAATAGAGCAATGTCCATTTAGAACAGAGATGAAGAGGAATTTCTTTAGTCATAGGGTGGTGAATCTGTGGAATTCCTTGTCACGGATGGCTGTGGTAACCAAGTCATTGGGTATATCTAAAGCAGAAGTTGATAGATTCTTGATTAGTCAGGGCATCAGAGGTTACAGGAAGAGGCAGTAGATTGTGGTTGAGAAGGATAATAAATCAGCCGTGATGGAATGTCGGAGCAAATTTAATGGGCCAAATGCTCCCATGTCTTATGGTCTAAATTTATTAACCCATAGTTAAGGGTTATCCCCTTGAATAGCAATGGGGAGAGAAGGAAATGCTGTTTACTGGTTTTAACTGGAGCATTTAAATCTTAAATAAATTACTCCTTTAAATCAGCACTGCTCCTGGATTGGCCTCAATCTATTTGCTCTATATATTTTCAGTGGGCAATCACCATGTTCCTCTATGTCCTTCACACTAAGATGCCCTGCCTGATTTTTCCCCTACACCTGTAATATGTATGCAGATTATAGAGTGCTGAGGTTACTCACAAGGACTGGAAACTAATGCTGCCAGCTTTTCATGTTATTTTTAAAGTGGGTTTTCGCAAGAGGACAGTGTCTTGTTAGAAGAATGTCTTGGGAGTGAATGCAATGCACCTCAGTCGGAGACTGTGGTTAGCAGACTGCAGAAGCAAATTTCAGTACTGGGTGCAGAAATTATGAAGCTGACAGAAGAGATATAAAGTGATACAATTTTTCCTTAATTGTTGGCCATATTAGTGGAATGAGTTCATCATACTAATAAACAACCTAATTTCAAATCCTGGACTACATAATACCTGAGGTCTCAAATTCAGCTGTATTTGGTAGTGTTTCCACTGTGGGATCACCATGGTGATGGTGAGATATGTTGCAAGTTAAAAATAAAAGTTGAAGTCAAGAATACTGGATGTTAAAGACTAAAGTTGATATGTTTATTAATTTAACTATATGCTTGAATTATATAAATGTAGAGAAGTTCATTTAGTTTTGAACAATTTTCTTTCCAAACCCTCACTAGGCCAAGAAGGGTTCCACAAACTCTGGTTTATTGAAGTCTAATGTGGTCAGTAGAGATTCTTTTTCCTAGATCCATTTAACTCTGAGGCTATGCATGTGAAAGTGAAAGGCCGCTGGGTGCTGAGGAAACACGGGGATCACCTGCTCATCATGTACTTTGGGTAGAATGCTCAGTGGCTGGTAGAACCACTGACATAAACATGACTGACAACACTTTCAGGCCTAATCTCTGAGGGACAACTCTGATCAAGATCCTTGATCAGAGATTTATTTGTTACTAATAGTAACACAATATAATAAGTGGTAGAAGGGATTTGGTACAACACAACATTGTGAGCCAACAAGCTCCTTCTTGTGCTGTACTACATTCCAAGAAATTTGGGGCGATGGTGGTGCATCAGGCCATTCACAAATCCAGTGACCAGAGTTCAATCCTTACCCCCCCGGTACAGTCAGTTGGAGTTTGTACTTTCTTCCTGTGACTGTCTGGGTTCCCACATCCAAAAGACAAGAGGATTAGTTGGCTGATTCACCAGTATAAGATGCTGCTCATATGTAGGTGAGGAGGAGAGGAGGGTCGAGGGAGGAGCTAATGGCAATATGGAGAGAATGAAATGGGATTAGTATGTATGGATGCTTGATAGTCAGCACGGATTCAATGGGCAGAAGAACCTGTATGCAGTATGGCTCTGACTGATCCATTCAGCCCTTTGAGGCTACTCTGCCATTCAACAAGACCACAGTAGATCTCAATGTTGACCTTAACTCCTCCTTACTGCTTTATCACAGTGATATTTGATTTTACCAGAGTACAAAGGTTTATCCATCTCTCCCTGGAAAACTCTTAAATATTTAAGTATTTCTCAGGATTTGATTAATCCAATGAACCCTCTCTGCACTGCCTTCAGTACAAGTATGCTCATGGTTCAATAAGGGGACCAAAGAGGAGACAATGGTGCGGATGTGTCCTTTCCAAAACTCTCTTCAATTTAGATAAGACTCTCCTACCTCTGCACTCCTTCCCTTTTGCAACAAAGACCAACATTTATCTGCTTCCCAGATTAGCCATTTGTGCTTCCAGTACAATGAAACTTATATCTTTGAATATCAACATTTATTAGTCATACACTGTTTAAATAATATTCTGTTTTCCCACTCTTGCAAAACAAAATGGATTTCATAATGTTACACTCCATCATTTAACCTTTTGGAGAGCCTTTGGCCTGGATATATTTCTGTGATATTTCTAGAATAGAAATATGTCAATACAAAGGTTCTGGAATGCTGCTTATAAGAAGTCTTAAAAGTCTACAAAATCTGTTCGCTCCAGTTGAAAAATAATTATTTTCAGACTCCTTACATAATGATCTTCTGTTAGAACAACAGTCAGCAACAATAGTCAAATTTCTCACTGCTGCCTGTCAATTGGATGCACAGCCAAGAACTTGTCCGCCAATGTTTAAAGGCATAGGCACACAATACCGCCAACACCTATACACCCTCTGAAGAGTGTCATTGGTGTTTTGCTAGACACTTCATCAAGTCTGCCCTTTTGATTTCAAATACCGGGGACAAGGCTGTCGGTTTAATGGCAGGTATCTTGAGAGATTGATGCATCACATCACTCCTGATAAGAGAGATAATTTCACTCAGCATAACTCTGAACTGATTTCACAACCTATGGATTCACTTTCATTGACTTTACAAATCAAGTACTCAGTTTTTTTTGTATTTTCAGAATTTTTCTTCTTTTACATAGTGCTTGTTTGTCAGTTTTCATGCAGAGGTTTTCATAACATATATTTATTTTCCTGCAAATGTCTGCAAGAAAATTAATCTCAAGGTAGTTTATATTAAGATATGCATATTTGATAATAAACTTGCTTTGACTTGGACATCAGCTGTGGGAGGGTCCTCTGTTTAGGAGGCCAATTGCAAACAGGGCTGGCAGCACTAATTTTAAAATGGGCAGGATACATCGTGGAGGGACAAGAAATTTTCCAATGAAATATGGACTTCCATTGACTACCCTGACACAGAACCTGCAGGTCTACAGCCATTTGCTCCCAGGGAGTATCTGTAAAGACACAACAATGCCTGTATTCTAGGGAGGCTTGCGTGCAGGCAAGATGTCTTGTTCTATCCTGCCTGCTCCTGTAGTTTGATGGGAAAGTGGATGAAGCCCAATCAAGTGAAGCACTGTTGAGTTCCCTAGAGCTACTGATCAATCAACTGTGAAATGAGGAATATAACAGCAGATTCAAACTGGGATAGCCCCATGGCCTGGAGGATGAGAACTGGTTCGATTCAGATCATTTGGATGCCTGTGCTACCAGGGAGACTTCCACTGCATACTGTTTTAATCCATGAAGAGGAGCCCTGGCTGTAGACAATGAGCAGTGGAAGGCAGGTTTTGTTGGAGATTCTGGGAAGGGTGAGTGTTAAGTGTGAGCAATGTTCAGATGTATGAATAGTCTGAAGCAGTCTGCCTGTGGAGGTAGCTTTGGTGCAATTGGCCCATCAAATAACTTTATTTCATAGATTTAGTGTTAGGTAAAAACCGATTCTCCTGTATCGATTGTACCAATCATCATTCACAATTCATGTTTTCTTACAACTTAAAGCAGGCATTTCAGCCCATCACGTCTGTGCCAGCTCACAGAGCAATTCTGTATAATCTCTTCTGTCCCATTCCTAACAACGCCTCTCAGACTCTACCGATCACCAGCGCACTCAGGCAATTTACCTACCAAGCTGCTCATCCTTGGGAAACGAGAAAACCTGCAGATGCTGGAAATCTGAGCAACACGCACTAAATGCTAGAGGAAATCAGCAGCCAGGCAGCATCTATGGAAATAAAGTGCAGTCGACATTTCGGCCCGAAACGTCGACTGTACTTTTTTCCATAGATACTGCCTACTCTGGTGAGTTCCTCCAGCCTTTTGTGTGTGTTGCTCATCTTTGGGATATGAGAGGAAAACAGGGTGTCTGGAGGAAACCCACAGAGTCACATGCAAACTCCACGTAGACAACACCAGAGGTCAGTGGCTCTACTATCTGCACTGATTAAGGTCATTATTTTACCTCACTAATTCCAGCTTGCCAACACAAAAATGATCACTTTATCCATAACACCATAAGATATAGGAGCAGAATTAGGCCCATTGAGTCTGCTCCACCATTTCATCTTTGGCTGCTCCATTTTTCCTCACAGACCCAATCTCCTGCCTCATCCCTATATCCTTCCTGCCCAACCAATCAAGAATCTATCAACCTCTGTCTTAAATATACATATAAAAGACTCGACCTCCACAGCTACCTGTAGCAAAGAATTCCACAGATTTACCACTCTCTGGCTCAAGAAATTCCTCCTCATCTCTGTTCTAAAAGGACACCCTACTATTCTGAGGCTGTGCCCTCTGGTCTTAGTCTCTCCCACCATAGAAAACATCCTCTCCACATCCACTCTATCAAGGCCTTTCACCATTCAACATGTTTCAATTAGGTCACTTATTTATTGTCCTGAGTTCTAGTGAATACAGACCCAGAACCATCAAACACTCTTCCTATGACAAGCTCTTCAATCTGGAATCATTTTCGTGAACCTCCTTTGAACCCTCTCCAGTGTCAGCACACCCTTTCTGAGCTGAGGGACCAAAAACTGCTCACAATATTCCAAGTGAGGCCTCACCCTGTGCTTTATAAAATCTCAACATTACGTCCTGACTTTTATATTCTAGTCCTCTTGAAATGCATGCTAGCATTGCCTTTGCCTTCCTCACCACAGACTCAACCTGCAAATTAACCTGTAGGGAATCCTGCACAAGGAATCCCAAATCCCTTTGTGCCTGAGATTTTGTATTTTCTCTCCATTTAGAAAATAGTCAACACTTTCATTTCTTCTACCAAAGTTCATGACCAAGCACTTCCCAGCACTGTATTCCATCTTCCATTTTGTCTGGCCATTCTCCTAATCTGTCCAACTCCTTCTGTAGCCTCTCTACTTCCTTAAAACTAACTGCCCCTCCACCTATCTTCATATTGTCTGCAAACTTTGCAACAAAAGCCATCAATACCGTCATCCAAATCATTGACATCTAATGTAGAAACAATTGGTCCCACACAGAACCCTGTGGAACACCACTAGTCATCGGCAGCCAACTGGAAAAGGCTCTCTTCATTCTAACTCTTCAACTCCTGACAGTCAACCACTGTTTTATCTATGCTAGAATCTTTCCTGTAATACCATGGACTCACTTCTTGTTAAGCAGCCTCATGTGTGGCACCTTATCCCTACTCTTTTTGTACCAGTTAACCAATCATCAGTTCTCCATCCATGCTAATAGTACTAAAGGCCCTTCATCTTATGGAATAACATGTTCATATGTTTTTTAATCAAGTGACTTTTAGAAATCCAAATTATTTAATTCACTTGTTGCCCTTTTATTCATCCTATTCATTCCACAAGGAACTCCAAGAGTCTGACTTAATTTCCCTTTCATAAAACCATGTTAACGCTGCCTAGTCATCTTATGATTGGCTAAATTTCATGTTACAACTAATTATGAGTGAACTTCATCTTTTTCCTGTTAATGGATATTAAGTTAATTGACCTTGTGTTTCCCAGTTTCTCTTTCTATCCTTTCTTGAATAATAACATTACATTTGATGTTTCCAATCTGCTTCGAACTTCCCAGAACCAGAAATATCATATTCAACAAATCTACCGTCTCCATGTCTATTACTTCTAAAAATGAATTTCTGTTTCCTTTTATCCAATTTATAGCTCCAATCTTCATACATTCTGATAATGTGTGTCTGAAAAGAGACCACAGGAAGTTTCTTAAAATCAGTTTCTTATAAACAATCATCACTTTTCTTATATTGTTGAAGGGTCCTAATGAGTGCATTACAGGTATTTGCCTTACAGGAATCCTTTGACTCTTATTTAATACTCATGCAACTTCATTAATAATGAATCAATAGTGTTTCTAGTGATGTTAAATTGACAGATTCACAGATGTTATAAATTCTAACCGAAGAAATTCAATCACTATAATGAAACTTGCAAAGTATGTGGAATATTTGTCTGAAGTTCACCAATTTCAGTAGATTTATAGCAAGCATTTCATCATCATGTTAGGTTACAGGAAGAAATCTAAGAGTTGAGATTTTCCTCTCACTGCATGGTAGCAGATTCCTAAATTCAGTGTTTTTTTTTTGTTTTTTTTTGCATTGCAATAATTTTTTATTAGGCTATGAAAATTAATTACTGAAATTAAAATTTAACAATACATAAGAATAAAAGATTGTGTGGATTAGTAAATATGCTTAATAATCTAATCATCTGAATCAGAATCATTATTCTTTCCTCTAATTGTCCTTTTCTCCATCTTTGTGTTGCTTCCACATTTTTTTTGCATCTGGAAAGGTGAGTCCATCAAATTTCCACTGTAGTTAATGATGACAGCACATCCCAATCTCCATTCCAAAGTTCCTGTGGTGAAATTACCTAAATGTGGTATCTCTATAAAAGTGACAAACAACATTTTTAATCTCCTTAACCTCTTGAAAAAAAAATCTTTTTCACTGGGAATCTCCCTGTATTCACCATGACCTCTTGATAGCCATTCCTGTTTCTGATGTTGTGCTTTCTTGAATGATTCAAGTCTTCTTTCTCGGAGTTTTTCCAGTTCATCTCCATCCACCTTTTCATATTTTTCAATCTTGGTATCTAAATGTTGTTCAGCAATTTCTGTTGTTTGCAGCATTTGCTGTTCAATGACTTTACTGAGCATAGCCACCGAGGAATTACTTACCATCTTTGCCAATTTGGATTTGCTTCACAAAACTCAGAAGGAAAACAATAGGGCAGCTTTATTCCATTCGCACAACCATCTTCCTTCCTTCCGCTTCAATTCAGTGTTTTAGTGAAACAGTTGAATTGCTTTAGAGCATCCTGGACACACAGCATGCTCTGCAACCAAGTCACAAAGATGATTTAGCCAGAAATTGAGAGAAATCTATCCCCTGAAGAGAGTGTTGCTTAAATCCATATTCTGGGTGTGGTCTTGAATGAATAGAAGTTGTGTACCTTCAAAAATAATGCGCTATGGTATTTTTGTTTTTTTACAGTTGATGTCACTCTTTAGTTCAGATTTTCTGTGCTTCTACACCCTTGATTACTACCTGATCCATACCCAAGGGAGGTTGAGTTTAATTTGGCATCCTGGTTGGGACAGACATTGTGGCTGAAGGTCTATTCCTGAACTCTACTGTTCTGTGTTCAACAAAGTACGTAGATTTCCCTCATTCTTCCTGGGAAGTGGCTCAGCTTCCAGAAGGAATTTTGTGTCAAACCTTTTCCTCTCACTCTGCACCTTTGACTCTGGTTTTCCTCATTCATTTAATGTTAACATTATGAATAGCATCCAAAGACATTAGATCTAATTTGATTACACCATTTCTATTCACGCCACTGTACTGTAATATGATTATCAACCTGTGATGCTACATGAACTATAATTTCTTCAGTTATTGGGAGGACTGACAGCATTGTGGGGTGGGGGCGTGGTAGGGTTTGCAAACAACAGTCTTCATTGTTATAGTGTTACTTACATTGCTTACCCTGACCCAAACCTGGCAATGTTAAATTGACTTGATTTTGCAAATTAAGTTAAACTTCCAGGTTCATATCCACTCCATGATAAAGGTTGTCTGCTTCCATTTCCTTCTTGCTTTCTCTCTAACCACATCTGTTAGAAGATATTCAATTTCCAATAACGATGTGAAGGAAAACATAAAAAATTGTCATTCACAAATACAATTTTAATGCAACACAGTGTCAGTGAATCACCTGGCAAAGCGGCTGTCAATCTTTTATCTCTTGTTTTGACTGTCCCAATGCTCTTCTCACCAATTCCCCTGAAACTTATGTTCATCCAAAAAGCTGATTTATTCATCCTAACTTACACCAAACACAGTTCCTTCATCATCTCGGTTGGCTCCTCATTGTAATTTTCAAATTCATGTCTTTAAATTGTTCCACAACATTTGCCATATTTTTCTCCATCTTCATAAGCTCCAACAACCCTCCACATTTCTAATCTTACATTCCAGCATCTTTGCTTTTCCATCTCTTAATAGTAGCTTTGCCTTCTCGGCTCCAAGCTCTGGATGACCTCCCTCAAAGCCAGGGGTTTCCAACCTTTTAATGCATTATCAATACTATGAAAGCAAAAAGCCTGTGAACTCCAGGCTGAGAACCCCTGTTTTCAGCTTTGTCACCTCTGCAAACCCCTTAAAAATGCATTCTAACAACCAATTATTAAAATAAGCCTATAACCACTGCTTTTGGAGTGTTACCAATTTCTAGCATTGATTGTTAACTTTAAAGAGGCAATTGAAGTCCATCATCTCTATTCTTCAACTACTGTTTAGGCTTCAGCAGCAATATTTTTATATTGCTATTTTTTTCAGCATGCCAATCAGATCTATGTGATCTAATCAGATGTGTGATCTAATTGACAGTAGTACTGCTTGTTGACCATATGACTAGCTTACAGATTAACTGATTTTTGAATACATCCTTATATACAGTAGTTCATTCTACACATCAGTGTCTGAAGAGAGCAATTATTAAGTACTCAGAAAATAAGCCTTCCTCATGCTTTTATTTGTCACTATTTCCAAAATTAGTTTATTGCTATCACATGTATGGAGGTAGAATGAAAAACCTGTCTTGCCTACCGTTCATGCAGGTCAATTCATTGCAACAATGCACTGAGGTAGTACAAGAACAGAATAAATGCACTGCAGGTGGACAATAAGGTGCAAGGTCATACTGAGGTAGATTGTGAAGTCAATGGTCCATTTTATGGTACTAGAGAACCACTGGGATGAAAGCTGTCCTTGGCCTGCTGGTGCATGCTATCAGGCTTTTCTTTCTTTCTTTTCGTATCTTTTTATTATTTTTCGTATCTTTTTATTATTTTTCTTATTTTTTTCCAAAATAATCACGAGTGCATCGAAGTAAACAAGAAGAGAAAAAGCATTATATATCAGGCTATCAGGCTTTTATATCTGGGAGGGGGCATAATAGAGACTGATATTAAACTAGATACAAAAAATGAAACGGAACATAAAATACGCATATTCTATTAATTTAAGATAGACAGTAGTTCTCGCAAAGGAACTGCAGATGTTGCATTATTTATTAGCCATTCAGCCGATAGAATTGCTTGTTAGGTTGCTATGTCATTTGGTATTTTTTGGCTGCTTTTAAATTATTATTAAATATTATGAAACATTATCAAATATTGTCATTCTCAAAATAGCTTTTTTGTAAAGGAACAAAGTATCAATAAAACCCTTGGCAAAATAGCTATCATATCTTTTAATCACAACATCCCCGATTCAGTTCCTGCACCTAAACCAAATATTCACAAAGCCAACTTTACAAATAGGCTATCTCAACCTTCTCTGCTGAGAGCAATTATCAGCAAATTACAAACATCCACAAATACCCACCAATAATTGGGAAGTCAAGGGGAGCAGGTCTGCATGGTACGGATATGTGCTGCTGATAGCTTCCGATCTACTCTGTGTAGATTTGTGAGTTCAGGTGAAATGGCCCATTGCAGGAAGGATGAAACCTACATGAGTGTAAGTTTTAATCAATTCTAAGATTACTAAATGTGCTTTGCCAATATGTACTAAAGACCTGTCATTTTTGGTTTGCCTCTGTGACTGTCCATTTTGTTCTAATCTCAGGAGCCATGCTGGGAGCAGATGGGTCAAATATTCAGCCTTAACAAGTCATGCGCACCAAATATGTGCAAAATTAAAATTTTAATCAAAGACTTCATGTGCTTTGCCGGGAACTAAGCAAGCAGATTGTTAGCTTTGTAAGTAGGTCACACATTGTGTTGAGCAATCTTGCTTTGTCCTTAGCCATCTGGTATCATGCATCAATGTCAGGTGTATGAAAATAATAGCAAAGAAGGTGACCTTGGTAAGTGCACTCACCCAGCGAGAGCTTAGACCACAAGAGGTTTCTCTGCTCCTGCAAGAATATTTTAAGGGCTGCCTGAGAACTTTATTAGAACAAGCTATTCTTCAGAAAAGTAAAGCAACAGGAATTTGACAATTCTACATAATACATTAGGAGTGCAGGGGAAAATACGCAAGAACATTTTGATATACTTTGCTGTAAAGCATGATAATTAATTTACTGAAGTCAGTTTAATGAACTCTCACAAGGTACTGAGGCAGATCAATTTTATTTCAGACTTTTTTGTTATTAAGGACAAGTTGTATTTAGAAAACAGCAACACAGAGTTGCTGAGTCAGAGAACACGACAACACAGAAACAGGCTCTTCGGGCCATCTAGTCTATGCCAACCTATTATTCTGCACAGTCCTATCACCTAGACCATTGCCCTCCATACACCACCCATCCACGTATCCATCCAAATTTGTTTAAATGTTGAAATCAAACCTGCATCCACCACTTTCACTGACAGAATAAAAGCAAAAGCCAAAGACATCTCAAAAGCAAACTTCAATGAATTTCCCAGTATTTTTAATTGCAGCTAGAAAGGGAAACATCAAATCTAGACAGTACAGCAATGTACAGTCAGAAGTAAATAGAGTATTTATACATTTAGAATTTTGATGAATTCAAGGTATAATGGTAAACTTTTGTTTATCTGGCATCCAGAGTTTTCATGCAAACGACAAAAAATTGAATATTATTTAAACGTTTTAACGTTCTTTTAAGTGTTATGCGAACAAGTATGAAAAGACATCTTTAGTTTATTTATACATAAGGGCAATGTAATTGTAAGCTAATTAGCAGCAACGTCCTTTGAAGATTTCACGATTTATGGAATGCTGAATACAGTTAATTTATTTATTTTAGCTGTATTTTATATTAACACTGTTTTACCTTAAAATTAAGAACTGCAATGTAAAATATTGTGATGAGGATGAGGTGATAGCATACGGTTCTGCAATTTATTTAACATTATATGTGTTGAACACTAGTTTGTGATGTGGTGAATTTCCAAGTAATTCTAATGCAACCAGCATTCGTTAATCCCTACGGATGCTGGATAGCTGAGAGACTAGTGTGTGTGAATTTAGACCAAAGCAATTTGAAGACAACAATTGCTTTTTAATGGTAGTTTATAAAGATGGCAAATTAACACGAAGAACAAACAGAAATGTTTTTAAAAATTGCAAGTGATCCTATAGCAGAATATTTATATTAATTCTAAAATAAAACTAGGTAACCCAGAAGTCAAGAGGTATAGTTAATCTAGTTTTATAAGGAACAACCCAAGCATCATTTGATTATTTTACAAATTTGAAAAAGGAATAAGAGCTGTAGTAATAGGCAAATTACTCCATGTAACATGGGGAATGACCGTTCCCAGGACAAGCTATTCTTCAGAAAGTAAAGCATTTCATATCTGACAATTATACACAAAACATTTACAGTGTGGGGAAATTACACAAGAACATTTTTATATACTCAGCTCTCCTTGTGAGCAGGTTTCTTAGAGCTGTTGGGGAGGGTTTAAACTAATTTGGCAGTGGGGTGGTGTGGGAAGTGGAATGATAGGGCTGAGGATGGGGCAGTTGGTATAAAAGTAGATGCAGTGTGTAGTGAGACTGTGAGGAAGGACAGGCAGATAATGGGGCAAATTTGTGGGATGTTGAAGTGTAACATGGGGGCAAAGTCAAAAAGAGTGATGAATACCGGACTGAAGGTGTTATATTTGAATACATGCAGTTTATGGAATAAGGTAGATAACCTTGTAGCACAGTTAAAGATAAGCAGGTATGATGGAGTGGGCATCTCTGTGTTGTGGCTGAAATAAGATCATAATTAGGAGCTTAACTTCCAAGGATACAAACAAGAGGAATTCTGCAGATGCTGTAAATTTAAGCAACACACATCAAAGTTGCTGGTGAACGCAGCAGGCCAGGCAGGATCTCTAGGAAGAGGTACAGTCGACGTTTCAGGCCGAGACCCTTCGTCAGGACTGGCCTGAAGGGTCTCGGCCTGAAACGTCGACTGTACTTCTTCCTAAAGATGCTGCCTGACCTGCTGCGTTCACCAGCAACTTTGATGTGTGTTCCAAGGATACACATTGTTTTATATGGGCAGGTAGAGGGAGTGGGGAGGCTCTGTTGGTTAAAAAAAATCAAATCCTTGGAAAGAGGTGACACAGGATCGGAAGATGTAGAATCCTTGTGGGTAGAGTTAAGACACCGCAAGGGTAAAAAGACACTGATAGGAGTTATTTACAAACTTCTAAACAATACACAGGATGTGGGAAATAAGTTACAACATGAAATATAAAAGGCATATAAGAAGGGCAATGTCATGATAGTCATTGTGGATTTCAGTATGCAGGTAGATTGGGAAAATCAGGTTGATGCTGGAACCCAAGAGAAGGAATTTTGTAGAATGCCTACGAAATGGCTTTTTACAGCAGCATGTGGTTGAACCCATTAAGGAAAAGGCAATTCTGCATTGGGCATTGTGTAATGAATTAGATTTGATGAGGCAGATTAAGGTAAAAAAAACCTTAGGAGGCAGTGATCATAATATGATAGAATTTACCCTGCAGTTTGAGAGGGAGAAGAGAAAGTCAGATGTATCAGTATTATAGTGGAACAAAGAGAATTACAGGGGCATGAGAGAGGAGCTGGCTGAAGTTGATTGGAAGGGGACACTAGCAGAGATGACAGCAGAAGAATAATTCCTGGATTTTCTGGGGCAATTAGGAAGGTGCAGGATAGATACATCTCTAAGAAGGAGTAGTATTCTAAAGAGAGGATGAGGCAACCGCAGCTGAGAAGGGAAGTCAAAGACAGCATAAAAGCAAAAGAGAGGGCATATAAATAACAAAAATTAATGGGAAGTTAGAGGATTGGGAAGCTTTTAAAAACCAACAGATGGCAATTTTAAAAAAAGCCACAAGAGAAGAGATGAAATATGAATTAAGCTAGCCAATAATATCAAAGAGGATACCAAAGGTTTTTTTCCAGATACAGTATATAAAGAGTAAGAGAGAGGTGAGAGTGAATATCGGATCACGGGTAAATGTCTCTATTGAGGCAGTTTTGGGGTACAAAGAAATGGCAGGCGAACTTAGTAAGTATTTTGCATCAGTTTTCACTGTAGCAATATGCCAGAAATTAGAGTGTGTCGGGGGGAAAAAGTGAGTGTAGCTGCTATTACTAAGGATGCTGAAAGGTCTGAAGGTAGATAAGTCACCTGGACCAGATACATCATACCCCAGGGTTCTGAAAGAGGTAGTTGAAGAGATTGTGGAGGCATTAGTAATGATCTTTCAAGAATAACTGTATTCTGAAATGGTTACAAAGGATTGGAAAATTGCAAATGTCACTCCACTCCTTAAGAAGGGAGGGAGGCAGAAGAAAGGAAATTATAGGCCAGTTAATCTGACTTCAGTGGTTGGAAAGATGCTGCAGTCCATTATTATGTAGGAGGTTACAGTGTATTTGGAGGCACATGGTAAAGGAAGACAAAGTCAACATAAGGGAAAATCATGCCTGACAAACCTGTTGGAATTCTTTGAGGAATTAACAGGCAGAATAGAGAAAAGAGAGTCAATGGATGTTGTTTACTTGAATTTTCAGAAGCCTTTGACAAGGTGCAACATATGATGCTGCTAAGCAAGATGAAGAGGTATTTCTTTAACCAGAGGTTGGTGAATATGCGGAATTCACTGCAACGGACAGCTGCGGAGACCACGTCATTGAGTATATTTAAAGCAGAGGTTGATAGGTTCTTGATTAGTCAAAGTGTCAAGGGTTTCTGGGAGAAGGCAAGAAAATAGGGCTGAGAGCAATAATAAGTCAACAATGATAAGACCATAAGATATAGGAGCAGAATTAGGCCATTTGGCCCACCAAGTCTGCTCCGCCATTCAATCATGGCTGATCCTTTTTTCCCTCCTCCTCAACCCCAGTTCCTGGCCTTCTCCCCATAACCTTTGATGCCATGTCCAATCAAAAACCTATCAATCTCTGCCTTAAATACCCCCAGTGGCCTGGACTCCACAGCGGCACGTGGCAACAAATTCCACAAATTCACCACCCTTTGGCTAAACAAATTTCTCCGCATCTCTGTTTTGAAAGGGCACTCCTCTGTCCTGAGGGTGTGCCCTCTTGTCCTAGACTCTCCAACCATGGGAAACATCCCTTCCACATCTACTCAGTCTAGGCCTTTCAACATAAAAAAGGCTTCAATGAGATCCCCTCTTATCCTTCTGAATTTCAGCAGATACAGACCCAAAGCAGTCAAAATTCCTGGAATCATCCTTGTGAACCTCCTCTGGACCCTCTCCAATGCCAGCACATCTTTTCTAAGATGAAGGGCCAAAATCTGTTCACAATACCCAAGGTGAGGCCTCACCAGTGCCTTATAAAGCCTCAGCATCACCTCCTTGCTCTTGTATTCTAGACCTCTTGAAATGAATGCTAACATGGCATTTGCCTTCCTCACCACTGACTCTACCTGCAAGTTAACTTTCAGGGTATTCTGCACAAGTCCCTTTGCATCTCAGATATTTGGATTTTCTCCCCATTTAGAAAATAGTCTGCACATTTATTGCTACTACCAAAGTGCATTTTCCAACATTGTATTTCATTTGCCATTCTCTTGCCCATTCTCCTAATCTGTCTAAATCCTTCGGCATCCTACCTGTCTCCTCAACACTACCTGCCACTCCACCAATCTTCATGTCATCTGCAATCTTGGCAACAAAGCCATCTATTCCATCATCTAAATCATTTATATACAGCATAAAAAGAAGTGGTCCCAATACCGACTCCTGTGGAATACCACCAGCCACTGGCAGCCAACCAGAAAAGCATCCTTTTATTCCCACCCGCTGCCTCCTACCAATCAGTCAATGCTCTAATCATGTTAGTGACTTTCCTTTAATACCATGGGCTCTTAACTTGATAAGCAGCCTCATGTGTGGCACCTTATCAGAGGCCTTCTGAAAGTCCAAATGTACAACATCCACTGCATCCCTTTTATCTATCCTACTTGTAATCTCCTCAAAGAATTCCAACAGGTTTGTCAGGCAGGATTTTCCCTGAAGGAAACTATCCTGACTTTGTACTATCTTGTCCTGTGTCATCAAGTACTCCATTTATCCTTAACAATTGACTCTAACATCTTTCCAACCACTGAGGTCAGGCAAACTGGTCTATAATTTCCTTTCTGGTGCCTTCCTCCTTTCTTAAAGAGTGGTGTGACATTTGCAATTGTCCAGTCCTCTGGCACCATGCCAGAGTCCAATGATTTTTGAAAGATCATTTCTAATGCCACCACAATCTCTAACGCCACCCCTTTCAGAACCCTAGGGTGCAGTTCATCTGGTCTGGGTGGAGCGGACTTGATGGGCTGAATGGCCAGATTATGTTCCTATGTCTTGTAGTCCTATGGGCAACTGTACTTGAATTCAAACCCCACTGAAACAAGTCCCAAAGTTAGCATCTATCCTTCAGGTATACCACCCCTCACCCCCTACCGGATAATTGTACTGAATTTCAATCATGCCCCCTTTAATCTCACCTCTCTTCTCATTCAGCCATGGAATCTGCTGATGTCCCAAAAGTCCTGAAACCACAATCTTCAGTCCATTGCATCATTTCTGCGATTGCCAGCTCTTGTTCCCAGGTCAGCTGGGCTGCTGTCAAGCCTGTTTGCTAAACCCTCGGGCTCTCTGCTTTCCAACCTACCAGCCTTAGAGTCTAACCATAACCATCCCTCTAACCATCAACCCTCCATTCCCACAGGAGCTTCTATCTACTGATGATTCAGTGCAAACATCTGAGAGCTACTTTCTCTGATCCTTCAGACCCTCCTGATAAACGTCCCTCATGGATGGTAGGAAGACCCTTATGATCCTCTCAGCTGTTTTTACAGTCCTTTGTAGGGACTTCTGGTCCAATGCTTGACTGCTCCCATACCAGGTGGAGATGAAACTTTTAAGGACACTCTCGATTGTGCTCCTGTAAACACTCTCTATGGAGGAGCCATGTATTCGCAGAGGGGATGGTTTATCTGCATCTTCTTGAAGTCCACAATGATTTCCTTGGTCTTCTCCATGTTCAGGCTTGGTTTTCCTTCTCACAAAAATCCACCAGCCACTCCACTTCATCACTATGCTCCATCTTGTCTTCGTTCTTGATAAGGCCAACCACTGTTGAGGTAACCGCAAACTTTATGACACAGTTTGAGCTGGATCTTTGCAACACAGTCATGCGTCAGCAGTGTGAGCAGCAGTGGGCCGAACACACGACCTTGGGAGCGCCAGTGCTCGGCCTAATGGGACTAGAGACGTTGCTGCCCAAACGGACAGACTGTAAGTTTGCTGTTGAGAAGTCCAGTATCGATTGCAGAGAGAGGTATTGAGACCCAGCGAGGATAGTTTCCCCACCAGTTTCGGGGGTATGATGGTGTTGAACGCTGAACTGAGGTCTATAAACAGCAGTGTGGTATTTGAGACCCCATTTTCTGGGTGGGACAGGAGAGGGTGGAGGGCAGAGGCTATTGCATCATCGGTGGACTGATTTGAGTGATAAGCGATCTGGAAAGGGTCCATTGTAGCCAGGAGAAAGGCTTTAATGTACTCCGTGACCAGCCACTCAAAGCATTTCATAATGGTTGATGTTAATGCCACCGGACAATAGTCATTTAGGGAAGTTACTGTTGCCTTAAAAGCTGCCTGCACCTGCTCTACTGCCCAAAAGGTAAAATATGCCTTTTCACTTTAGCATTTCATGACTATAGTGGTCACTGTCTGTACCATGGCCATGTCAGTACACTACAATGCAGAGTCCTATTATTTTACACAATGAATCTGCAATCTGGATAAATAACTGGAAAAGTCTAATGTGGTAATATACTAAATTAAGGAAAAAGTGCAACTTTCCTGACCTGCGGTTTAATTTCTAGAAAGGGTAACTCTGTATAATTAGTACTAGTTAATAAATCAGAAAGCTGACAGTGATATCTGCAGGAATGTGGAAGGACATGTGTGGTCCTCAGGTTGAGATTCTAAGTCTTGGAAAAAGGCCAACTTTGATGATATCAGAAAGGACCTGGCAATTATAAACTGGGACAGATTGACTTCTGGAAGAGGTGTAAGCACACTATAAAAGTGAAGTGTTAAAAGTGAGACCTTTAAAAGTGAAGTGTTGAGAGTTTACATGTTCCTGTCAGAATTAAAGGAAAGGTTAACAGCTTTAGGGAACCTTGGTTTCCTGGTTAAGAAAAAGGAGGGTGCACAGCAGGTATCAGGAGGGAGGAGCAATTGAGGTACTTGAGGATAAGAAATGCAAGAGATCACGAGGAGGTAATTATGAGGGCTAAAGAGAGCCATGAGGTATGAGGTTGCTCAAGCAGACAAGGTGAAGGGGAATCCCAAGGGCTTTTACAGATATATTAAGAGCAAAAGAATAGCAAGGGACAAAATTGCTACTCTTGAAGATCAGACTGGTCATCTATACATAGAGCTGAATGAGATGAGGGAGATCTTAAATGGGTTTTTTTGCAACAGTATTTACACAGGCAACAGACACAAAGTCTATAGAAGTGAAGCAAAACAGCAGTGGACTGGACCCAGATTTCAGAGGAGGAGGTGTTTGCAGTCTTGAGAAAAATTATTGTGGATAAATCCCCAAGGCCTGATAAGGTGTTCCCTTGGACCCTGGGGGAGGTTAGTGCAGAAATAGCAGGGGCCCGAGCAGAGATATTTAAAACATCCTACACCATTGGTGAGGTGCTGGAGGACTGCAAGATATTTAATGTTATTCTGTTGTTTAAGAAAGGTTATAAAAATAATATAGGAAATTCGAGGCCAATAAGCCTGACAGCAGTAGTGGATACTGTAAGTTTTTGGAAGGTATTCAAAGGGACCGGATATATAAACAAACAGGGACTGATTATGGATAGTCAATATGGCTTTGTGTGTGGTCAGTCATGTCTAACCAATCTTACAGAGCTTTTTGAGGAAGCTATCAGGAAAGCTGATGAAGACAAGGCAATGGATATTGTGTGCATGGACTTGGGCAAGGCCTTTAACAAGGTTATATATGGGAGGTTGGTTAAGAAGGTTCAGTCGCTTGGCATTCAAGATGATGTAGTAAATCGGATTAGACATTGGCTTTGCAGGAGAAGTCAGAAAGTACTGGTAGATGGTTGCCTCTCTGGCTGGAGGCCTGTGATTAGTGGTGTGCTGCAGGGTTTGCTGCTGGGTCTTTTGTTGTTTATCATCTGTATCAATGATCTGGATGATAATGTGATAAACTGAATTAGCAAATTTGCAGATAACACCAAGATTGGGGATGTAGTGGACAGCAAGGAAAACTTTCAAAGCTTGTAGTGGGATCTGGACCAGCTAGAAAAATGGGATGAAAAATAGCAGATGGAAATTACTGCAGACAGGTGGAAGGTGTTGCACTTTGGGAGGACAAACGGGTAGGAATTACACAGTGAACGGTAGGGTTCTGAGGAGTGCTGTAGACCAGAGGGATCTGGGAACACAGCTCCATAATTCCTTGAAAGATAGGGTCGTAAAGAAAGCTTCTGGCACATTGGCCTTCATTAATCTAAGTATTGAGTACAGGAGTTGGGATGTTATGTTGAAGTTGTATTAGACATTGGTGATGTGTAATTTGGAGTATTGGGTACAGTTTTGGTCACCTAACTATAGGAAAGATCAAAGTTTTCAATAGGTACATTTAATGTCAGAGAAATGTATACAATATACATCCTGAAATTCTTTTTCTTCACAAACATCCATGAAAACAGAGGAGTGCCCCAAAGAATGAAAGACAGTTAAATGTTAGAACCCCAAAGCCCCCCCAGCTTCCCCCACCCACGTATAAGCAGCAGCAAAGCAACGACCAATGACCCCCCCTCCCCCACCAGCAAAAAAAGCATTGGCTCCCCCCACCGAGCACTCAAGCGTGCAGCAAAGCATCAAAAAAGACACAGACTTGCAGTACCCCAAAGACTACTCGTTCACCGAAGAATTTGACATACCACAGGCTCTCTCTCTCTCTCATAAGAGAAAAAGGGGTGTCCCTGTTTCACAGCGAGAGGGGAGACATAACAAGCAACTCACTGATTTACAATGTTAAAAATCTGTTGTGTCGCTTCTTCCGAGCTCTGTGCTCAATTGACTCAGGTCTCTGGGCACACAGCCAGCAGCCAGCTTGCTGCTTTCGATCTTCCATCTCCTACGACACACCAGTTTCCTGTAACGGCACCAACCTCGAGTCCTCCCGCCTCCAGAGCCACAAAATCCCGGAACCCTGAAAGCACGCTAGTCTTCCAGGCCGCGTCCTTGGCATATCGAATAGCGGCCGGTCGTAAGACTCCGAGAGTGGATCCCATTCCAACAAAGAACCGAAGTCAGCGTGTAATTCCAGGTCAGGGTCTTCAAAAGAACCCTGAAAGCGAAAAATAGAGATATTAAAGATAGAAATAGAGCTGTTTCCGAAGATGCAAACAAAGCAGCTGCTGTTAGGTACAATCATTTTGCTAAACTGTCAATAAGATTGAAAGAGTGCAGAGACAATTTACAAGAGTGTTGCCAGGACTTGAGGACCTGAGTTATAGGGCAAGGTTGATGAAGGTAGGATCTTATACCCTAGAGTGTAGAAGAATGAAGATATATTTGATAGAGGTATATAAAATTATGTAGGATATAGATGGGGTAACGCACACAGACTTTTTCCACTGAGGTGGTGTAAGACTACAACTAAAAGTTATGGGTTAAGTGTGAAAAGTGAAATGTTGAGGGGGAACTTTTTCACTCAGAGGGTGGTGAGAGTCTGGAACGAGCGTCCAGCGGAAGTGGTAGATGTGGATTCAATTTAAACATTTAAGAGAAATTTGGATAGGTACATGGATGGGAGGTGTATGGAGGGCCACGTTCCAGGTGTAGGTCGATAGGAATCAGAATCAGTTTAATATCACCAGCATATGTTGTGAAATTTGTTGTTTTGCGGCGGCAGGACATTGCAATACATAATAATAAAAACAAAAAATTACAATAAGAATGGTAGATTTAAAAAAGAAATTTTAATTAAATAAGTTGTGGAAAAAGAGAGAAGGAGAATATAGGGAGGAAATATTAATGGATTCAACGTCCATTCAGAAATCTGATGGTGGAGGGGAAGAAGCTGTTCCTGAAATGTTGAGTTTGTGTCTTCAAGGTCCTGTACCTCCTCCTTGAAGACAGCAATGTGAAGAAGTCATGTCCTGGGTGTTGGGGGTCCTTAAGGATGGATACCATCTTTTTTGAGACATGGCCTTTTCAAGGTGCCCTAGATGTTGGAGAGGCGAGTGCCCATGGTCGAATTGGCTGAGTTTACAACTTCCGACAGCTCTTCCAAACCTGTGCAGTGGCAGACTGGACAGATTAGTGGTTTGGAATGGACTAAATGAGCCGAAGGGCCAGTTTCTGTGCTATAGTGTTCTATGCATCATTCCAAGCTACAACCTTAAACATTTCACGACAAACCTCGCCAGCACAAACACCTTTCCTGGGGAACTAATAGGTTATATTTTGTCCCAGTAATCAAACGCTTAGGGAATTGTATCAGTCTAATGCCAATAATGGGGGAAGATATTCACATTTTTTGCATATGGTGACACTAATTAACTAAATAACACAGAGTGCTAGAATCACACAGTACCGGTGGCATCTGCTGAGAGGAAACCCTAGAGTTAATGATCAAGTTGATAAGCTGTCACAGAATCTCAACTATCCACCAAACAATTGATGTAAAATAAAGATGAATAGATAGATAGATAGATGTAAACTGTTCTATCAGGTCATTCCGTTGCAGGGTTTGGTTGCACTCCCAAAGTATTCCCTTGTTTACAATAGCAGAGTTCAGTGTTAGGAAACGGTCAGTTTGCAATGCTCCACCAAGACTGGAACACAGGAATATTTATTGTTCTTCAGGTTCTCCTTAAAAAACTAAGTGTACGTTCTAAAATACTTCTGCCATTTCAATCACAACATAAAATAAAAATGGAAATCTTTTATCACATCAGCCAAAAATGTCCCGAAGCACTGCATACACAGTGTGCAACTGGAACATTTTTTTCTGTTTAGTGTTTGTTGTTTTGCCTCCTATTTCGGCACTGAAAGATACTATGAACTCAGTCTATGCCCAAATTAAAAGTGGTCATATAAAGTTGGGAATAGCATGGGCCTTTAGCCCTTCTTGATCTCACTGAACTTTTTGATTCCATCAATCAGGAGTTACTGTGGAGAAATCTCACATTCTGCTGCCTGCAGAAGTCCACCTCCATTTTATGTTTGTCTCATGAGGGCACGCAAGCTATGATCCTGAGCAGTGGGTGTACGACAGAGCCAATCACAATGTCAAATTAGGCTGTGTCCTTGCCCCAACACTTGTCTCAGTCCGTCTCACTACAATGTTGTGTCTCGCCTCCAACACATTTCCCACAGATTGAAGGGTCTTGGCCCGAAATGTCAACTGTACTCTTTTTCCGTAGATGCTGGGTTACTCCAGCATTTTGTATGTGTTGCTTGGATTTCCAGCATCTGCAGATTTCTTCTTAGTTTGTGGTTGTCTCACAGATTAGATTAATTCCAATGTTCCATCTGAACACTAGAACGGAGGTCACCCACACCGTGTGCTACAGTGTGCAGATTTTGCTGGTATTTGACCAGTCAAAAGCTGAGGTCTAAGCCACTGTTGACTTACTCACTGAGGCAAACACAAAAATCAGCCCTAAGCTCGACATCTGGAAGACTAAAGGTCCGCTACTAACCTGGATGTGCCAATTTACATTGCCATCCAACTGGAAGCCACCATTTAGTGGAGACAGACATCTTTAATGAAATGCATCATTGCTTTCAATGCAGTGGCCCAATGGAAACGGTGCCTGAAGATGAAAACCCCAGATCCCTGCACAAAAGCCATGATGTACCAGTTAACTGTGATCCCTGCCCTCTTTATGCGCTTTTGAGACCTGGACTTCCTACAAAGGTCACCTCAGGGTACTGGAAAGGTATCATGAATACTGTCTGCAATATCTTCCAAGTCTTCTGGAAGACTAAGCAAATCAGTATCAGAATCAGGTGTAATGTTAGTTTTATGGCAGCAGTACAATAAAATACATGATAAATAAATAGAAAATAACTGAATAATTATACTGAATTACATTAAGTGTATATATGTCTATTAAATGGTTGAGTTAAAATTAATTAGTGCAAAAATATTAAGTAGTGAGGTAGTGTTCATGGATTTAATGTCCATTTAGGAATCATATGGCAGAGGGGAAGAAGCTGTTCCTGAATCACTAAATGTGTGCCTTCAGGCTTCTGTACCTCCTTCCTGATGGTAGCAATGAAAAGAGGGCATGTCCTTGGTGGTGGAGGTCCTTAATGATGGACACCACCTTTCCGAGACACTGCTCCTTGAAGATGACCTGCAAACTACCGAAGTTCGTGCTCATGATGGAGCTGGCTAATTTTACAGCTCCCTGCAGCTTACTTCGATCCTGTGCATTAGCCCCCCCCCCCATAACAGACTGTGATACAGCCTGTCAGAATCCTCTCCATGGTACATTTCTAGAATTTTCAAGTGTCTTAGGTGACAAACCAAATCTCCTCAAACTCCTAATGAAATATAGCTGCTGATTTGCTTTTTTTTATAGTTGCATGGATATGTTGGGACCAGGTTAGATCCTCAGAGATCTTGACACCCAGGAAGTTGAATTTGCTCACTCTCTCCACTTCAGATCCTCAATGAGGATTGTTTTGTGTTCCCTCGTCTTACCCTTCCTGAAGTCCACAATCAGCTGTTAGGTCTTGCTGATGCTGAGTGCAAGGTTGTTGCTGCGAAACCACTCAACTAGCTGGTATATCTCGCTCCTGAACGCCTTTTCATCACCATCTGAGATTCTGCCAACAATCATTGTATCATCAGCAAATTTATGGATGGGATTTGAACTATACCAAGCCAGAGTGATGGAGGTAGACAGAGTTGAGCAGTGGGCTAAGCACATATCCCTGCCGTGCGCCAGTGTTGATTGTCGGTGAGGTGGAGGTGTTATTTCCAATCTACACAGATTGTGGTCATTCAGTTAGGGAGTCGAGGATAGAGTTGCAGAGGGAGGTACAGAGGCCTAGGTTCTGTTGCTTTTTGAACAGGACTGTAGGAATGATGGTTTTAAATGCTGAGCTATAGTCTATAAACAGCATCCTGGCATAGGTGTTTGCATTGTTTAGATGGTCCAAGGCTGCGTGAACAGCCACTGAGATCGTGTCTGCTGTGGACCAATTTTGGCAAAAGGCAAATTGCAGTAGGTTCAGGTCCTTAGTGAGACAGGTGTTGATTCCAGCCATGACCAACCTCTCAAAGCATTTCATCACCATAGATCCTCACAGCTGTGGTTTTATTCTCCCTTCCAAAGTGAGCATAAAGGGCATTGAACTCATCTGGTAGTGAAGCATTCATGATGTTAGGTTTTGCTTTGCAGGAAGTAATCCATATCAATGTCCTTTCTAGGCTAACATTCTCACCAGTAGAGCCCAACTGGATATGATGGGTCAGCCAAATCATTCTCACAATGCACCAGACTCCCTCACACTATGTCCAGATGAAGCTCCTCAACCCAAGACATCAGCAGTTCATTCCCATCCACAAATGTGGCCTGACCTGCTCTGTTCCGCCAGCATCTTGTCTGTTGCTCCTGAAACAGATACTCCATTCCTAGCTGTGTCACAGGAAGAGATTACCAAGCACAGAAAATTATCCAAATCTGGGCTCAAAGTCTTCTCAGAACAAAGGGATTTCCTGGAAAGCGGTAGCCCCTGACCACTCAAACTGGAGAGGGTGCATTCAGGATGGCATCAAGAACAAAAGCTATCAATGGAAAGTACACAGAAGCTCTGTAAGAGTAGCAGAAGGAACACACCACCTCTCAATGACTCACCCTGTCAAACACCTTGGCTCTGTTAATAGCAGATTGTGTAATCCCTTAAATCGTCTCATAAGCCACTTAATAATTGGAGTGGAAACCAGTCTTCCTCGATTCTAAGAACATTGTTTAAGAACAAGGTAGTCCAATGCTAGAAAATTGCTTTGGAAAAACTATCTCAATACTGTATTTGATACAGTCAATCATATTTGTGTTGGATCAAAATGAGACTTAAGATCGTGTCATCAATAATACTCAGATGACTGAGTAAATTACCAGTCGAGGGAAATAAACTTGATCCACCTTAACAGAGCAACAAAGGGAGAGATTAATCAATACTGATTGGAAAGTTCCAACTGATGATGATGGCAGAATCAAATCTGAAATTTGGCCACTTACTAGGAATAGGATACTGTGAGCTGCAAACATGTATACCAGTCATTAATCATTAGAGCATTTATCAATAAGAATATGAAAGCAAATATACCAGTTGACACTTACTTCATTTCTAAGCAGTGCCTACATCCTCACACTGATGTTTAGATTGCATCATTATGTTAGAATATTCATAAGAAACAGGAGCAGGAATCGACCTCAAGCCTGCTCTACCATTCAATAAAATCGCAGCCTCAACATGACTTTCCCAGTTTTCCATACAGTACACAATTAACTCCCTTGAAATTTGATCAACTTGTGCCTTGTGATTATTTATTGACTCGGTTACAAGGCACGTGGGTGTGATATGTGCGTGTTCATGAATATCAGCTGCAGCAAAAACAAGACATTGTGGATAAAGCCATTTGCTGAAAGCATTAGTAATTTGAAATTGAATTAATTTAAAGTGCAGATGCACTTAGTAGATCAGGATGTATTTGTGGAGAAAAAAGAAAGGTTATATTAATATTTTAGGTCACATTTCTTTGCTAGAACCCCAATGAAGATATTGAAGTTTTGACAAAGGGTTCCAAACCATATGTTAATTGCACCTCTCCAGCATATCTTTCTGACCTGCTGATTATCACCAGAATTTCTTGCTTTTCATTTCCTCAGAGATTCTTGCATGTAACATTACCAGCTCTTAATTATTAGTATTCCCAAAGGTAAAGTTATATCAGTGCTTTCTCAAGTTAGAAAGATAATAGTTTTTGTGTGTGTGTTTCTCTGTCAGAAAGTTTTACCATATTTAGGCATGTTGCTTTGTGATTTATGTGGTATTCATAAACGTTTACACCGCTGTCCTGATTTTTCCTGGGAAAAGTATGGGAATCAAAGCAACATCATTAAATATTGATACTAACAATATAATTAACCTTTTAATTATTCTGAGATTTAAGATTTTCACATTTCTGCTCATAATCCTATATACAGATAAAAAATCCAATTTATTGCAAAAACTAGTATACAAGTCACATAGATTTGCAAATCATTTCCTCTTTATGGGAACTTCAGTTTTAGAAAAATACTCTTCCTCAATTTAAAACATATTTAGCTCTCTCCTTCCCAGCTTTAAGTCAACAATGAAAAATAATTCACATCCTGAAGCCCACTTTCTTCCATTAGTAATGTACTATAATGTTGTGTTTAAATACTGAGTTTTTCAGGTGAAATTCAGTAAAATATAAAGACATGTGGAAATATCTAAATCACATTAACCTAAAAGCGCTGCTGCAATCACACCCAGGCCCAAATACAACCGCAAAAGACAACTAAACATGAGGCAGAAAATTCAATAAATGTTGAAAAATGACCTCGTTAACATAGTCAAGGTGAACTGCTGACATCGGCATCAATGTCATCCAAGTCCCAGGGGTTGGGTTGGGACAGAGTATACAGGTGTTTGTAGGTGTAATTGCTATTCATATGGATTTGGCAAAATGATCTTGTCCTGTATCCACAGGAAGGTTTTTATCACATTATCTAAAGATTCTAAAACTAAACTAACTAGCCAACTGATTCCAGTGTCTGCCACCTACTGTAATTTCTGATTAACTTTAGCAAATCGGCATTTGGTCTGTAATGAAGTTTAAGAACCCAAATGCTTGATTTAAGCATCTGCCCTGGATTGGTAAGCTCTGTGTGTGCAGCACTGAATCACAGACTGATGTCTAACCCGTAACTCCTTTCTGAACGTCGGTGGGCCGTGGCAAAGAACTTCAATTTCCATTGTTAACAATGGGGGGGCTTGAGAGCTGTTATCACCAAGCCTGATCCTTCTTTCCACACTTATACACTTCACTGCCCACCAAACCAGTTTTCAGCAAGGGCAAGGGCAATCATTAGCAGAAGCAGAAATTTGAATGAGCCTAGTGGTTCCAAACTCAGTTGTTTTGCACAGGTAACCCAGCGCAGTCTAGAGAACAAACCTGGGAGAATGAATAGATCATCTAACTGTTGCAGATAATATGAAAAAAAAATTATTTGCAAGCATAGTGGATGATTAGACAAGAATGATTTAGGAACCTGGGAAAACGTGTTCCTTGGTTGAATCAGCTATGAGTTTGATAGGAAATTACGAATTTCCATGCTGAGAGTTCACATTTGTAAACCCAGGAATTAATGTCGTTCAAGTGGTTAAATATTAGCTGTACCATTTGGAAAAGATGATATTTCCCAGCAAGGTCTGATTTGATGCATAATGTTCTTGGTCAAAGACCATTAAATGAGCAAGGTTTGGAAAGAGACCTTGGAACGAAGGTCCAGAATAAGGGGAAGTAATTGGCAAAGAAAATAAACATTTGCAAATACTTTAATCATATTTTCAATATGGTCTTCCTTCCCACCTGGCTAATGTTTAAAAAAATGTGAAATTTTAAACGCTAAAGGATTTATGTGACTTACAAAAGCAAAGAGTGTTGTTTGTTTCTAAATGTACTTGTGTGAGATGAAACAGAACAGAGTTCCTATCCTGCAGCAATTAAATCAAAATTTGTTGGTTTGGAGAACTTATTACATTAGATTTTCTTTTTCTACTGTTTGCAGCTACAAAGTGACCTTGACCAAGAATACCAAGATAAATTTAAGAGGCTGCCTCTGGAAATACAGGAATTTGTACAGGATACATTAAAAGGAAAATTCAGCGAAGATGGAGACCACAGTGCTCCAGCTTCCTCCCAACCTCCAGATAATGGTAAACTTAACCACAAATCTCCAAATGAAGATGATGTGGAAGACAGTAAGTCAGATAAAGTGTTCGATACTTCACTTTAATAAGCAGATCCCATCTTTAAGTTGCATTAATCTATTACATTTTTTTTAAGAATTGCTACACACAGGATGTAGACGGGAGAATAACCACTTGGTCACATGTTTGTGCCGTGGACAATCTTCAAAGTAGAGTCAGAATCATGTGTATGTGTGTGTGTGCGTGCGTGCGCGCGTGTGTATTCTGTTCAAGTGCCAGTGCAAAACTAATTGTACAGTGCTACACACTTCATTTGGAAACAAAAATACTTTTGAGGTTTATAGTATTTAATTGGCAAAATTCAACAGCCACATATTCCTAACATTGCATGTTTGCACTGTGTTGCAAGAACCTTTGCATTAAGCTGCAAGCACAGGTTTGCCATTGTCTGTGCTGTACACACTAGTACATTTACACAAGTAATTGTACATTGCTGCATACTTTAACTTCAGCATTGCTGAATTAAGAATGCTGCTTAATATAATGGAAGTTTTGGTTGTGCGATTCTAAAACTTTCTGTATAGCTTTGCAAAGTATATTAAAGGGAAACAAGTTTCAGGGATGCATGCTTGATGGAAATAATGTGGTTATCACTGTGGATACTTTAAAAATATAGCTGTAAGGAGCAGTATTGTTGTGCAGTTTGTGCTGTAATGTACTGTATTTTGAGGTAGCTTTGCAGGATTAAAAATATGTAATTGCCTTCTGTGTATGAAGTACAGTTACATTGATACAGTTTTCTAATGTTACTATTACATGTTAATGTAAGTGATGTAACTGAAAGTCCTGATATCTAACTGCACAATCAAAATATTGTAACTTGTTACACATCTAAGTTTTTTTTTGTACAAGTGGTTGTAAATAACTTGAAGGGATAACAGGCAAGTCATTGTTCTGTATGTATGCACTTTGTGAATGAAATTTTAATTTCAAAATTAAACACTGAAAATGCGGTATTACTGATGATTAATTAACACTGGTAACTATACAAACATCTTTATGATGATAAGTCAGCTAAGCAGATTGTGAAACCTGAGCTCTTTGGCATTATTCACTCTGTGGCCATGTAACCAATACAAGATGGACGGATGTACTACAACAGTTGATGTAGCTAGAAACATAAACCAAGATTTCAGAAAGTATTTTACTGCAAAACCATTTTAATTCATTGTAGTTGTTTTAACAATATATTGAATAAATCTAAAGGCTCTGGATTTCCACTGCATTCAGTGCATACAATTACTAACTGAAAACATTTCTTTGCCGTTATTTGCAGTATTAGTCTAATATGATGTTTTAGTAAAACATTTTAAACATCTCTTTATTTTTATACGATTTAACTTACTATTTTAATGAAAACCCATCAATGCTGGGTCCAGCCATTAAATGCCCAATGGGGCATTTCTCATCTTATTTTAACTTTTTGTTGATTTTAACAGTGTGACAGATTATTGCAAAAATAGAAATTCATGGTTTAGTTTATTCAATATTACCCTATTGTTTCAACTTTAACAGAAGATTGTCTGTGTGAATGTGTGTACTCACATGTATATGTATACATATAATGTATATAATACAAAATACATAACCACAGGCTTTATTTGTTGTTTAACGTTACTTGAATTAGTTTGTTGAAGTTAACAAATCTAAGAAGGGGTCTTCTGTATATGATGTGAAAGTCTTGTGCCTTTCAAGTGTTTGCCTTGTTCTGTATCTGTCTAAATAGAATATTGTGGAACTCTATTATTGACTGTTCTGTCCTGAACTAGATTGTACATGTATTTCATGTGGCAACTCCAAACATGATAGCTTGTGTTCAGCATTAAATGCCAGTCATTTTTGGATTAAACATTCTAATGTTTCACAAACTTTAGCTGGTATGTCAAATCTGGACAGATTACAAAATGGTTCCTAGTAGTGAGTGAACCAGAATCCTCTTTATCTCATTAATCATACTAGGTAGATTGTTTGTGTTTTGTAGGTAGATTGTTTTGATTTAAGGTTGACTGTAAAATAACTAATGGATTAAAGGGAATACTTCACATTAAAAGGATGTAAATAATATTTGTCTTTAACAATAATAATTTGTTTTGAAATGCATATTCAAATTTTGTATGAATTCTATGCAATTTTCTGGCATGATGTTTCTTCCACTTGTAATTTTATGTGCATTCATCAGTTCTAATAGAGAAATAAAAATTCTTTAATCATGATTATGTCTGTGTTAGCATCACAGAATGCTTTGTAAAGTTTCTTAATTAAAACTACATTCCATTCAGTTAAAGACCCAGCAAAACATTACTGCATATTTCCAAACTATAGAAGTTGACAGCGTAATTGGCAGATGCTGATGTATGGCTAAGATAATTGCTGTGAGTTTGCAGGCTGGTAGAGAGCATTCAATATAATACTGAGTCATATAACCATTAAACCATATAACAATTACAGCACGGAAACAGGCCATCTCGGCCCTTCTAGTCCATGCCGAACTCTTACCCTATCCTAGTCCCACCGACCTGCACTCAGACCATAACCCTCCATTCCTTTCCTGTCCATATGTCTATCCAATTTAACTTTAAACGACAACATCGAACCTGCCTCAACCACTTCTGCTGGAAGCTCATTCCACACAGCTACCACTCTCTGAGTAAAGAAGTTCCCCCTCATGTTACCCCTAAACTTTTGTCCTCTAATTCTCAACCCATGTCCTCTTGTTTGAATCTTCCCCACTCTCAATGGAAAAAGTCTAACCACGTCAACTCTATCAATCCCTCTCATAATTTTAAACACCTCTATCAAGTCTCCCCTCAACCTTCTATGCTCCAAAGAATAAAGACCTAACTTGTTCAACCTTTCTCTGTAACTTAGGAGATGAAACCCAGGCAACATTTTAGTAAACTTCCTCTGTACTCTCTCAATTTTATTGACATCCTTCCTATAATTCACTGACCAGAACTGTACATAATACTCCAAATTTGGCTTTACCAATGCCTTACACAAATTCAACATTACATCCCAACTCCTATACTCAATGCTCTGATTAATAAAGGCCAGCAAACCAAAAGCTTTCTTCACCACCCTATCCACATGAGATTCCATCTTCAGGGAACTATGCACCATTATTCCTCGATCCTTCTGTTCTAAAGCATTCTTTAGTGCCCTACCATTTACCAAGTATGTCCTATTTTGATTAGTTCTACCAAAATGTAGCACCTCACATTTTTCAGCATTAAACTCCATCTACCATCTTTCAGCCCACTCTTCTAACTGTCCTAAATCTCTCTGCAAGTTTTGAAAACCTGCCGCATCATCCACAACACCACCTATCTTAGTATCATCTGCATACTTACTGATCCAATTTACCACCCCATCATCTAGATCATTAATATATATTACAAACAACATTGGTCCCAGTAACAGATCCTTGAGGCACACCGCTACACCCCGTCCTCCAATCTGACACACAGTTATCCACCACTACTCTCTGGCGTCTCCCATCTAGCCACTGCTGAATCTATTTTACTACTTCCATATTAATGCCTAACGATTGAACCTTCCTAACTAACCTTCCGTGTGGAACCTTCTCAAAGGCCTTACTGAAGTCCATATAGACAACATCCACCGTCTTACCCTCGTCAACTTTCTTAGTAACCTCATCAAAAAATTCAATAAGATTTGTCAAACATGACCTTCCATGCACAAATCCATGTTGACTGTTCCTAATCAGAACCTGTCTATCCAGAAAATTATATATACCATCTCTAAGAATACTTTCCATCAATTTACCCACCACTGACGTCAAACTCAGGCCGATAATTGCCAGGTTTACTCTTAGAACCCTTTTTAAACAATGGAACCACATGAGCAATACGCCAATCCTCCGGCACCATTCCCATTTCTAATGACATTTGAAATATTTCTGTCAGAGCCCCTGTTAGATTTCTACACTAACTTCCCTCAAAGTCTTAGGGAATATCTTGTCCAGACCTGGATACTTATCCACTTTTATATTCCTTAAAAGCGCCAGTACTTCCTCTTCTTTAATCGTCATACTTTCCATAACTACCCTGCTTGTTTCCTTTACCTTATACGGTTCAATATCCTTCTCCTTAGTGAATACCGAAGAAAAGAAATTGTTCAAAATCTCCCCCATCTCTTTTGGCTCCGCACATAGCTGTCCACTCTGATTCTCCAAGGGACCAATTTTATCCCTCACTATCCTTTTGCCACTAACATAACAGTAGAAACCCTTTGGATTTATTTTCACCTTACTTGCCAAAGCAGCCTCGTATCTTCTTTTAGCTTTTCTAATTTCTTTCTTAAGATTCTTTTTACATTCTTTATATTCCTCGAGTACCTCATTAACTCCAAGCTGCCTGTATTTATTGAAGATCTCTCTCTTTTTCTGAACCAAGTTTCTAATATCTCTTGAAAACCATGGCTCTCTCAAACTTCTAACCTTTCCTTTAAACCTAACGGGAACATAAAGATTCTGAGCCCTCAAAATTTCACCTTTAAATGACCTCCATTTCTCTGTTACATCCTTACCATAAAACAAATTTTCCCAATTCACTCCTTCTAAATCCTTTCGCATCTCCTCAAAGTTAGCCTTTCTCCAATCAAAAATCTCAATCCTAGGTCCAGTCCTATCCTTCTCCATACTTACACTGAAACTAATTGTAATCCTCTTCAAAAATAAAACAGAAAATGCTGGAAACAGTCAGCAGGTAAGGCAGCAGCTGTGGAAAGTGAACCAAACTTAGCATTTCCATTCAAAGCCTTTGTGATGGTTCTGATGCAGTATCATTGACCTGAAATGTTCGTCCTGATTATGCTTCAGTGCCCTGTATCACAGAGCATATTCTCCACTTTTCTGCCAAATAAATGCAATAAACAAAAATGCTATGTTAGCTTCCTTAATTACTTGTACCTGCTTATTTGGTCCTGCTCAATGTCAGTCAGATCCCACTGAATCTCAGAGTTCTCCAACATCTCACCATTTAGATAATATGATTTAACTCAAGTTAATCAAGTGTTCAAGCATCAGTTGGTGTCCCAGAATTATTTAGTTTTCTATTACTGACCTGGAGGAGGGGGCACAGTGTATTCAAGATTGCCAAGGGTATGAGTCGGCAGAGATGGTTGAGAAATTCAAGTTCCAAGGAGTGAACATTACTATTAGTCTGTCCTGCCTCAGACACATGGGCACTACAGCCAAGAAAGCTCACTAACGTCCTCAGGAGTTGAAACAAATTTGGCCTATCCCCTTTGACTCCCACTAATTTTTTATCAATCTTCCATAGAAAACATCCTATACAGATGCTTAATGGCTTTGTATAACAACTATTCTGTCCGTGACCACAAAAAAAAGCCTGCAGATGGTTGTAGACACAGCTCACCACATCAAGGGAACTAACCTCCCCTCCATGGACAATCTCTGAACTCCTCTCTGCCTCAGTAAAACAGCAGACATTAAGTCCCTACCCACCTGGAACATTTTCTCTTCTTCCCTCTCCCATCAGACAGAAGGTACAAAAGCCTGAAAGCACTTACCACCAATCTGAAGGACAACTTCGACCCAGCTGTTATAAGCTATTGAATGGTTCCCTAGTACGATAAAATTGACTCATGGCCTCAATTTACATCATTAACATCTTGCACTGCACTGCACTGATTACACTTTATTCCTTTATTGTCACAATGAGACCAGTCTCAGGTTGAAAGAGCATCACTTCATACTCTGTTTGGGTAGCCTCCAACATGATGGCGTGAACATCAATTTCTAAAATTTCCAGTAATTCCTCACCTTTCCTCTTCTTCAAATCTCCATTCTGATTCCCCTGTAACCCGTTCCTCACCAGTCCATCACCTCCTACTGGTGCCCCTCCTCTTCCCCTTTTCCCATTATCTCCAGGCCTCTCCCATCAGATTCCTCCTCCTTCAGCTACTTACCTCTTCAAGCTATCGCCTCCCAGCTTCGTACTTCATCCTTCCTCTCCCACCTTTCCCCTCACCTGGTATCTCCTGTCACCTGCTAGGTTATAATATTTCCCCTTTCACCACCTTCTTCCTCCTTTCTTTTCAGTACCAATAAAGTTTCTTGGCCCAAAATGTCAACTGCTTATTCCTCTTCATAGATGCTGCATGACCTGCTGAATTCCTCCAGCTTTTTGTGTGTGTTCCTTCTATTACTCTTTTACCTTGTACTACCTCAATGCACTCTGCAGTGAATTGATCAAAAAGAACAGAATGCAAGACAAACTTTTCACTCACCTTGGGATGTGTGGCAATAGTAAACCAGTTCCAATTCCAGTGGGCAAAAACCTGGCAAATACAGTTTAATATAGGAAAAAGCGAATTCATGCAATTTGACAGCAGAAATCCAAAAGCAGACTATTATGGAGAAAGACTACAGATGAGTGAGTGAAGTACGAAGGTAAGTACTCATTTGCACAAATCACAGGAAATTAGCAAGCAGATGCAACAAATCGTTTGGAAGGCAAATGGCATATTAATTGATGTTGCAAAGGTTTGGAGTTCAGAAATAGGATACTGGTGGGGTCACACCTGGCATACTGTGCATGATTTTGGTCAACTTTAGAAGCAGTCCAAAATGGATCCATTTGGATTAGAGTGTTGTTCTATCATGACCAACTAAAGATCTGTACTGCAAACACAAGAGGTTCTGCAGATGCTAAAAATCTTGAGCAACAAACCCAAAATGCTGGAGGAACTCAGCAAGTCAGGCAGTATCTACGGAGTGGACTAAACTTTGACATTTCTGGTCGCGACACTTCACCAGGACTGCTAGATCTATACTGTTTGGAACTTAGAAAGACAAGGAATGATTTATGGAACCACAGACAATTCTAAGCAGGGAATGACAAGGTCGATGTTGAAACATTTCCATTATTGGAAGAGTCTTGAATGAGGGAACATTTTACAAGATCAGATGGTAATAATTTAAAACAGATGTGCTTAAAGATTGAGAGAAACTCTGGAATTCTCTGCCATAGAGGGCTCTGGAGGTTAGATCACTGGGATATTTAAAGAAGAAGTAGACTGCTGCTCCTACTTTCTTGTATTCTTGTCGAACTCTTTTAACTGCCAAAATTAAATGCATTTCCCATTATATACTCTACTTGTCAGATACTTACTCATTCACTTAACCTACCATATCCATTGAAACCTTCCTTATTCCTTCTTCACAATTGTTCTCCTGTCTATCTCATCAACAAATTAAGCCATGAGATCTTCAGTGCTTACATCCACATAACTTATGTAAATTGTGAAGAGTTGAGGCACCTACAACGACCTTTGAGATACACCACTCAACATATCGTACCAACCAGAGAGAAGACCCATTTAGCTTACTTTCCATTTGCCGATGGGCACTTAGTCTTCCACCCCACCAGGATATTGCCACTTAAACCATTAGTGTTAATTTTCTGTAATAACCATTGAAGCAGCACTTAGCAAACACCTTCCGGAAATAAATGTATAATCAACTCTCTTTATTGATAACACATGTAAATACATGCTGGTGTTTATTTGTTTATGCACAATTTTTATTCCATATTTGTCCTTTAACCTCTAACTTTCTTAGCTTATTTATAATGCTTTATAATTGTTGAATGCTGTTGCTTTTTTTTGCATATCACACCCCAACCAACACAGCACAACAAATTCCTAATACATGTAAGTATAAATGGTGAAGAAAGTTGATCCTTTCATAATAACACTTCTTCTGTGGTAAATTGTGGTAAACTATCACCACAAACAATGAAGAGGCAAGCGAAGGCAAGGCTGACTTGAGAGTCAAGGCGTGTGGGTGCAATGCAAAGTTGGAGTGTGGCACAATCAAGAAGTAGTCGAGCCGAGGTTGACGTATCTTCGCGAAAGAGCAAATCGGAGAGGAGTTGGAGCAGAGCAGTTTTGGAGCTTGTCTCTCTAAACTGGGAGCGAGGTTGGATCGATGTAAGTGCCAAGCCAATTTGGAAAGGTTGAGTACGGGACAGAATATGACGGCGGGGTCCAGGCCCGGAGCATATTGCAGCGGCAGGGCCCAGGTCCTAGTGCGGGGGATGACCCAGCGTTGGACAGTTTAAATGCCGCCCCAGATAGACTGAAAAGGCAGGGTGTGCGGACCGGAAGCAAGCGTCAGGCCAATACTGTCTGCTCTTCCTTGACATTTACTCCCCTCTCCGTGGTGCTGAGTATGTGGGACTGTTCGGCTGCTCCGGGCTTCATGGTGATTTGTTCCACTGTATTATGAGCTGAGACTGAGGCTATGGTTTTGTGTCTATAGACTGAATTTCATTCTGAATGCTGTTGCTTGCTTTTATCATTTGTATGATGTGTATGTGTATGTGTGTATGATGTGTGCGTGTGTGGTGTGTGTGTGTGTATGATGTGTGTGGTGTGTGTATGTGTGTGTGTTTTTTCCCTTGCCCTGCACATGAGGTGTTGGCCTTTTATTAAAATTGGGTTCTTTCAGGTTTCTTGTTTTGTGTCTGCCTGTTAGCGGACAAATCTCAAGCTTGTATAATTCAAAGGTTTCAAAAGTACAATTTAATGTCAGAGAAATGTATACAATATACATCCTGAAATGCTTTTTCTTCGCAACCATCCACGAAAACAGAGGAGTGTCCCAAAGAATGAACGACAGTTAAATGTTGGAACCCCAAAGTCCCCTCAGCTCCCCCCTCCCATGCGTAAGCGGCAGCAAGCAACAATCCCCCTCCCCCCACCAACAAAAAAAAGCATTGGCACCCACCACTGAGCACTGAGCAAAGCAACAGCAAAGACCCAGACTTGCAGTTACCCCAAAGACTTCATGTTTCACCCCGTATTCAACATACCACAGGTTCTCTCTCTCCCTAATAAGGGAGAAAGAGGTGTCTCCGTTTTCCCAGCGAGCGGGGAGACACAACAAACAACTTGCTGGTTTATGATGTTAAAAGTCCACCACGTCGCTTTTATGGAGATCTGTGCCCAGAACCGCAGGTATTCTGACTCCCCCCGACAACACACAGATCTCCTGTAGTGACACCAACCCTCAATCCGCCCGTCTCCAGAGCCCCGAGATCTTTGGCTTCCAAATCCGAGCTGGACTCTTAGGTCGAGTTCTTGGCGTACCGAACAATAACAACCGGTTATGAAACCCCGAGTGTGGATCCCATTCCCACAAAGAACCATAGTCAGCATATAACTCCAGGTCAGGGTCTTCAAAAGAACCCTGAAAGGGAAATATAAAGATATTAAAGATGGAAATAGAGCTGTTTCCGAAGATGCAAGCAGAGGAGTCCCCGTTTAGCACCATCATTACTCCATCTGTATAATTTATACTTAGATAATAAATGTACTTTGAACTCTGAAGTAAGTCCTTCAAAGAATTCCCCTTCATAACACCACATTAGCTTTACCTGATTATCTTAATTAGATCAGTAAAGTGAAACGTTTGCTGATGATTTCATCTCCAAAACAAATTTAACAGTTTATGGGTACATGCAAAGAAAAACAAAGACAACATGACAAGCATGGCATGATTGATGGTGAACAACATTCACACATCAAAAGTATGAGTCAATGACCACCTCCAGCAGAGATGTTTAACCATTTCCCCTTGATGTTCAACAGCAATAACACCGTCAAGTCCCCCATCACTATCACTCTGGCTTTATTGTTTCCTTGAAACACAGCTGGATCAGCCACATAAATGGCTAAAAAGAGCAGATACAGAGGCTGGGTATTCTGATATGCCAACTTACCTTCCTGTATGTACCTGTTTATGTTAAAGCCATGCTTTAATACAATCTAATTTTAACTCTTTGGCAAATGGCTGTACATTATATCCTTTTAAGAAAACCTGTAAGATAACAGGTGCAGTTTTAAAGAGTTACACAAATTGACATCACTTATGTCATTCATGCTGTATGAAGCTATCTATGAATCCTGTAATATTTCCTCATATTGCTCACAAGACAGGAGGCCATTTGGCCCCATCAGACCATGCTCATTCTCAGAACATTCACATTCATCTCAGGTCCCCACTTGTCTTCTCTCACATCGATTTCCCCAACTCTCCACCCAGAGATCATTCACAGTAACCCAGGTGTAAGGGACGTGGGAGAACACAGGGAAAACCAACACTGTCACAAGGGGAACCTGCAAACTCCACCCAGACAGTAGAAAAGAATTATGGGGCAGGAAGCCTCACCAGTTTGCCATCATGCCACCATTTTATTTTAAAGGTGAGGGGTATAGTTCGAGTGTATCCTCTCATTATTTTTATTCTCTTTTTGCACTACTTAAATAATTGGTTTAACTTATTCCTCATTGTAACTTATAGTATATTTTGTGTATTGCACTTCACCACTGACGCAAAGCAACAAATTTTACAACATATACCAATGATAATAAACCTGATTCTGATCATTTGTGCCTTTTTACTAGAAAGGAGAAGCGAGTGATTTGATTGTCCTTATTATTGAAGGGCATGAATCAAAGATCTGTAGTTGAAAAAGTTGAGATGTGAGGAGTCCTTGTTTCAGATTCCAATCTTTATTGGAATTTAGATTGCTAAAACCTAAGCCGTTAGGAAAAAGTCCTTTTAAAGGCACAGTATCAATAAGTGATAATGTTTGATACCATATTCGAGCAATGTTGGGTTTTTGAGGTGTTACATGAGCATTCCCACAATTGTCTATTTCCTGGTACTGCAGTCCTAAAGAGCAGCCTTCCATCAATATTAGTAAGTCAAAAATAGACCACACTTTTGAGTACATTGCATAACTTTCAATGCCATATCCACACAATTCCAGAAATGGCCACCTGCAGGTAAAACAACCTGTTGTGACAGCCCACTTTTGAGGTAAGTGGGAAAAGTCACCTCAGTAAAATGGCCACATAGTTTGCGTAATTGCCTTTACATTTTATTAAATCCAGAATTATGATGAAATTGCACAGTCGAGCGCTGCTAATTTTCAACAGTGAGAAAGGAAGTGAATGTTCTGGCATTGCATTAGTTTAATGGCACCCATCTTGAAATTGGACAACATGGTTAGCATAATCCTTTGCTGTGCCAGAGATCACCAACCGGTGTTGAATACCTGTAGCTGTCTGTAAGCACTTTGTATGTTCTCCCTGTGACTGTGTAGGTTTTCTCTGGGTCCTCCAGTTTCCATCCAGATTCTAAAGACATACAGGTTAGGGTTACCAAATTGTGGACTGGCTATATTGGCACCGGAAGCATGGCGACACTTGTGGGTTACCCCCAGCACATATTCCGACTGTGTTGGTCATTGATGCAAAGAGATTCACTGTACGCTTCGATGTATATGTGACAAATAAAGCTAATCTTAATCTTGGATTCCCTACCCCTTATCGAAGGTTGAATCAGAAGATTAAAGCACAGAGGATCCATAGAAATTTGGGAAATTTCATTTGAAAGTGTCTCTGCTGTGGAAGACAGAGTGTAGCAGTGGAGGGGTTTTATTCTCACTGGAGATTGGTGACTGTTGGTGTTCCACAAGGGCCAGTGCTGGATCTTTGTTGTTTAAATTTGGACAGATACACAGGTGAATTAATTAGTAAACTTGCAGATGACACAAGAAGTGCAGAAGATTGTCAAAAAATTCAGCGGGATATACCGCAGCTGGAAATGGGGACAGAGAATTGGTAGACAGTGTTTAATCCAGACAAGTTTCAGATGTTGCATTTTGGGATGTCAAATGCAAGAGGAAAGCACTCAGAAAATTGCAGCACCTCAGGAGCATTGATATATGGAGAGCTCTTGGGTTCATTTCCATAGTTATAAAGTTATAGGGCACTATAGCACAGAAATAGACCCTTCTGCCTATCTAGTCTGTGCTGTCCTGGCCTGCCTAGGCCTAGCCCCATCTACATCACCTGGACTATAGCCCTCCATAGCTATGTCATGCGTCACTATGCAAGTAGCTCCCCATAAGTGACAACACAAGGGCAGAGAGTGGTAAGTTCAGTGTATGGCTTGTTTGCCTTCATTGATAAGATTGTTGAGTATAAAATTCAATAATTCATTCAACAATTCTATATAAAATTTTGGTTCTGCAGTATAGGAAGAGTGGAAAGGATTTGGGAGAGTGGAGAAGAGGCTTACTCAGATGTTGTCCACATTGGAGGACATTAACTATAAGAAAGAGGTTGGACTCTTCAGAGAACTGGAGGCTAAGAAGTGACCTGATACAAGTATATAAAATTATGATAATCATAGATAGTGTCAATAGACACTTTCACCATCCCAGGATGGAAACCTCAAACACAAGAAGGCATAGCTTTAAGCAAGAAGAGGAAAGGAAGAAAGCTTAAAAAGGAGATATGTGCATTTTTTTTTTGTTTTACGTAGAGTGGCAGGTGGCTGGACATAAACCCAGAGGAAGAAGATAAAAGAGCAACATTTAAAAGGCATTTAGATTGGCACAGAACAGACGGGGAATTGAGGTTTATGGACCAAGTGCAGCCAGATGTGCGATTTACTTTGGTATCATGCTCAGCACAGACATCGAGGGCCAAAGGGTATGTTCCTGTGCTGCAATGTTCTACGTTTGACACCCATTAAAGCTGTCAAAGGTTCCCATCATTTCTCAATGCTTCCAACCAGATTTGGGGATTTCCCTTGTGTAAACCACGGGGAAAATATTTTGCATAAGTCTTCACTGTGGAAGACACTAGCAGTGTGCTGGAAGTTCCACGTGTCAGGAGTCATGAAGTGTGTGAAGTTACCATTACTAGGGAGGAGGTTCTTGGAAAATTGAAAGGTCTGAAGATAGTTAAATCATCTCAACCAGATGGTGTTCACCCCAGGGTTCTGAAAGGGGGGACTGAAGAGATTGTAGAGGCTTTAGTAATGATCTTTCAAGAATCACTAGATTCTGGAATGGTTCTGAAAGAATGAAAAATTACAAATGTCACTCCACTCTTCAAGAAGGGAGAGAGGCAGAAGAAAGGAAATTATGAGCTAGTTAGTCTAACCTGCATGGACAAAGCAGTGGCTGTGTGGCAGGAGACGGTGTGGAAATAAAGGTACCCTTTTCTCGTTGGCTGCCGGAAAATACAAAAATCTGAGATGTAAAGGGATTTGAGAGTCCTTGTGCAGGATTCTCTAAAGATAATTTACAGGTTGAGGCTATGGTGATGCAGGCAAATGCAATGTTAGCATTCATTTCAAGAGGACTCGAACATAAAAGCAAGGATGTAATGTTGAGACTTTATAAATCACTGGTGAGGCCTCACCTGGAGTACTGTGAGTGGTTCTGGGCCCCAAATCTTCAAAAGGCCGTGCAGAAACTAGAGACTTCAAAGAAGGTTCACAAAAATGATTCCAGGATTAAACAGCTTGTCATACGAAGAGCACTTGATGACTCTGGATCTGCATTCACTGGAATTCAGAAGAATGAGGGGTGACCTAATTGAAACCTATTGAATGGTGAAAGGCCTTGACAGAGTGCATGTGGAAAGGATGTTTGCTAAGATGGGGATGTCAAAGACCAGAGGACACAGTCTCAGAATAGAAAGGTGTCCTTTTAGAACAGAGATGAGGAGGAATTTCTTTAGACAGAGAGTGGTGAATTTGTGGAAATTGTTCCCTCAGGCAGTTGTGGAGGCCAAGTCTTTATGCATAATATACGCAGGGGTTGATGTATTCTTGATTGGTCAGGGCACAAAGAGATACTGGGGGGGGGCGTTGGGGGAGGCAGGAAATTGGGTCTGAGAGGAAAAATGGATCAGCCATGATGAAATGGTGGAGCAGACTCGATGGGCCAAATGGATTAATTCTGCTCTAATAGCATTTGGTCATATGGAAGTTTTGCAATGCCCTGCTCTGACATTAGATTTCCAGGAAAGCCCTGGTGAGGTGCAGCTGGAAACTTAGTCTGCCAAGTTGATAAACTCAGTCCCGTAGAGACTCTACCTCACCAATGGAACAGGCAGAATCAGCATTTAAATTTTACTTCAACACTCATTTGTTTGTAATCGTGCACTCATATGCTACATCCTCGATTATCACACTTATTATTGACTGCTATCGGTTTATTAGAACCTGTTACAGTCATTGGAAATCTGGCTGAAATGTTGATTTGCAGCCTGACCGAAAGAGACCTGTTGGACAAGGCTCAGGAAAGATAAATGTTCACCGTTCCATTACCGGTGTGGGCAGCGGAGCAAGCACTCCATTCACAGGCCAGGCAAGCAATCCTTCGACCTTTCCAATTCCAGTGTTTTAGTTGTCGAGTCCTGTGTTAATCAGGTTTAATTAATCTGAGCTTTCAGCTCGAGTCCCCAAGGAAGCCATCTTCTCACTGTGCTTTTAAAACTGATCCCAACACCTTTGAACAGCAATAAAATCCAATGAGGTACAAGTATCAGCAGCCACTGAGATGGTTAAGAGTTGTTTTAAAGACCACAGAAACCTGAGTTGAGCACAGAAGTCGAAGCTGTTAGTTACAATGCTGCTGTTGCAGTAAATGAGAAGGCACTTTTTTTTGTTTGGGGTATTGACTCAGGCCCTATCTGCTCTCATAGCCCGGCCTAGAAAGAGCCCATGGCTATATTTCAAAGGAAAGCCAAGATGACATCCTTGATATGCTGTGCAATATTGATCCTCATCAGTATCACTGAAACATATTTTATATGCTTATCTTAACACAGAAACATAGAAAACCGACAGCAGAATACAGGCCCTTTGGCTCACCATGCTGTGCAGAACATGTACTTCCTTTAGAAATTACCTAGAGTTACCCATAGCCCTCTATTTTTCTAAGCTCCATGTACCCGTCCAGGAGTCTCTTAAAAGACCTTATTGTACCCGCCTCCACCACCATTGCCGGCAGCCCATTCCACACACTCACCACTTTCTGTGTAAAAAACTTACCCCTGACATTCCCACATTCAAGCACCTTAAAACTGTGCCCTTTCATGTTAGCCATTTCAGCCTGGGAAAAAGCTCTGACTATCCACATGATCAATGCCTCTCATTATCATATACACCTCTATCAGGTCACCTCTCATCCTCCATCACTGCAAGGAGAAAAGGCCGAGTTCACTCAACCTATTCTCATAAGGCATGCTCCCCAATCCAGGCAACATCCTCGTAAATCTCCTCTGCTCCCTTTCTATAGTTTCCACATCCTTCCTGTAGTGAGGTGACCAGAACTGAGCACAGTACTCCAAGTGGGGTCTGACCAGGGGCCTATATAGTTGTAACATTACCTCTCGGCTCTTGAACTCAATCCCACGGTTGGTTGGCCTTCTTAACTACACAGTCAACCTGCACAGCAGCATTGAGTATCCTATGGACTCAGACCCCAAGATCCCTCTGATCCACCAAGAGTCTTACCATTAATACTATATCTGCCATCATATTTGACCTACCAAAATGAACTACCTCATACTTATCTGGGTTGAACTCCATCTGCCACTTCTCAGCCCAGTTCTGCATCCTATCGATGTCCCGCTGTAACCTCTGACAGTCCTCCACACCATCCACAACACCCCAACCTTTGTGTCATCAGCAAATTTACTGACCCATCCCTCCATTTCCTCATCCAGGTCATTTATAAACATCACGAAGAGAAGGGGTCCTAGAACAGATCCCTGAGGCACACCACTGGTCACCAACCTCCATGCAGAATATTGAACCATCTATAATCACTCTTTGCCTTCTATGGGCAAGCCAGTTCTGGATCTACAAAGTAAGGTCCCCTTGGCTCCGTACTTTCTCCATAAGCCTTGCATCGGGTACCTTATCAAATGCCTTGCTGAAATCCTGTCAGTATCTCCAGTAAAACTCTGTCTTTTTGTGTGTTCCCCCTAGCTGTCAGTCTGTGGTTTTGTATTGCCATGTGCTCCTGTCCCCGCTCCTGCTCTACTCCAGCCCCTGTATTACTGAGTACTCCGTCTCTAATCTGCTTCTCATTATTACCTGTATTGCTGCCACCTGTGTCTCATTGTGCTCCACCTTTCTGTTTATTGCTCAGTGTATTTCAGTCCTGTGTTTTCCCCTGTCTGTTGCCAGATTGTGCCAATGAATTTTCCTGAGCCAGTCCATCATTCATATCTGTACTCTGTCTGAATATCAACTCTACCTGTTTCCCGATTCTGGTGTTTGGATTTCTCTAGATGTTTTGATCTCTGCCTGAGCTTTGATACTGATCTTCTTTGCACCTCAGGATTTGTTACTTAGTTAATATCACTGTGTGCACAGTACTGGGTCTGTGATTGGATTCCTGCTCCAGTGCCCTGTCAAATCCATGTACACTACATCTACTGCTCTACCTTCATCAATGTGTTTAGTCACATCCTCAAAAAAATTCAGTCAGGCTCGTAAGACACGACCTGCCTTTGACAAAGCCATGCTGACTATTTCTAATCCTATTATGCCTCTCCAAATGTTCAGAAATCCTGCCTCTCAGGATCTTTTCCATCAACTTACCAACCACTGAAGTAAGACTCATTGGTCCATAATTTTCTGGGCTATCTCTACTCCCTTTCCTGAATACGGGAACAAAATCTGCAACCCTCCAATCCTCCGGAACCTCTCCCGTCCCCATTGATGATGCAAAGATCATTGCCAGAGGCTCAGCAATCTCCTCCCTCACTTCCCACAGTTGCCTGGAGTACATCTCATCCGGTCCCGGCAATTTATCCAACTTGATGCTTTCCAAAAGTTCCAACACATCCTCTTTCTTAATGTCTATATGCTGTAAGTCATCCCTAGAATCACCAAGATCCTTTTCCATAGTGAATACTGAAACAAAGTATCCATTAAGTACCTCCGCAATCTCCTCCGGTTCCAAACACACTTTTCCACTGTCACACTTGATTGGTCTTATTCACTCACGTCTTATCCTCTTTCTCTTCACATACTTGTAGAATTCCTTGGGGTTTTCCTTAATCCTGCTCACCAAGGCCTTCTCATGGCTCCTTCTGGCTCTCCTAATTTCAATCTTAAACTCCTTGCTGCTAGTCTTATAATTTTTTAGATCTTTATCATTACCTAGTTTTTTGAAACTTTCGTAAGCTTTTCTTTTCTTCTTGACTAGATTTTCGACAGCCTTTGTACACCGTGGTTCCTGTACCCTACCATCCTTTCCCTGTCTCATTGGAACATACCTATGCAGAACACCACACAAATATCCCCTGAACATTTGCCACATTTCTGCCGTAAATTTCCCTGAGAACATCGGTTCCCAATTTATGCTTCCAAGTTCCTGCTTGATAGCTTCATTTTTCCCCTTACTCCAATTAAACGATTTCTTCACTTTGTCTGTTCCTATGCCTCTCCAATGCTACGGTAAAGGAGATAGTATTATGATCATATCTCCAAAATGCTCTCCCATTGAGAGACCTGATACCTGACCAGGTTCATTTCCCAATACCAGATCAAGTACAGCCTCTCCTCTTGTAGGCTTATCTACATACTGTGTCATTTTCAACCTCTCACTGCTACGGACGGAAATTCCCACTTGCTTCACAAAGGCAACAATTATGCCAGTGCCCAAGAAGAATAATGTGGGCTGCATTAATGACTATCGCCCGGTAGCGCTCACATCGACAATGATAAAATGCTTTGAGAGGTTCGTCATGACTAGACCGAACTCCTGCCTCAGCAAGGAGCTGGACCCACTGCAATTTTCCTATTGCCCCAATAGGTTAATGGCAGATGCAACCTCAACGACTCTCCGCACGGCTTTAGACCACCTGGACAACACAAACACCTACGTCAGGATGCGGATCATCGACTATAGCTCAGCATTTAATACCATCATTCCCACAATCCTGATCGAGAAGTTGCAGAACCTGGGCCTCTGTACCTCTCTCTGCAATTGGATCCTCGACTTCCTCACCAGAAAACCGCAATCTGTGCAGTTTGGTGATAACATATCCTCCTCGCTGATGATCAACACTGGTGCACCTCAGGGGTGTGTGCTTAGCCCACTGCTCTACTCTCTATATACACATGACTGTGTGGCTAGGCATAGCTCAAATACCATCTATAAATTTGCTGACGATACAACCATTGTTGGTAAAATCTCAGATGGTGACAAGAGGGCGTACAGGACTAATATATGCCAACTAGTGGAGTGGTGTCGCAGCAACAACCTGGCAATCAATGTCAGTAAAACAATAAAGCTGATTGTGGACTTCAGGAAGGGTAAGACAAAGGAAAACATACCAATCATTATAGAGGGATCAGAAGTGGAGAGAGTGAGCAGCTTCAAGTTCCTCATTTTCAAGATCTCTGAGGATCTAACCTGGTCCCAACATATCAATGTAGTTATATAGAAGGCAAGACAGCAGCTGCACTTTATTAGGAGTTTGAAAAGATTTGGCATGTCAACAAATACACACAAAATCTCCTATAGTTGTACCGCACAAAGCATTCTGACAGGTTGCATCACTGTCTGGTATGGAGGGGCTACTGCGCAGGACCGAAAGAAGCCGCAAAAGTTGTAAATCTAGTCAGCTCCATCTTGGGTACTAGCCTACAAAGTACCCAGGACATCTTTAGGGAGTGGTGTCTCAGAAGGGCAGCGTCCATTATTAAAGGACCTCCAGCACCCAGGACATGCCCTTTTCTCACTGTTACCATCAGGTAGGAGGTACAGAAGCCTGAAGGCACACACTCAGCGATTCAGGAACAGCTTCTTCCTCTCTGCCACCCGATTCCTAAATGAATATTGAATCTTTGGACACTACCTCACCTTTTTTTTAATATACAATATTTCTGTTTTGCACTTTTTAAAATCTATTTAGTATACGTAATTGATTCACTTGTTTATTATTATGTTTTATTTTATTTTTTTCTCTCTGCTAGATCGCGTATTGCATTGAACTGCTGCTGCTAAATTAACAAATTTCACATCACATGCCAGTCATAATAATCCTGATTCTGATTCTAGAAACCTTCCTGAACAGACCTAACAAACTCCGCCCCATCTAAACCCCTCGCTCTAGGGAGATGTCAATCAATATTGGGAAATTAAAATCCCCCATCATGACAACCCTGTTATTACTGCACCATTCCAGAATCTGTCTCCCTATCTGTTCCTCAATGTCCCTGTTGCTATTGGGTGGTCTATAAAAAAACTCCCAGTAGAGTTATTGACCCCTTCCTGTTTCTAACATCCACCCACAGAGACTCTGTAGACAATCCCTCCATGACTTCCTCCTTTTCTGCAGCCGTGACACTATCTCTGATCAGCAGTGCCATGCCCCCACCTCTTTTGTCTCCCTCCGTGTCCTTTCCGAAACATCTAAAGCCTGGCACTCTAGCCATTCTTGCCCTGAGTTATCCAAGTCTCTGTAATGGCCACAACATCATAGCTCCAAGTACTGATCCAAGCTCTAAGCTCACCCGCTTTGTTCGTGATACTCCCTGCATTAAAATAGGCACATCTCAAACCCAGTCTGAGCGCATCCTTTCCTCCCTCTCACACTGCCTACAAGTTTTCTCTATTTGTGAGCCAACTGCCCCTTCCTCTGTCTCTTCAGTTCGGTTCCCACCCCCAGCCATTCTAGTTTAAACTCTCCCCAATAGCCTTTGCAAAACTCCCTGCCAGGATATTGGTCCCCCTGGGATTTAGGTGCAACCTGTTCTTTTTGTGCAGATCACTTCTGCCCCAAAAGAGGTCCCAATGATCCAGAAATCTGAATCCCTGCCCCCTGCTCCAATCCCTCAGCCACACATTTATCCTGCACCTCACTCTACTCCTATACTCACTGTCACGTGGCACTGGCAACAATCCCAAGATTACTACCTTTGACATTGCCTAAAAGAATAACCATAAATAGACAATGGTTAACACAGTATTTAAATATTTAATACATGATTTGTTTCAAATATGTATCAACTTAAGACACAGAAAGCCAAAAGGACAACATAAGAACACCTATTTAAGAGCAGATGAGAGTATTTATTTTCCCTTCTCAGGAAGGACAGTGGATTTTTGAAACTTTATTCCTCAAATGTAGCAAACACACTGAGTCTTATTAAAGGAGAACTATATGCATGATCAGCAAATGGATGAAAATTTTCCATGGAGAGGTTGGAATGTGGAGTTGAAGTTACAGTCAGATTTGCTATGATCTTATTAAATGGTAGAGAAGCCTCAAAATCTCAAGTAGCCTTCTGCTGCATCTATTTTGTAAATATGCCTGCTATTTCTGGAAGCTTCCTTCATGCACACTCCTGCCACATTTCCAACTTTACAAATTCAATTCTTAGACTGTTATACAAACTCAGTACAAAATACTGGGAAGAAAAGAATCATACACAATTTACCACAAATGAAACTATAAGACTCAGGAGTAAAATTATCCACTCGGCTCATCAAGCCTGCTCCACCATTCCATCATGGCTAATTTATTATCCTTCTCAACCTCATTCTCCTGCCTTCTCCCCATAACCTTTGATGCTCCAATTAATCTGTCAACTTCCACTTTAAATATACTCAATGACTTAGTCTCCACAGCCATCCATGGCAAAGGATTCCACAGATACTCCACCCTCTGACTAAATAACTTCCTCCTCATCTTTGTTCCACATGGGCATCCCTCTATTGAGACCGTGCCCTCTTGTCCTAGACCCACACACTACAGGAAACATCCTTTCCATATCCAGTCTACAGTATCTAGGTCCTTCAGTATTCGACAGGTTTCAATGAGATCTCCCCATCATTCTTCTGAACTCTAGTGAGTAGAGGCCAAAGCCATCAAATGCTCCTCATATATTAAGCCCTTCTTACCCAGAATAATTCTTATAAACCTCCTCTGGACCCTCTCCAGTACCAGCACATCTTTTCTTAGATAAGGTGCCCAAAACTGCTCACAATACTCCCAGCATGGTCTGACCAATGCCTTATAAAGCCTCAGCATTTCATCCTTGCTCTTACCTATATTGAAGTGAAATGAATGCTAACATTGCATTTGCCTTCCTTACCACCGACTCAACCTGCAAGTTAACCTTTAGGGAATTCTGCACAAGGACTCCCAAGTCCCCTTGCGCCTCTGATTTTTTAGTTTTCTCCGTTTAGAAAATAGACTATATCTTTATTCCTTCTCCAAATGTGCATGACCACACACTTCACTGCACTATATTCCACCTACCACTTCTTTGCCCCTTCTCCTAATCTGTCCAAGTCCTTCTGCAGACTCCTTGCTTCCTCAACATTACTTGCCCCTCCACCTATCTTTCTATTGTCTGAAAACTTGCCCAAAAAGCCATCAATTCTATTATCCAAATTGTTGACGGATAACATGAAGAGAAACGGTCCCAACACCAGCCCCTGTGGAACACCACTAGACACCAGCAGCCAAGCCTGAATAAGCCTCCTTTATTACAACTCTTTGCTTCTTGCCAGTCAGCCCATCTTCTATCCATGCTAGTGTCTTTCCTGTAACACCATGGGCTCTTACCTTGTTAAGCAGCCTCATGTGCGGCATCTTGTTAAGGGTCTTCTGAAAATCTAAGTACACAACATCAAGCGATTCTCCTTTGTCTATTCCACTTGTTATTTCCTCAAAGAATTCCAATAGATTTGTCAGGTGAGATTTCCCCTGAAGTAAACCGTGCTGACTTTAGTCCACTTTACCATGCGCCTCCAGGTACCCCCAAACCTCACCCTTAATAATGGACTCCAACATCTTCCCAATCACTGAAGTGAGGCTAACTTGCATATAATGTCCTTTCTTCTGTCTCCATCTCTTCTTAAAGAGTGGAATGACATTTGCAATTTTACAGTCCTCTGGAACCATTCAAGAATCAAGAGATTCTTGAAAAATCTTTACTATTACCTCCGTGATATCTTCAGCTACTTCTTTCAAACCCCTGAGGTATAGTTCCTCTGGTACAGGTGACTTATCTACCTTGAGACCTTTCAGTTTCTCAAGCACCTTCTCCTTAGTAATAGCAACTACACTCACATTGGCCCCAACACTCTTGAATTTCTGGCATCCTGCAAGTGTCTTCCACAGTGAAGACTGACACAATATACTGAATAAGTTCGTCTGCCATTTCTTTGTCCCCCAATACAACCTCTCCAGCCTCATTCTCCAGTGGTCTGATATCTTTTATTCTTTTATCTTTTATCTCAACTATCTTTTACTCTTTATATATCTGGAAAAACTTCTGGTATACTCTTTTGTATTATTAGCTCACTTTTCTCTCCTTATTTTCTTCTTTAGTTGTCTTCTGTTGGCTTCTAAAAGCTTCCTAATCCTTTAACTTCCCATTAATTTTTGCTATATTTTATGCCCTCTCTTTTGCTTTTATGCAGTCTTTAACTTCCCTTGTCAGCTACGGTTGACTCATCCTCCCTTTAGAATACAGTACTTCTTCGTCTGTGGGATGTACCTGTCGTGCACTTTCTGAATTTCCCCCAGAAAATCCAGCTATTGCTGTTTTGCTGTCATCCCTGCATTATTTACCAACAGAGCCAACCCACACCCTCTGCCTACCTGCCTGTCCATTTGAAAGAAGGTGCATCCTAAGATGTTAAATTTCCAACTACGATCTTCTTTCTGCCACGATTCAGTGAGACCCACGTCATACCTACTAATCTCTACCTGCGCTACAAGATCATCTGTATTAAATGAATTCTGTATACTGCATGCATTCAACTATATCACTGTCGGTCTTCATTCATCATCCTTTTCAATTCTCCCCCTGTGTTACACTTCAATTCCTCCCACCGACTGCAATTTTGCCCTATCATCTGCTGGTCCTTCCTCACGGTCTCACAACACAACGCATCAACTTGTATATCAACTGTACCGTTCTTAGCCCTACCACTCTGGTTCCCATCCCCCTGTCAAATTAGTTTAAACCCTCCCCAATAGTTCAAGCAAACCCGCCCACAAGGATATTAGTCCCCCCTCAGGTTCAGGTGTAACCCGTCCTTTTTTTCAGGGTCATATCCTCCCAGAAGAAATGCCAATGATCCAGAAATCTGAGACCCCACCCCTTGCTTCAATTCCTTTTAGCCACTCATACATCTGTAGTATCATCCTATTCCTGGCCTAGCTAGCATGTAGCCTACTACTATTGCTACCTTGGATGTCCTGCTCAACGGCCCAAAATCCCAATACTCACCGCACAGGACCTCTTCCCCCCCACCCCTTTCTACGTATGTCATTGTTGCCGATGTGCACCATGACCTCTGGCCGCTCACCCTCACTCTTGAGAATCTTCTGCAGTCACTCAGTGATACCTGGGACTCTAGCACCTGAGAGGCAACGCACCATCCTGGCTTCTCCTTCACGGCCACAGGATCTCCTGTCTGTCCCCCGGCCTAGCAAGTCTCCTATCACTACCACTTAGCCTGACTTTACCTTTCCCTGTTAAGCCGGCCACAGTGCCACTGGCCTGGCTGCTGTTACCATGCCCCAACGGGTTATCCCCGCCCCCAGCAGTACGTGAAATGGCATATTTGTTGCTGAGTGGAATGGCCACAGGGGAATCCTGCACTAAATGCTTGCTCCCCCTAACTCTTTCACCCATCTACTTTCTGAAGCCTGCACCCTAGTGTGACCACCTCAGTAAAAGTCTCATCTATGGGATTTTCAGCCTCCCGGATGATCCTTGACCCAGACAGTGAGGAGCTGCAGTTAGGTGCACTTGCTTCTGCACCTAATAAGGTGGCCATTGACTATATGTTCATGGTCTTCTGCTGCTGTCGCCCATCCACCTCCAGGTTTGACACGTTGTGCATTCAAGGATGTTCTTCTGCACACCACGGTTGTGACACGCAATTATTTGAGTTACTGTCACCTTCCCATCAACTTGAACCAATCTGGCCATTCTCCTCTGACTATGCTCATTAATAAGGTGTTTTTACCTACAGAACTGCCACTTTTTGCTTTTCACACCATCCTCTGTAAATTACAAAGATTGTTGTAGATGAAAATCCCAGGAGATCAGTAGTTTCTGAGATACCCAAACTAGCCTTCTGCAACCAACAATCATTCCACTGTCAATCACATTTCTTTCCTATTTTGATGGTTGGTCTGAAACCTCCTGACCACATCCACCTGCTTTTATGCTTTGAGTTGCTGCCATGTGATTGGCTTATTAGATCTTTGTATTAACGAGCAGCTGTACTGGTGTATGTAACGAAGTGGCTTCTGAGTGTATATTACTGCTATCATCACTACAGTACCAAACCCCCACAGGAATAGTAGTTCAGCTATAGCTATCCAAAGTTAAAAGTGGTGGTAGATCAAAGGAAATGACAATGCAGCTAAAAAGAGTAAGGTATGAGGATTGGAAAATAAATCAGAATCCAGCAAAGGCACTGACAAGGAAAGGAAAAATGGAATATGATTGTAACCTAGCAAGAAAAAGATAAAAGGCTTTTATAAATAGGTATAACAACAATAAATGTAATGGGTTGCTTGCAGACAGTTTAAATTGAACTGTGGAATAAAGAAATGACAGAAATAAAACAATTAATTTGTATCTGTCTTCATGGCAAGCACAAACTTTTTGGAAATAATGGAGAACTACAAGTTTACAGTAAATTAGGAGCAGAAAGGAATTGGCAACATCTGGTATTGGAGAAATCAGAGTGTCTGAAAAGCAGTACACCTCCTGGATCTGGTGAAATGCATTGCAAAGTTCTGAAAGAGGCAGCCAAAGAGATGGTGGATAAAGTGATTTTTGCCTTCCAAATTTGCACAGATTCTGGAATGGTTACTGTGGATTAGAGGGCAGCAAAAGAAACAAAAGAAAGGAGAAAGAACACTGGGAAATACACACCAGCCTTAAAAAAAAACTAAGCACTAAAAGTGCATCCAGCCTAACGGCATGAACATAGACTTCTCTAACTTGTGGTAACCTCTTCCCTCTGTTTCCTCCCTGCTCCATTATTCCCCCATTCTAGTGACCCTCTTACTTCTTTCTGTATCTCTCTCATGACCTGCCAATCACTTCCCTGTGGCTGCCTATCTCCTTCCCTCTATTCCATGGTTACTCTCCACTCCTATCAGGTTCCTTCTTCTTCCAGTCCTTTAGCTCTTCCACCTACCGCCTCCCAGTTGCTTTCATTGTCTCTCTTTCCCCACCTACACCTTCACCTGGTCTCACCTATCATCTGCCACCCCACACCTTCTTATTCTGGCTTTGTCTCACTTCCTTTCTGCTCTCAATGAAGGCTCTTGGATTCAAATGTCAACTGATTTCCCTCCATAGATGCCACACATTTTCTCTGTAACCATGTGTGTTTCCTCTGGATTCCAATGATGGGCAGGTTGGAGGGTACTGAAGATAGCCCTTTGTATTTTGGGGAGTGGTAGGATCTGCAGAGAGCTGATGTGAATGTAGGGACAAAAGGAATGGAATTAATGTAAATAGCCGGTCGGTGAGGACAAGGTGGGCTAAAAGTCCAGTTTCCATACAGTACCTTTCCCTGACTCTCAAAGGCAGTATTTTGTTTCAAGTGGTGTGAAACCATTTACTGATAACCCACAATGCATTATGTAAACAACAAAAAGTGCTAAAACAGTGCACTTACAATTTTGTTCAAATATCACTGAAATATTAAATGCACAGCTCTCCTTAACTCCCCCTCCCTCTGTTCTGTATCAGAGACAACTGTTGTGGCTGTGCGGTTGTGCTTCTCTGATGTACTTGTTACTGAGAGGCATGGCCACATGGCAACCTTGCACTCTTTACCTTCCCTCATGGTCACCCAACTGCCTGCTGCCTATACCTCCTTGCTAAAGCTCCTGTCTATGATACTCCTTAACTTGTACATTTCGCCAGTAGTTTGGTCTTCAAACAATATGTCCTTCCGAGTGTTTGTATTAAATTTTGATTTATGTCAGTCATCTGGATTATTGCTACACCAGAGGCACTAATGTATGTTGTTTTTGTAGTAAGTATCTGCCCTAGTAGTAGTAGTAATGAGGAATAATTACTACATTATTATCATGCCCTATTAACCATAATCCACAACCCTTTCTGATCTCTTTCCCATGTTATTTCACACTTACTTGGATGCAGCCTTGCTGCATGTTTCTCGTCATGCTCTGAACTCTAGCATGAAGGAAGGGTTTTTTTCCCCTCTTCTGTTTGACTGCAGCAGCACCACAGAGGATTTGATGCTATTAAATTTCCGGGTGCATGAGAAAGGCATAAAGTAACTGCTTAATGCACCTTCAGAAGCAAAGACCAAATTCTACACCATTAACCTTTTTACACTTTGGGCACCTGGTATTCTGTTGGGCAGAAATGGCTGTTTGCCCAGGGATACATTAGTAGATAAAAGCTCTCTATAATAGTTGTGCTGATTTACAGATTAGATTTATCATGTCCTCCAGGCAATTGTGTATGAGCAGTACATGTGGCCTCTCCTGTCATCTACCTTTAAAGTGCAAACACCTGTTGAAAAAATATGACTTTGATGTACGACAAACCTATAAAACATGGATAAATCCAAAATGACACTGATTTTTGTGACCTTGCAAAAGAGATTATAAACTGATGTTGCAATTATTGATGTTTCACCAAATGAGCTTCTGAATAAGTCTTAAAAAAATTGTTTCCAAGGCTAATCAGACTTGATATCCTAAACGCAAAGTGTCAATGTGATTATAAAATTTTAAAAATCTTCTCATAATAAAAAACATACATTAAATCTTAAAGGATGCATTATGGAGGGAGAAAGATTGAACTGAGAGTTTACTAGTGACAGGAAAGGAAGGCAGTATGATTTATGTAAATAATAACTCTGAACAATCTTCTGATCACTAAACTTTCTGCAAACTAAAATGTTTTCTTGCAGGAAATATTTGTTGATGTGGATATCATGCTGCATGCCAAACTTCTGGAGAGGTTATTTTAAAAGACTCAGTTTTTAATGTCAAATCAGAAAGAATTATTGTGTGTATTCAAAGTAAATAAAGTACAATATACATATCGCGCAATGTGCAATGGAAACAAAATGCAGGAAATGCTCAGCAGATCGGGCAGCACCTGCAAAGAGAGAAACAGAGTGAACTTTTCAGGTTAGTAACTTTTCATCAGATCTTGGAAAAATCAGAGATCAAACAAGTTTAAGTTATAGCAGGGGAGGAGGTCTGAAAAGAACAGAGTAAATGTCTGTGATAGAGTAGAAACTGAGGGAGATCGGATGGCACATGGGGTTGAGTGTGATGGAGATCTGGTGGTGACTGATAGAGAGTGGCAATGACTTATTAATCAAATTGGGCAACAGGTAAGTTGCAGGAGATGAATGAAAACAAGAGAAAGAGAGAAATGCTGCAATTGCTGGAAATAAAAGAGGATTTTGACAATGCACAACAGGTCAGGCAGCATCTATAGTTATCTGAATTGTTAAATTCCGTGCTTTTCAACTAAAGAAGCAGGTTCCTTTTGTGCATTGCAACTGAAAATCCTATCATTCCTTCACTGTCTTCTGACAAAATCAAAAATATGCTATTTATCAATGCTTTTGAGAGTTAGCAAGAAAAAGTGATTGCTCTAAATATTTACTAACATATTGACAATGCCATTACAATATTGAACAAATCAATTTTGTTGCTTACATCATAATCATTGACATCAGAGGAATTAAATTCAAAGTGCAATCTTAGGAAAATACAGTATCACACATCAATACTGCTTTGTGATGATAAGCAATAGTTAACACCGTGTTAATATGTGGCATTTACCAGTCTTGGCCCCTTCTGCCTCCCTTTGGTTGGAAACAGACCAGTTTTCAGCACAGTCAATCTCACAGTATTGCCTAATCTATAGTCAACAGTGCCTACTGGCACTGGAGCAATTCCACTCCATGTGCTGGCTGCTACACAACATGCCCTGAAGACATTTTTGGATGGTCTTCCATTCTCAAAGGCTGTCTGCCCACCAATTTCTTTGAGATCCGTACTGGGCCTAGAGGAGATTCTGCTTTCTTCTTACCTCATCTCCCCCTTCTGTTTTCCAGGTGCTGGTTCTCAGCACTGCATAACCCATTTCACATATGGCTATAGAATAATCGGATACAATAAAGGATAATCCCTGTCAATTGTAATTTTTAAGCTTTTGCAACTCAGGGCCACCTGCTGGGCTCAAAAATCCAGCATCTAATGATTGGCACAAAGGAGCCAGTCACTGGTGAGAAGCCGCAGCCTGTGTGTACACTTACAAAATAAAATTCAGCAGGGCTTGAGTACGTTAATAAGTAGCAGACATACAAACATATAAAACATGGCAGGGAAAAGCCCACCCTTCTTCCCCAATTCCACAAGACAATAAAAGACGTGGAAAGGGAGAAAATACTTCCTGCCCAGTTTCCTCAGATATTTAAACCAATCAAGAACAAGGGTCGCCAACCTTTTTTATGCCATGGACCGCTGCCATTAACCGAGTGATCCGTGGACCCCAAGTTGGGAACTCCTGATCTAGAAGGTCACATGCATCAGATTTTATTGATAGCATCTTCAATCATGCTAAGATTCTTTCCGAAAACCGGAAAGTCATGTACAGTATCAAAGTAAAAAATACTCAGGAGGAAATGCCATTATGCTGGGTAAGCTCTCACCATTCACAACAAAAATTGGTGATGATGTGATTTTCCCAATAAACAGTGTGTATGTTAAGGAGGGTGAAACTAAATTGTAAGTAACCAATCTACATTTAAATACTGCCTTTTCTGTCAGCAGATGTATTAGGTTCTCTCTGCTAAAGTGATCTAAATTTAACAATGTCAAAATGAGATTAAAAATGCTTCAAGCCTAAATGTTGATAAGATTAACAGAACTTTTTTAAATTGTTTGCTGCAGGGTGAACTGCTGAGCAATTTGAAATATTGAGCACATATATTATAACGATGCCTTTGCAGCTGAATTCTACTTACTGGGGAAAAAGTTAGCATTAGTTAACATACTATTCCTCTTCAGATCAGTAGATGACTTCATATACTCCAGCTCTCTTATGCCAACTCACACATTGATTCCCAACATTCTTTTCCTGAAGTCTCCTCTCTTTAATTGAGACCGTTTAATGGGCTTCCCCGTCCCTCAAAGGCTTCTTCACTTGACAGCTCTGTGACTGACTCCAAATGTTTACCTTTCAAAAATTAATTTCCTTTCCCTCTCCACCTTTTTGTACCCTCTTCTTCATAGACACCAACCTGAGAGATTTACACCACATTAGGAAACACAAAAATAAAGTGTTTACACGTTCCTTTTCTGAATATAGACTACCCTTCACATGGGTAGTTTTTTTTAAAAAATCATCAACCCTTCAAATCATTACAATACAAAATTAGTGACAGTAATATGCCATTCCTGACAATCTACACTAAGACAATATCTAGCTAGTGGTATTCCCAGTTTTTTAGAGTGGGAAACATTTTCACTAGGCTTTTGAGTTAATCATGAAGCAAAGTCCTTGTTAAAATGATCTCTGATATTTTATAGAATACAGTGGATTCCAGTTAATTGGAACACATCTGGACTGGAACATTTTGGAGAGAGAGGATTGCATCCACAACATTTTGAAGAGGGAGGTGGAGCAGCCAGATGTCTTTGTACATAAGACCATAAGATATAGGAGCTGAAGTAGGCCATTCGGCCCATTGAGTCTGCTCTGTCATTCAATTACGGACTGATCCAATTCTTCCAGTCATCCCCACTTCCCTGCCTTCTCCCCATACCCTTGATGCCCTGACATATTGGTACCAATGACATAGGAAGGACAAGTCCAAAGGAGGTCCATAAGGATAATTCCAGGAATGAAAGGGTTATCATACGAGGAACGTTTGATGGCTCTGGGTCTGTACTCGCTGGAATTCAGAAGGATGAGGGGGGATCTCACTGAAACTTTTTGAATGTTGAAAGACCTAGACAGAGTAGATATGGAAAGGATGTTTCCCATGTTGGGAGAGTCTAGGACAAGCGGGTACAGCCTCAGGACAGAGGAACGACCTTTCAAAATAGAGATGTGGAGAAATTTCTTTAGCCAAAGTGTGGTGAATTTGTGGAAACTGTTGCCACATGCAGTTGTGGAGGCCAGGTCGTTGGGTGTATTTAAGACAGAGAATGATAGGTTCTTGATTGGATGTGGCATCAAAGATTATGGGGAGAAGACCGGCAACTGGGGTTGAGGAGGAGGGGAAAAATGATCAGCCATGATTGAATGTGGAGTGGACTCTCATGGGCCAGATGTCCTAATTCTGCTCCTATGTCTTATGGTCTTGTGGTCTTATGGCCTTATTTTGGCCCAGTTATGTGGCTGCTCCAATCAGCCAAAATTTCATGGAAATAGTTAAAAATGTATAAAAAAGACAAACTGAGTAACAGATTGTGTATTTAAATGAAGTACAGAATAAATTAGAACACAACCAATAGTATTATACAGTACTATAGAACTGTGTATTAGTTCCTAATAGTTATCGACAGAGGAATTTGTCCAGTATCCACAATGTACAAACAACACACACAAAATGCCAGAGGAACTCAGCAGGCCAGACAGCATCTGTACTTTTCTCCACAGATGCTCCGTGGCCTGCTCAGTTCCTCCAGCAATTTGTATGTGCTGCTCAGATTTCCAGCATCTGCAAACTTTCTCTTTTTTGTGATCTGCAAAGTCCCTTCCAGGGGTGCCTACCCTGAAGAAGTTTAAATATTCCCTTCGATGGGAGTTCGGTGAAACTCTTTCTCACTGTTCCCCGTTGTGATCTGTGTTGCTCTCCAATAGTCCTGCCAAAGGGTTTTGGCCCAAAACATCCAACATCTGAAGATTTTCTCTTGTTTGTGACAATGAACAAACAAATCACAGATACCTAGTGCAGATAATGAACAGACTTCATACAATGCTATCGAAATTGTATCCTTCAAATCTTCATTTTTATTGTAATATTCAAGGTGATTGTCGACACCTTCAAATCCTCTGTAGTTCCTAACTTGTTGAAGTAGTGAAATCATTTCATTTTCACTCCTTGCCTTGCATCTTCAAGCCTGATTGCTTGAAACCACAGAGAGCAAAACAGTTCTGAATTGTTTTAGTGCTTATTTCTCACCGAGTATTAGTGGCAAAAATCACTGCTTTTGAATACAAACACATGCAACTGACGTAATTTAAAAACTGGTCCCTCTAAGGACAGTGTAGCTTCTACTGGCCACACAAGTGCACGCAACTGACGCTAGTTAGATTCTGTTTGGCAATAGTCTCCTGCCCCAATTAAGCAGCATAGTGCCTCAAATATCCAAAGGGAATCCTGGCAATTTTCTCAATTAGTTTTTGTCTTTTTAAGAGTTACCCTGATTAACCAGTAGTCCAATTAACCAGAATTGACTGTATTTAGTTTCAAAGCAGTGTTTTTACTTAACAGTTTACTTATTACCCAGGAACATCTATTCAGAATTTTGAACAATCTATAAGGGTGAACAAAATGTTGACAATTGTGTTTCCTTAAAAATATTTCATCCTCTGGATAATACACCCATACATAGTTCCTAATGAATGAACAATTAGTAGGGTGTTACAAATCTAAGATTCATCTTAAAAGCCTAGACCCTTAAAATCACTCATTGCTATTATTAGTGGATGATTGACCAATACAAGGCATTGACAGAGGGATTGATCATAGAGTACTTGCAATAACATCGTGATTCATTTCTCTCCTTACACAACCATTACTTTAAGATACACTTTAGCAGCATAAAGGAAATGCAACTTACACATTTATATATTAAATGATTGACCAACTCGTTCTTCAGTCTTTTTATATAGTACTAATGAAAAGAATTTCAGGTACATTTCTGCTTAACCTGCCAGAAAAATTAGACAATCAGTTCAATTCTTGGAACTGGATGAATTGGTACAATACAGTCTTCCAGCTGATTAAGTCAGCCTGAAGTACAACATGTACAACAGCATCATTGAGTAATTAAGGTGACTTTCAAGCATATATTCTGTATGAAGTTTTGCACTGTGTTTATTTTTTGTACATATATATATTTTAATATATGAATAAAGTTTATCTTAGAAATAAAAAAAGGAATGCTGTGGTTGCTCTGGAGAGAGGGTAGAGGAAATACAGCAGGATGTTTCCTGAATTGGTGCACCTCCATTATAAGGAGAGATTGGATTGGCTAAATTTCTTCTTACTGCATTGGAGAAGACTGTGGGGTGATTTGACAGAGGTTCACAAATTGAGGGGGATAGATAGGTTACGTACTAAGAGCTTATTTTTCTTTTTTCCCTTGATGGATGTTGAGACAAGAGGACAGAGTCTTAAGATAAGAGGTAGGAGACCTGGATGAGATCTGAAAATGAAACTTTTAACAGAGAGCACATGGAATCTGAATGTTCTGTTTAAGGCAGTTGAGCCAGGTACACTTATGAAATTTAAGAGACGTATATACAACTACTTGAATTATCAAGACACATTAGGTTCATCACCTTTTATGGGCGACTGGGATTAGTATTGAGGACTGCAGTGGAAATGATGGATCAAAGAGCTCATTCAGTGCTGTACTTCTCCATAACTCTATTACATTTTCTAGTGTTAAAATTACAGACACCAAGATTGGGACAAGGAAGATTTTAATTGCTCATCCAACTAATTTGTGCCAGGTGAAAAGGGTTAAAGTCTCAAAGTCTTGAGGCTACTTAAACATAGTTTAGATTTTCAGCTGCATGCTTCCTTTAAGCAATCCTGCAGTGACAATGAAATCATTATATTTCCATTTCAAAGTAAATAGAAAAATAAAAATTCAAATTGAAGTTGTCTCTCACCATTTCTTCTGAATATGAGAGCTCAGAAATTGCACCACACTCCTTTTTTTGCATGAGAAAAAGGTTAATGAACAAGAATTTTCAATCGCAAGTGTAACACCCTGGTTAAGATTTCTACTTCTATGCTGTGAGGTAGTTTAAGTTAGCAATTTTCTGTAGAAACAGTGTGCCATGCTGGAAAGTGTGTTTTGGTTTCAGCTAAGATAAGGACCATGTTGTCCAACTTGGAAATGTGAATCAGCCAATCAGGATTGCGGGATGTGACAGAAGGTTCTAGAGAGCTGTGGGGAAGAGTTTTCTGAAGGACAGTAGTCTGGTTTGGGGTCTTTTGGCGGGAACTATGGAGCAGGGCACAAGGGAAGATACGTCGGAAGGAGAGTCTCCATTGCAAAAAGTGCTTTGTGCAGATGAATGACTCTGAGGAGGAAGGGGCAATACTCCTGAGAGAGCCAGTTCATTCGACATGGCCCTCATGGGGAGTTCAGAATGTGGTGGATGCTTTCACGCAGACTGTGAGTCCAGCATGTGAGTAAAGAGATATACCCGACTATTGCAGTATGAGCTCCAATGTCTTGTGCACATTTGACCACAAGACCATAAGATGTAGGAGCAGAATTAGGCCATTCACTCCATTGAGTCAGTTCCGCTATGTCATCATGTCTGATCCCAGATCCCATTCAACCCCATACACCTGCCCTCTCACCATATCACCAATCAGGAATCTATGAACTTCCTCTTTAAGTATACCCACAGAATTGGCTCCCACTGCAGTCTGTGGAAGGGCATTCCACAGATTCACCACTCTTTTGTCTAAAAAATTTCCTCCTTACTTCTGTACTAAAACATCAGACTGGTTTAACTGCAGTGGGCTTTTTTCTTTTTCTGTAACTTTGTTAAAGTTGAAAATTTGGTAAATATACTTTCTTTATAATTTTAAGCTGGTGTACAATCTGTCATTTCTGATAACTGGCTATGGGCAGTATTTATACAGTATTCGTTCAAACAGAGGCTTTTTTAATTGGAACATCATACTGTTCTTGTTTGGTTGAACCCCAAATTATACTGACCCTAGACGTATATTGTTTAATGAATGGTGGCCTTCCCATTGCTGAGTTATGTAGCTGTTAGCAGAGTTACCTAATGAGCCAAGTCTGTATGCAAACCCCAGTGAGTGGTTTATATTTGTGGGGTTCCCATCCAGATCTTGGGAATGCTCTGTGTATGCTGTTTAAGGATTGATTAAGTGGTTTATTTGTGTGTTTAAACCAGTGTTTAAAATAATGTTTGTGGAAAGTGAAGCACATCGCAATTAAGGTACTTTATTATGGATGCCACTGGGAATAAGGTTTGGAGCGATTCATAAAGGATATCCTTAAGTAATGCTTGTGTTCTGAGCAGGGTGGATGTTTGAATTCCCAATGAACTGCTACAGTGAGCGCTGAGTACAGTAAAAGTGATGGGAAAAGTTACGCTGATTGAACAGCATTTTGACCAATCAGCTGGTAAAGGTGGTGTGTTAGTCCAGGCTACCAGTGATGTAACTGAAGTTGTGCTGCCTGATAGGGCAGAGGCACCTGGAGAGGCGGGCCATAGGCAGCCCATATTTTTAGAGAAGGGGTGCACATAGCTGAGAGTGATGACTTGAAAGACACGTTGTTCTCATTTCTGCAACGTGAGGAAAAGGAGTTGTGCAAAGTGAAAGGTCTAATGGGTCCTTCGGTGGTTTTTTAAATTCTGAGCTGGTTTCGGCTATTACATCAGTGATTGATAAATGCCAAAGTGTACCTGCGGACAGCCAAAGTTGTCATAGCCTAGGAGTGTTCTCTGCAGTCAAGTCCACACCCAAAGGGGAAGGAGAATATGACTCTTGGGTGGAGCAGACATCTCAATTACCAGTAAGTGGCAGTGCTCAGATAATATGAAAAACAGAGACAAGTAGAGACTTTAATGGGTCTGGCAGCTGATACAGTGAGGATCCTAAAGGCAGAAAACCCATTAGCCACATCAGCTAATTACATGCAAGCTCTGGAAGATGCTTTTGGCACTGCTGAAAGTGCAGACGATCTAATGATAAAGCTTCGGCACCCATTTTAGGTGTAAGGAGAGAAGCTGTCTGCCTACCTTTTCAGGTTGGAGAAACTACTACATTGTTTGTGCCACAAAGGGGGCATTCAATTATCTGAGAGAAATTGCTTGAGAATGGAGCAAGTTGTAAAAGGCACGCTGTCACAGGACATGATTGCTCTACATATTTGAATAACCCGCAAAATGCACCCTCCTCCATCTTTTACTGAGTTACTCAGAGAAATTAGAGAAGAGGAAAACATGATTGAGAACCGGAACATTTCCAAAAGTCAAGTAGTGTCTTCAGTGGTTCCCTCTGCCGCTAAAGTGACCCCTGATGCCACAGGGATAGAGCTTTTGAGGAATGAGGTGGAAAACCTTCGAGCTGAGCTGGCTCAATGGATATCTGCTAATCTTTCAGCTGAACGTGACTCGACCTTTGGGAAGCCTAACCCATCTGTAGGACTTACAATACAGAGGAATGATGCTGAAAAGAGACTCTTGACCAGAGAAGCAACTGGGATTTTCTGTTACAACTATGGAGAAGATGGATATTTCAAGTGAGACTGAGGGATAGGGAAATCTTGGAAAAGTCAGTGGTTAATCAAACAGAGAAGAAAAGAGGCAAGATTACAGAGGGACCCAGTAAAGGAATGGGCTGGCATCTCTGCGAGGATACATTCCAGTTAGTGTATCAAGGGAAATACTAAAGTGCAAGACATTATTCCTGAATGATTAGTGGGACCAAGCTCTGATGTATCCATACAGATTGAAGGTACTTATGCTAGAGCCATTCTTGACACAGGTTCTCAAGTTACTTTGCTTTATAGATCCTTTTACAACAGTATTTGATGCATTTACTATTGATGCCACTCAGTGCCCATGAGATTTGGAGCCTTACTACCAATGAGTACCCAAAGAATGGTTACTTGTCATTGAAACTGAAGTTTTAGGAAGCAGATATTGGAGTAACTGAGACCATTGACACACCAGTGTTGGTCTGCCCTGATCCGGTTGAAAAGGATGAGGCTTCCATTCTTGTGGCAACGAGTACTTCCATTGTGAGAAGGCTCGTGGGAGCATGCAAGGGGAGAAATGGACAGAACTTTTTGAAAATCTTGTCCATTCACCCTGTGTTCAGAGCTGCTTTTGAGAAGGTACAAGTTCCTCCTAAGCAGGATGATGAGCTGAAATGAGGAACTGTGTGATACACCCAGTCAACACTTGGCATGTTACATCCTGCAGGAGTAGCTAGAGTAAATTTGCCAGAATGCCCAATGCCTCAGCCATCCTGGTGAATGTTCCTGATGATCAGGAAGATGAGTCACGCTTACCTGCAGGAATGCTGGTGAGACCTGAACTGCAGAAATCTTTGGCTGTCTATGCAAACAGGATGACAGTGATTGTCAGAAACACCTCAGGAAGAGATGTTACCCTCAGACATGGAATGCCAATTGCCCATCTTTTTCCTGTGATGGTAATGTCTAGTATTCTGGGGAAAATGGAAGAAAAACAGTCTCTTGGATCGAGGAAGTTGACATCAAAGCCATTCAATTTTGACTCACCGATACCCAAGGAATGGAAATGGAGAGTAACAGAGGTTGGTACGCAAAGATGTGTTTTCTACTGACAATTTTGATCTTGATTGCTCCAAGAGTATTTGCCACACTCTTAGAGTGACAGAGGACTCACCTTTCTGAGAGAGGTCTCGCCCATTAACACTAGCAGAGGTTGAAGGTTGCTTAAACCAAAGGAAGTTAAGTTCAGTTATGGGGCTGCGGGGCCTGAGCTGCCGAAAGGTACAAGTGATAGACAGGGGGAGGCATCCTCTAGTAGACAGGAAAAGTCACAAGAAGTGCCTGAGGCTGAAGCAGCTGACAATAAGTTAAGAAGGTCTCAGAGAGTCAGGAAATCCCCAGATAGGTTGGCATATAATGCATTCGTGAAATGGTGAGGTATCCATCCCAATAGTGAGATATGTTACTTCCATTTACAAATGAATTGAGGGTCCTGAAATCACAAAATTTATCTGAATACTGTGTGAATGGTTTAATAAGCTCCAAAGTCATGAGGATATGACTATCTTTGGTGGTGGGTGGGGGGGGGGGAAGTATAATGCCCTGGTTAAGATTTCTAATGCCATGCTGTTACGTTAGCAGTTTTCTGTAGAAGCAGTGTGCCATGGTGGGAAGTGTGTTTTGGTTTCAACTAAGATAAGGACCATGTTGTCCAACTTGGGAATGTGAGTCAGCCAATCAGGTTTGTGGGATGTGACAGAAGGTTCTAGAGAGCTGTGGGGAAGAGTTTTCTGAAGGATAGTAGTCTGGTTTGGGGCCTTTTGGCAGGAGTTGCAGAGTGGGACACAAGGGAAGATACCACAGAATCCGTCAGAAGGAGAGTCCCCATTGCAAAAAGTGCTTTGTGCATATCAATACCTCCAAGGAGGAAAGGCCAATACTCTTGCGAGAGCCAGTTCATTCGAGCTGGTCTTCAAGGAGAGTTCAGAATGTGGCGGATGGTTTCATACAGACCATGGGTCCAGCACACGAGTAAAGAGAGACACCCCTGACTACTCCAGTATGAGCTCCAACGTTATGTGCATATTTGACCATAAAACATAGGAGCAGAATTAGGCATTTCAGCCCATCAATTCTGCTCTGCCATTTCATCATGGCTGTTCCCAGATCCCATTCAACCCAATACACCTGCCCTCCCACCATACCCTATGATGCCCCAACCAATCAGGAATCAATGAACTTCCGCTTTATATATACCTGTGGACTTGGCATCCACTGCAGTCTGTGGCAGAGCATTCCACAGATTCACTTCTCTCTGACTAAAAAAAAAAATCCTCCTTACAACTCTGCTGTAAAACATTGGACTGGTTTAACTGCAATGAGCCCTTTTATTCTTTCATTCCATTTTCTGTAACTGTTTGTTAAAGTTGAAAATTTGGTAAGTATACTTTATTTATAATTTTAAGCTGGTGCATGATCTGTCATTTTTGATAACTGTGTATTTGCAGTATTTACACTGCATTCGTTCAAACAGAGGTTTCTTTAATCCAAACATCATGATATTCCTGTTTGGTTGAACCCCAAATCATAACGACCCTAGAGGTATATTGTTTATGAACGGTGACCTTCTCACTGCAGAGTCACATGGCTTTCAACAGAGTTAGCTAACGAGCCAAGTCTGTATACCTGCCCCAGTGAGAGGGTTATGTAAAAGTCATCAAATTGTCATTGGGTCTCCCTGTTGCATCACCATGCTGGAAATTGTCACTGTAACATTCCCTGCTGATTTGCTGCAGTTTTTTTGCACTTTCCAGGTGTGATTATCATACCCAATTCTTAAATGAATGCAGTCACAATACAACAATCTATCAGCTGCAGGGCAGTTTTACAGCTGAAGGCATAGATACTGCAATAATGGGAGGGATCTCCTCCAGAGGTTAGAGAGACACGAGCAGGCAGCTGAAGAACAGTGTCTGCAGAGGACATGTTGTTTGTACACAAGACCCAGGATTACAATCTGGGCACTCCTGGCCTGTGGCTTCAAGAATCTCTCTGAACATGACTACCTGCAATTTAGAAAGTCTGCACCATAGGTAAATGAGTGTCTGCAGAGGACATGTCATTTGCATACTAGACCCAAGATGACAACCTGACATTTCTGGTATGTGGCTTCAAGGATCTCTCTGTATTTGACTACGGGCAATTTGGGAAGTCTGCACCATAGGCAAATGACAGCACGCATTTCACCTTCTTCTGTGGACAGAAGGAGTATGGGAGACCTCCCAAATACAGCAGTGAGTAGCAATCTATGTGGTAGAGATTAGCAACAACTGCCTGGAGGAACCCTGAGACCATTAAGCTGAAACTTCAATGGTCAAAGTTATCAAGGCACACACACAAAGATATATGAGGTTTCAAGAGATCATAAGACATAATAAGAACAAAGGGCACAGTTGGAGTTTGGACTCTTTAAAGAACAGCTTTAGGAGAATGGGTTTATTGCCTTATGATTAAATAGGAATATGGGACAGTGGAGGTAGACCTTGGCAGCTGAGGAATCTGAATTTGAAAAACAAATCTGGAATTCAAAATGAAGTCTGATTAATAAAGACCACAAAAATATTAGCTTTTTTCTCTTCCCTGTGGAGTACATATATTTTTGTCTACCCAACATGCTCTTTGTATGTGTCCTACATTGTTGCATTTTCTGCAAGTTCTCTGTTGTATGAGAGCCCCTGCCACAATGGTAATACAATTTGTTTGGCCAGGCAGATCTCCGTTGAGACATTACAAATTTGGACAAGCTCACTTTAATTCCTAATTGCAACTCAATTGCGTCTCTGTCTGCTATTTCCAATGATACAGCAATTTCAACTGCTATTTTTAATGTAAGTTGTGCTTCAGTTAGGAGACATTCTGAACACTTTCTTGTAAGATTCCACAAATTAAACAATTTCTCAGTGCATTATCAAACCCATTACCAAACTGATGATGCTCAGATAATCTGTTCAATTCAGCCATGTACACTGAAATGGACTTCCCTTCCATTTGATTTCGCTTGTAACCTACCGTGTTCTGCAATCAACAATGGTTTTCCTTCTAAATGTTCCTGCATTACTTTCACAATATCAGCTAAGCTCACTTTGGCTGACTTAGTTGGAGCAGTCAAATTTCTAAATGAACTGTATGCCTTAAATCCAATGCACCTAGCAAAATTGGCACTTGTTTCTCATTGGCTAGTTATTGCTTTAAAATTCTGCTCAATACATTCAGTACATATAATCTAGTTATCTTTCATGTAATCAAACACATCAATCTTTCTGATGTAGTCAGCTGTTTCTACTCCTTTTTAATGATTATCACCACTTGTACTCATTGTTTATGAACCCATGAATTTTTCTGTTTTATGCCTTTTTTTAACTCAATCGTCGTTCCTTTTTGCAAAGAAAAGATGCTGCTCTGAAGAAAAAAAACAGACTGCATTTCTTTAACTTGACAGTTTCTTGCTGCACATTTTAAAAAAAGTTAAACTGGTAGTTAGTCCTCTTGGGTTCATTTTAAAAAATGCAATACTTGCAAAAGTCTTAGGTACATGTAGAAAGCTAGGGTGCCTAAGACTTTTGCACAGTACTGTATTTGTCAATGTGGAGCAGAGAGTGAGGTTGTAAATCCAGTGGGAGCAGATGATGTTGGGAATAGAAAGATAGAAACGTAAAAAATCTACAGCTCAATACAGGCCCTTCAGCCCACAAAGCTGTGCTGAACATGTCCTAACCTTAGAAATTATCTAGGGTTACCCATAGCCCTCTATTTTTCTAAGCTCCATATACCTACCCAGGAGTCTCTTAAAAGACCCTATCGTATCCGCCTCCACCACCATTGCTGGCAGCCCATTCCACGCACTCACCACTCTTTATGTAAAAACTTACCCCTCATATCTCCTCTGTGCCCTCTCGTGCTAGCCATAGGGTGGAGTGCCACGGGAGGGTTGTGGGACAGGTGGCAGAGAACAAGTGGTGCGGGTGCAGACCCACCCAGCCCTGAGACATCAGGCAAGGCAACTTAATTCCAAACAATTGGTTTATTGATCTTTACAGAATATATTTCTGGTGCTTCCCACTTCTTCCTCTCTCCCCTTCCCTTTTCTCAGCCATCCATGATTCCCTCCCCTGCCGCCTTCCCATTCTCAGTCCACAATAGAGACCCATATCAGAATCAGGTTTATCATTACTCACATATGTCACGAGTTTTGTTTTTTCTGTGGCAGCAGTAAGTTGCAATACATGAAAACAACACATAAAATTACCACAGCACTATGCAAAAGCCTTAGGAGAGATATATATATATATATATATATATAGTACCTCCATGCTACTGTTGTGGGCATGTAGCCAAGTGGTTAAAGCATTGGACTAGCGACCTGAAGGTCGTGAGTTCGAGCTCCCAGCCAAGGCAACGTGTTGTGTCCTTGAGCAAGGCACTTAATCACACTTTGCTCTGCGATGACACTGGTGCCAAGCTGTACGGGTCCTAATGCCATTCCCTTGGACAACATTGGTGTCATGGAGAGGGGAGACTTGCAGCATGGGCAACTGCTGGTCTTCCATACAATCTTGCCCAGGCCTGTGCCCTGGAGAGTGAAGACTTTCCAGGCACAGATCCATGGTCTTGCAAGACTAATGGATGCCTTTATTTGCTACTGTTATGTTTTGTAACTCCAAAACATTAAACTAATTGAAGGCAAAAGAGGGAAGCCCGTGAGATGTCAGTCTTAGTTATTTTTGCTTAATCAAATATATTTACAACATTACTGAAATATGAAATACACAGCACCTTTGATACTTCTTAAATGCTTAAAGGAAAGGCAGGAGAGAGAAAACTCTCAAGCGATTGCCCCCAGAGGGAAGAAGGTCACATACACTGGGATCTGAAGAATTCAAAAAGAACAAAAGGAACAAAGAAGACTGCAAAAGAAATAAAAAGCTTATGTCCATTCAATGCAGTGAGCAGAGTACCTACTGAAGGAGTTCTGTTGAGAGAGTTTACCCTGAGATCTACATTACATTGGGAACTGGACATGCCAAAACTGATAAGTTCCTCACACTGGACTGATTGCTAGCAGGCAATCTCTATGCACTATCTGCAAGTATTTGAAAGATATGAGCAGCAATGATATCTTCTAGATGTCATCACAATCTGTTTACAATTGAGAGTATCCAAATACATTCCATCCCATGTCACCCCCAACACAAAGATTTGCAATGGAGTACTCTGCTTTTGGGGATATCAGAGGCTTTAGCGCACCAGGATAACAATGGAATCGCTATGTCCCGGCAGAACTGTTTTATATTATGAGCATCAGGAAGTATCAATAATCACTGTATATCAATCAGAATGCACACTAACTAATTTTGGTTGTCTGCCCTAAGTACTATTTGAATAAATATGCCAGCATTTTTTTTAAATGACTCCTTTGCTTGGTAAAAGAAGGCAGATAGTTTGGGAGAATTCAACGTACATTCCAACATCACAATACCAGAATGCGGGAAATCATGTGAAGCCTACATAACAAATGTGACTTCACTTACCAAAAGAAAAAGTGATATATCTCAAGCAGGCATTTCCACAATGAGGTACAGACAATATTTAAGCTATATCTAGTAAATACGTTGAGGACTGGGGCCAAAGGAGTTTTCAGTTTGATAGACAACGTGTGACTAAACGTCCATTGCCAATGATGGGATGAAATTTCCACTCAGCTGCTCGTTGCACGTGCAAGGCTGCCACTCATTCTACGCTGAGCAAGACTAGGCCACCCCTCTCTACCTTGGCAAAGAAAAGCAATCCAACTGAATGGCTTCCAGAACTGGATAAATCATACCCCAGGTTGCAACACTATTAAAATTATCAGAGGGGTATAAAATAATCAATTGTTCTGGCATTTGTCAAACATTCCACAACTAATCACACTTAAAAATACAGACACCTTGAAAAAACTGAGCAAAACCATTTGAAAACACTCAAAATAGTTAGAGTTAATTGAAGTTAGTAAACATTTGTGTAAATTACATTATAATAACTGCTCACTGTTCCTGCGTCAGGCATACACGTTGTTCTGTTATATGAGGAACCAGATGGTCTACTCCTGCTTCTTCTTTCTTGTCTTCTTCTTGGAGGCGAGTGGAGCAGGAGGCATTCTTCCCTGGGATATGTTCAGGGGAGCTTGCAGAAGTCCATCCTCCAGCCCAAGGGTTGTGTAGTGTCAGAAGTCAATCAGGAAATCCTAGCAGTCAGCTGTGCAGAAATGCAGCAAGTTGTGATATTCAGCACCGTCGTTGAAATGAAGCCCAACAGTTAGACTTGAAATGGCTTGCTTTTGCAACATAGTTAATACAAGTTCTTTAAATCAGAAGGGAGAAGAGCATAAAATTAAGGGTTTTTTTAAAAGTAGGCTTTCAGTAGAAATAAGAACAGATATAAATGACCCACGAGGGTCAAATCAGAATAATTGATGACAATGTGGTTTCCCCAGTCTCATATTGGAACAAGGGAGCCACAGTGGCGATTGTTCTAGGCAGCACAGAAACTTAATTTTTCGCAGTTCAAGTGTGAACATCTCATTCCTCAGATTTACAGCCCGGTCACCACAAACTCCATCTTAAAAAGTAAAAATCGTCTTGCCTTCAAGTGCGTGGTGGAAATAGTAAGTCAGAAATAGTTTGAATATTTGGAAGTAAAACAATTTAAGTAAGGGAACTTTTAACTTTTTCTTTTTCTTTCTTTTTAAATCTTTTTATTAATTATCAAAATTATAAACAAAATAACAATGTTGATACAAAGAGATTGGAATAATCTTATATAAACAGAGAGTGGGAATAAAGGGATCCTATTCTGGTTGGCTGCCAGTTACCAGTGGTTTTCCACAGGGGTCCATGTTGGGGCTGCTTCTTTTTACATTGTACATCAACGATTTGGATTATGGAATAGATGGCTTTGTGGCTAAGTTTGCTGACGATACAAAGATAGGAGGAGGGGCCAGTAGTGCTGAGGAAACAGAGAGTCTGCAGAGAGACTTGGATAGATTGGAAGAATGGGCAAAGAGGTGGCAAATGAAATACAATGTTGGAAAGTGTATGGTTATGCACTTTGGCAGAAGAAATAAACAGGCAGACTATTATTTAAATGGGGAAAGAATTCAAAGTTCTGAGATGCAACGGGACTTGGGAGTCCTCGTACAGGATACCCTTAAGGTTAACCTCCAGATTGAGTCGGTAGTGAAGAAGGCAAATGCAATGTTGGCATTCATTTCTAGAGGAATAGAGTATAGGAGCAGGGATGTGATGTTGAGGCTCTATAAGGCACTGGTGAGACCTCACTTGGAGTACTGTGGGCAGTTTTGGCCTCCTTATTTAAGAAAGAATGTGCTGATGTTGGAGAGGGTACAGAGAAGATTCACTAGAATGATTCCGGGAATGAGAGGGTTAACATATGAGGAACGTTTGTCCACTTTTGGACTGTATTCCTTGGAGTTTAGAAGAATGAGGGGAGACCTCATAGAAACATTTCGAATGTTGAAAGGCATGGACAGAGTGGATGTGGCAAAGTTGTTTCCAATGATTGGGGAGTCTAGTATGAGAGGGCATGACTTAAGGATTGAAGGGCGCCCATTCAGAACAGAAATGTGAAGAAGTTTTTTTTAGTCAGAGGGTGGTGAATCTATGGAATTTGTTGCCACGGGCTGCAGTGGAGGCCACGTCATTGGGTGTATTTAAGGCAGAGATTGATAGGTATCTGAGTAGCCAGGGCATCAAAGGTTATGGTGAGAAGGCGGGGGAGTGGGACTAAATGGGAGAATGGATCAGCTCATGATAAAATGGCGGAGCAGACTCGATGGGCCAAATGGCCGACTTCTGCTCCTTTGTCTTATGGTCTTATTATTAATAAACATATACAAAAAAGATTTCAAATAACATCGGTATAATAGACTTCCAAACTCATGATGAAATTAATCATAAAGGAGAAAAAGAAATAAAAAGAAAAAAAATATATACAAAGAAAAGCCCCCCAAAAAAAGAACTAAATACTAAACCCAAAAAAAAGCAAACAGAACAAAACAGGGCTAGACCAATATCTTAAATCAAACACATTCAGTAATGTTGTCAACTCCGCTCCTCTATTCATATATTTTAAGTTAATAAAGAAGATTCGGAAAGGTAAAATTACATCATATGAAAATGCTGCATAAAAGGTTTCCAAGTTTCTTCAAATTTATCCAAAGGATCAAAAATAACACTTCTAATTTTTTCTAAATTTAAACTTAATATAGTTTGGGAAAACCATTGGAATGTAGTAGGAGGATTGGTCTCCTTCCAGTTCATAAAATAGATCTTCTGGCCATTAAAGTAACAAATGCAATCATCCGACAGGCTGAAGAAGACAAAAATCTATGTTCCGTCATTGGCAATCCAAAAATTGCCGTAATAGGATGGAGTTGTAAATCAAAACATAGAACTGTTGAGATAATATCAAAAATATCTTTCCAATATTTTTCCAAGAGAGGACAGGACCAAAATATATGAGTTAAAGAGGCCACCTCAGAGTGATATCTGTCACAAATAGGGTTTATATGGGAATAAAAACAGGCTAATTTATCTTTAGACATATGGGCCCTATGCACTACTTTAAATTGTATTAATGTATGTTTAGCACATATAGAGGAAGTACTGACTAATTGAAAAATTTTATCCCATTTCTCTACAGGTAGACAAAGTTGAAGTTCCCTTTCCCATTAATTTTTAATTTTATCAGATATATCTGGCTGTAATTTCATAATTATATCATAGATAAATGCTATTAATCCCTTCTGGAGAGGATTTAAACCTAAAATTTTATCAGTGATATCAGTAGGGTATGAAGTCAGAAAGGTAGGCAACGTAGTATTTAAAAAATTTCTTATTTGTAAATATCTAAAAAAAATGGGATCTAGGCAAATCAAAGTTCTTAGATAACTGTTCAAAAGACATGAAACAGTTATCCAGAAATAAGTCACGAAAACATGTTATACCTTTCGTTTTCCATATCAAAAAGGTTTGGTCCATAACCGAGGGTCGAAACAAGAAAAAAGATATAATGGGACTTGATAACATAAATTTGTTCAAACCAAAAAATTTAAGAAATTGAAACCATATTCACAATGTATATTCGCACTGTTGGATTAACCATTTGTTTATTCAATTTAGATAGTACAAAAGGAAGTGAAGTTCCTAAAATGGAAGCTAAGGAGAACCCTTGCACAGAGTAGCCTTCAAGATTTACCCAATGTGGGCTTGGAGTTATATTCCAATCTTGTGTCCAAAATATTAAATATCGAATATTAATTGCCCAATAATAAAATCTTAGGGTAGGCAGTGCTAAACCACCATCTTTCTTGGACTTCTGTAAATATTTTTTACTTAATCTGGGATTTTTGTTTTGTCATATATAAGAGGAAATTTTAGAATCAATAGTATCAAAAAAGGATTTAGGAATAAAAATTGGTATCATTTGAAATAAATATAAAAACTTAGGTAAAATAATCATTTTAATAGCATTAATTTGGCCAATCAATGATAGAGATAATGGGGACCACTTAGTAATCAGTTGTTTAACCTGATTAATTAACAGTAAAAGGTTGAAATTGATTAGATCTTTATGTCTCTTAGTAATTTTAACTCCCAAATAAGTAAAATAGTCAGTTGTCACTCTGAATGGAGAATATCTATAAATGGGAACCTGCATATTTAATGGGAAAAGTTCACTCTTATCTAGGTTCAATTTGTAACCAGAAAAACTACTAAACTGAGCAAGCAAAGTTAATACTGCTGGAATAGATTTTCCTGGGTTGGAAATATATAATAGTAAATCATCTGCATCTAGTGATAATTTATGAGTCTCATTTCCACAGGTGATGCCAAATATATTAGGGGAGTCACGAATAGCAATAGCTAGCGGTTCCAAGGCAATATTGAATAGTAGTGGACTAAGAGGACAGCCCTGCCTAGTACCACGGAATAGATGAAGAAAAGGAGATCTTAACTTTTTCAAAGAGACCACATAAAATGAAGCAACCCCTTTCCAGTTGAAGTCTTCTTTTAATGCTGGCAAAATTAAACTGTTTCATTATCCACATAATGATGCTGAATCAATAAACAATGCTAAATTTTGAAAAAGTCTCATTTCCTCCTTCAAACTGGCTCCTTTTAGTTACAGGGGCATCACTATTCAATGCAACAAAATCAGAAAGTGTTGGAAAAACTCAGCAAGTCGGGCAGCATCTGTGAAATGGAAAACAGTCAACAATTTGGGCATAGCTGTTTGTCAGATCCTTCCTCACAGCCCTAAAACATCAACTTTTTCTCTTTCCATAGATGCTGCCTGACTTGCTGAGTTTTTGCAGCATATTTTGTTTCTCTTTCAGATTTCCAGCATCTGTGGGTTTAACTTACTAGCAAGCTGTGTTCCCATGTTGTGGAACATAAGCTCTCAGCAAGGTTTTCTCCACAATACTGAGAGGATTTTTTTTATGGTTTGAGGAACAGGCACTTTAAAAAAAAATTACATTTTACATTTCTGTGCCCAACCTTGGGACCCCCAAGGTGCCTAACAGTCAAAGTTGAAAATATGTAGGTCAAATTGTTCACATTAAGCTTCCTCAACCAACAATGTTATTTGATCAAATAATGTTTTTATTTGTAAATGATTATCATTAAAAAAATCAGATGCTTAATTTCTGAAACAAAACTAGAAAATCCAGGAACTATTTAACAAGTCAGGTAGCATCTGTACAGAAGTAAATCAGTCTTCAACCTGAAATGCTGACTCTGTTTTTCGATGTAAGGATGCTGCCTGGCCTGTATGGTGTTTCCAGCATTTTGTGTTTTTATTTAATCTTTTTTTTGTGATAAATATAGATAGGACATTGGGTATACTACTCTCCTTTGATATAACATCAAGGATCTGGGCGAGCAAAAGTGTTATCCAACAGATACAGTAATAATGGTGAAAGGCAGAACCACACTGGAGCATCAAGATAGATTTTGCACCTTGGATCAAATCGATGTGGGCACCAACTCCATGAGAAACTGCTGACCTTCTGCCCTCTGACATTCAGCATCAGTTCTGCGCACTACAACACAGAAATCAGAGAGGGCTGGAAGTCAGGTGCCCGTACATCCGAGCTACTACTCTGTCTCAGGACTTGCTGCCAGGACCAACAGCAGTTTTGGATCATGCTAAGCTATTTGATCTTCTATTTCATATCTTTAATAAATTAACCATAATTGAATGCACTTGTACTTATTATTGATGTGTTCATGTATTTTCATATTGATTACTGATTTAAATTGTTTATAAATATCTCTGAATATAGCTTCTGTTCCTGTATCTTTTGTCCATTTAGTGGTAGAGGTTGTGGGTTTAGGAGGGCTGTTGGTGCAAGTAACTATAGTCCATTTTGTAGGGGTGACATACTGCAGCCGTGGTGCACTAGTGGTGAGAGAAATTAATTTTAAGGCTGTTGGATGGGTGACCATCAAGCAGGCTGCTTTGCATCAGATGTTGCCAGGTATCATCAGTTTTGTTAGAACTGCATTCATCCAGGAGAGCTGAGAGCATTCCATCATGTTTCTGACACTCTTGTAGGTTGTGGAAAACCTTTGGGGTAACAGATAAACAGAAAATCTACATCACAATACAGGCCCTCTGGCCCAAAATGCTGTGCAGAACATGTACTTACTTTAGAAATTGCCTAGGGTTACCCACAGCCCTATATTTTTCTTGCATGGACCTATCCAAGAGACTCTTAAAAGACCCTATTGTATTCGCCTCCACCACCGTTGCCGGCAGCCCATTCCACGCACTCACCACTCTCTGTGTAGAAACTTACCCCTGACATCTCCTCTGTACCTACTCCCAGGCACCTTAAAACTGTGCCCTCTCATGCTTGCCATTTCAGCCCTGGGAAAAAAAGGCCTCTGACTATCCACACGATCAATGCCTCTCATCATCCTATATACCTCTATCAGGTCACCTCTCATCCTCCGCCACTACAAGCAGAAAAGGGCAAGTTCACTCAACCTATTCTCATAAGGCATGCTCTCCCAATCCAGGCAACATCCTTGTAAATCTCCTCTGTACCCTTTCTATACTTTCCGCATCCTTCCTGTAGTGAGGCGACCAGGGCCCTATATAGCTGTAACATTACCTCTTGGCTCCTAAACTCAATCCCACGGTTGATGAAGGACAATGCCCTGATGGACCGTCTTAACCACAGAGTCAACCTGCATAGCAGCTTTGAGTGTCCTATGGACTCGGACCCCAATATCCCTCTGAACCTCCACACTGCCAAGAGTCTTACCATTAATACTATATTCTGCCATCATATTTATACTATAACCATATAACAATTACAGCACGGAAACAGGCCATCTCGGCCCTTCTAGTCTGTGCCGAACTCTTACTCTCACCTAGTCCCACCGACCTGCACCCAGCCCAAACCCTCCATTCCTTTCCTGTCCATATATCTGTCCAATTTAACTTTAAATGACAACATCGAACCTGCCTCAACCACTTCTGCTGGAAGCTCGTTCCACACAGCTACAACACTCTGAGTAAAGAAGTTCCCCCTCATGTTACCCCTAAACTTTTGCCCTTTAACTCTCAACTCATGCCCTCTTGTTTGAATCTCCCCCATTCTCAATGGAAAAAGCCTATCCACGTCAACTCTATCAATCCCCCTCATAATTTTAAACACCTCTATCAAGTCCCCCCTCAACCTTCTACGCTCCAAAGAATAAAGACCTAATTTGTTCAACCTTTCTCTGTAACTAAAGAGATGAAACCCAGTCAGCATTTTAGTAAATCTCCTCTGTACTCTCTCAATTTTATTGACATCTTTCCTATAATACGGTGACCAGAACTGTACATAATACTCCAAATTTGGCCTTACCAATGCCTTATACAATTTCAATATTACATCCCAACTCCTATACTCAATGCTCTGATTAATAAAGGCCAGCAAACCAAAAGCTTTCTTCACCACACTATCCACATGAGATTCCACCTTCAGGGAACTATGCACCATTATTCCTAGATCCCTCTGTTCTACTGCATTCTTCAATGCCCTACCATTTACCAAGTATGTCCTATTTTGATTAGTCTTACCAAAATGTAGCACCTCACATTTTTCAGCATTAAACTACATCTGCCATCTTTCATCCCAATCTTCTAACTGGCCTAAATCTCTCCGCAAGCTTTGAAAATCTACTTCATTATCCACAACGCCACCTATCTTAGTATCATCTGCATACTTACTAATCCAATTTACCACCCCATCATCCAGATCATTAATATATATGACAAACAACATTGGACCCAGTACAGATCCCTGAGGTACACCGCTACACACCATCCTCCAATCTGACACACAGTTATCCACCACTACTCTCTGACGTCTCCCATCCAGCCACTGCTGAATCCATTTTACTACTTCCATATTAATGCCTAACGATTGAACCTTCCTAACTAACCTTCCATGTGGATCCTTGTCAAAGGCCTTACTGAAGTCCATATAGACAACATCCACCGCTTTACCCTCGTCACCTCTCCTAGTAACCTCATCAAAAAATTCAATAAGATTTGTCAAACATGACCTTCCACGCACAACTCCATGTTGACTATTCCTAATCAGACCCTGTCTATCCAGTTAATTATATATACCATCTCTAAGAATACTTTCCATCAATTTACCCACCACTGATGTCAAACCCACAGGTCAATAATTGCCAAGTTTACTCTTAGAACCCTTTTTAAACAATGGAACCACATAAGCAATACGCCAATCCTCCAGCACCATTCCCATTTCTAGTGACATTTGAAATATTTCTGTCAGAGCCCCTGCTATATTTCTACACTAACTTCCCTCAAAGTCCTAGGGAATATCTTGTCCAGACTCGGAGACTTATCCACTTTTATATTCCTTAGAAGCGTCAGTACTTCCCCTTCTTTAATCGTCATACTTTCCATAACTACCCTTCCTGTTTCCTTTACCTTACACAATTCAATATCCTTCTCCTTAGTGAATATCAAAGAAAAGAAATTGTTCAAAATCTCCCCCATCACTTTTGACTCCGCACACAGCCATCCACACTGATTCTCTAAGGGACCAATTTTATCCCTCACTATCCTTTTGCTATTAATATAACTGTAGAAACCCTTTGCATTTATTTTCACCTTACTTGCCAAAGCAGCCTCGTATCTTCTTTTAGCTTTTCTAATTTCTATCTTAAGATTCTTTTTACATTCTTTATATTCCTCGAGCACCTCATTAACTCTAAGCTGCCTATATTTATTGTAGATCCCTCTCTTTTTTCCAAACCAAGTTTCCAATATCCCTTGAAAACCATGGCTCTCTCAAACTTTTAACCTTTCCTTTCAACCTATCAGGAACATAAAGATCCTGTACCCTCAAAATTTCACCTTTAAATGACCTCCATTTCTCTATTACATCCATCCCATAAAATAAATTGTCCCAATCCACTCCTTCTAAATCCTTTCGCTTCTCCTCAAAGTTAGCCTTTTTCCAATCAAAAATCTCAACCCTGGGTCCAGTCCTATCCTTCTCCTTAATCACGTTTGTATATTGAAACTAATGGTATTGTGATCACTGGACCCGAAGTGCTCCCCAACACCTACCTCTATCACCTGCACCAATCTCATTCCCTAACAGAAGATCCAACACTGCCCCTTCTCTAGTTGGTACCTCTATGTATTGCTGCAAAAAACTATCTTGCTCACATTTGACAAACTCCAAACCATCCAGCCCTTTTACAGAATGGGCTTCCCAGTCTATGTGCGGAAAATTAAAATCTCCCACAATCACAACCTTGTGCTTACGACAAATATTTGACCTACCAAAAGGAAACACCTCATACTTATCTGGGTTGAAGTCCATCTGCCACTTCTCAGCTCAATTCTGCTTTGTATTGATGTCCCACTGTACCCTCTGACCATGTTATTATTTACTAACCCATCCCTCCACTTCCTCATCCAGGTCATTTATAAAGATCACGAAGAGAAGGGGTCCCAGAACAGATCCCTGAGGCACACTACTGGTCACCGACCTCTATGCAGAAAATGACCTGTCTGCAACCACTCTTTGCCTTCCTTGGGCAAGCCAATCCTGGATCCAGATAACAAGGTCCCCTTGGATCCCATGCCTCCTTACTTTCTCAATAAACCTTGCATGGGGTACCTTATCAAATGCCTTGCTGAAATCCATATACACTACATCTACTGCTCTACCTCAATCAATGTGTTTAGTCACATCCTCAAAAAATTCAATCAGGCTCGTAAGGCACGACCTGCCTTTGACAAAGCCATGCTGACTATTTCTAATCATATTATGCTCATATGTTCATAAATTCTGCCTCTCAGGATCTTCTCCATCAACTTACCAACCACTGAAGTAAGACTCATCGATCTGTAATTTTCTGGGCTATCTCTACTCCCTTTCTTAAATAAGGGAACAACATCTGCAACCCTCCAATCCTCCGGAACCTCTCCCATCCCTATTGATGATGCAAAGATCATCGCCAGAGGCTCAACAATCTCCTCCCTTGCTTCCCACAGTAGTTTGGGGTATATCTCGTCCAGTCCCGGTGACTTAAACAACTTGATGCTTCCATAAGCTCCAGCACATCCTATTTCTTAATGGCTATATGCTCAAGCTTTTCAGTCTGCTGTAAGTCATCCCTACAATTGCCAAGGTCCTTTTTTGTAGTGAATATTGAAGCAAAGTATTCATTAAGTACCTCCGCTATCTCCTCTGGTTCCATACACACTTCTCCACTGTCACACTTGATTGGTCCTATTCTCTCACATCTTATCCTCTTGCTCTTCACATACTTGTAGAATGCCTCGGGGTTTTCCTTAATCCTGATAACCAAGGCCTTCTTATGGCCCCTTCTGGCTCTCCTAATTTCATTCTTAAGCTCCTTCCTGCTGGCCTTATAATTTTCTAGATCTGTATCATTACCCAGTTTTTTGAACCTTTCGTAAGCTTTTCTTCTCTTCTTGACTAGATTTTCAATAGCCTTTGTACCATGGTTTCTGTACCCTACCATCCTTTCCCTGTCTCATTGGAACATACCTATGCAGAACACCATACAAATATCCCCTGAACATTTGCCTCATTTCTGCCATACATTTCCCTGAGAACATCTGTTCCAATTTATGTTTCCAAGTTCCTGCCTGATAGCTTTATATTTCCCCTTACTCCACTTAAACATTTTCCTAACTTCTCTGCTCCTATCCCTCTCCAATGCTATGGTAAAAGAGATAGAATTGTGAACATATCTCCAAAATGCTCTCCCACTGAGAGCCCTGACACCTGACCAGGTTCATTTCTCAATATCAGACCAAGTACAGCCTCTCCTCTTGTAGGCTTATCTACGTATTGTGTCAGGAAACCTTCCTGAACACACCTAACAAACTCTACCCCATCTAAGCTCCTTGCTCTCGGGAGATGCCCATCAATGTTGAGGAAATTAAAATCTCCCATCACGATGACCCTGTTATTATTGGTGTCAGCAAGAGAGTTGCTCCCATCAGATGTCATGCATTTACCTGCTGTTATTGCTACAGTAGTTGTGTGACTCATCAGCTGAGTTTCTGGTCAATGCCTCTGCTCACTACTTAGACCATCTATTTCCCACTCTGGCCCTTTACCTCTTCTCACCTACTTATCACTTCCCTCTGGATCCCCTCAATCTTCCCTTTCTCCCATGTCCACACTCCCCTCCTATCAGATTCCTTCTTCTCCAGCTCTTGACCTTTCCTACCTCCTTAGCTTCACCTATCAGCTTCCAACTTGCCTCCTTCCCTTCCCCCCAACTTTTTATTCTGGCATCTTCCAACTTCCTTCACTGTCCTGGGGAAGAGTCTTAGTCCAAAGTATCAACTGTTTATTCATTTCCAAAAATAATGACTGATCTGCTGAGTTCCTCCAGCACTTTGTGTGTGTTGCTTTAGATTTCCAGCATCTGCAGACTTTGTCGTGTTTATGACATCCTTCCTCTGGTGCTTTTACAGCTTTTTAATTGCAACCAAATTAATATGATGTGTACACCAAGTAAACTGTGAGTAAATTTACCCACTTTCATTTCAAAGTCTGGTCACTCTATTAAATCTAAATTTGTCCCAGAGCATTTTTAGAAAACGAGCATATGTTAGTACTGACTAATACAGTGACTACACAACAAACAACAAACAATGTGCTGGAACTTACAGTCCAAGCAAATTAAACTTAAATAATATATCAAGGAAGCATGCAGAGTTCAACTGAGATGGTCAATTAAGATAGTTAACAGAGACAAATGATCTTAGGTTTGGCATTACAGCAGGAGAACAGTGAAAAAATAAGCAAATTTTCAAAATCATAAGTGACGAGGCAAACACTATGCACTAAGTAGAACAAAAGTTGTTGGAAATGTGGGACGGGTTTCTGGAGAGAGAAACGGAGTTACTGTTTCAGGTCAAATCTTTCAGGAAGTACTAAATGGTTTTTGTCATTGTGAGCTTTTGTTTGTATTTGAAACATCATACGATGCAAGAAAAGTCATGTATTATGCCATGAAAGTCCACTTCAACAAATCACAACTGTTCAGTCATAATGTATTTTTAGATGTCACGCTTACAGAAAAAAAAATCATTTTTAACATCTAATTTTCTCCAGATTGTCTATTGCCTTCCATCAGCTTTACTGACAAACATTACCAGAGCTGACAGCTATTATGGTTGCATTGTCAACTTGAAATGCTGACATTAAACACTGTCTTATTAAATACACCTGTGTTATTGATAGGGAAATAAAAGTTACAAAGCATGAGTTACAAAAATTTTGCCACTAAGAAAGATGCTTTCTGGAAAATGTCCAGCGATAACTACGTGATGTAAGTTAATATGTTTTCCAACCATGCCAAAAATGGAAATGAATTCGACCCAAAGTAGAAGTCAGCATATCATTGCAGTCGTTCATGCAGGTACTTTCCAAGATCGCATTCAAGGTGTAAAGCCTCTCCTGATTCTAACTTCTGTTACCCTAACGGATTGTACTGAAGTCTTTCCTAATTGTCAGAATAACAATTTAAAAAATAGAAATAGGGTGGATCAGCAGCTGTCTACAGTTTAGCCATCCTAATGGCCAGAGTTATGTCAAAATTAACTAGTGTTGCTTTGTTTGGGGAAGAGTCTGTCAAACCAATTTGATTTAAACTTTTGGAAAATGTAGCAAAGTTTGTTGATGAGGATAGTGGAAGATTTAACATAAAGTTAGATAACGCTAAGGGAATTGAAACTAAATCTGATTTGGTAACAGACTGCAATGGGAGTCTGTGAAAGGTTATTGTTGTGGTTAGAAGCCTACAAACAATGTTGTATCACAAGTTTCAGTGCTGGGACTCTTGGATATGAATGCAGGAGGTTATGAAGTCTGTCGAAAACACACAAGTTATTGTGTAACTGTGGGGAGGGTGTTTTAGTTAATGGGATGATATTGATAAGTTGTGAGAATGAGGAGATGGAGTGTAATCCTGGGTAACTGTGAGATGATGCACTCTGGTTTGATTAATAAGGCTAGGGCATAGACAAATGGTAAGGCTTTGGGGAGTGTCAAGGAACAGAGACATTTTGGTGTGCTCTTTCAAGAATTTCTGTAGGTAAAAACAGAAAACGCTGGAAAAGCACAGCAGGATAGGCACCATCTACTGTCTGCAAAGAGTAACAACCTATGGCCCAGTGAAGGGCTGCAGATCCAGGGTATTGACTGTTTCTCTTTACGCAGATGCTACTTGACCTGAGTTTTACTAGCATTTTCTAGTTTTATTTCAGTTTTCCAATATCTGCATTTTCGTTTTCTTGGTTTCCAATAGCTGAAATTGGCAGCACCTGGAGACAGCATGATTAAGAAGGCATGTGAGATACTTGCCTTCATTAGCCAGATCCCTGAATATAGGAGTAAGGAGATTATAGTACAACTTTATAAAACATTGTTAGGCCACAACTGGAATACTATTTACCATTCATAAATTCTGTTCACCACACTACAGCAAGAACGTGCAGAGGAGACTCACCAAGTTAGTGCCTGGACTGGAACATTTCAATTATGAGTAGGATGTGGACAGGCTGAGTTTGTTTTCCTTGGAGCAGAGGATGCTGTCGAAGGACCTTTATGACTTGAATGCAATTATGAGGGGCATAAACATCAAGAATCTCTTAAATTTTCCCTGTGGCAGGGATAACCAAGACAAAAGAGCAATGCCTTAAGGTAAAGAGGCTTAGAACTGATTGCAATCTGGAACTCAATGTCTGAGGGGGCATGGAGGCAGATATTCTCTCAACTTTTAATAGGAGGCATAGGCAGATACCTTAATAACTTTTAAAAAGTACCATGAATAGCCAAATCATGGATGTTGTAGGCAAATATTGGAAAATTTAATTAAATGTCAGAAACCTACCATGAACATCTATTTACCTCTGGGTTGGGACCAGGGACGTTGACACCACAATCCCTGCATTTGTCTCTCTAATGATTTATCCCAAGCTATTACTGTAACCACTTATTAAAAGTACCATACTTACTTGGGTTTTCTTCATAGTGCGAAAGGTGTTTATACAGTATAAATAATAGACATAATTCTCAAATGAGTTCCTTTTTAAATGGTTTTCCTGACAGCTACATTCTTATTTTTTTTCATTATTGTTATACTGCATGCTTTGGATGGTTGAAGTAAAAATGTGATGATCATGTTATATTTGTTCAGCAATTTCATTTTTGATCTGTTTTTTTTCAGCACTTGTAACTTTTGTGTCTGTAAGTAACAGGAAAAAAGTGACCCTTAAGAAGGCAATATCAAAAATATAGACAAAAACTACATACAAAAATGAAGAAATTAAGTGCACTGAACTCAAAGAGAGCTCTTTTCATAAGTTTATAGAAAACAAATTTGAAGCAGCTTTAATAATGGCATTAATCATGGCAGGGTAGTGGCTTTGTTGTGGTGAGCAGCAAGACTGTAAGTTTCCCAGCCATGCATTATGATTCTTAAGCTATTAACAGGAAAACCAAAATAAAAGGTTTTAGTATAATTGTCATTTGCAAATGGAATATGAAAATCCATGCCCAAAGTGGCAATTACAGTTCTCAGAAGTAAAACTGATAAAAGGAATTTTAGAGCTACAGTCAGCCAGTACTAC